>NC_137029.1:11440127-11657627 GCF_032717465.1 Coenobita brevimanus | reverse complement strand
AGTGTCAGGGATAGCTGGTTGTGAGCGATATGTTGGTGTAAGGGATGTACTGGTGTGGGTGATGTATGGGCGTAGGTGATGTGTAGGTGTAGATGATGTATGAGTGTGGGTGATAAGTGGGTGCGAGGGATGTATGAGTGTGAAGGAAGTGAAGATGTGGGTAATGTGGTAACGTGTGGGTGTTAAGGATGTGTCGGTGTAAAGGATGTTTGAGTGTGTCCCAGTTGCCAAGGATATGTGTGTGTCCCAGTCGCCAAGGAGCGGCTTACAAGTTGGTATATTCAGTCTGGTCCACTGACTCTGCCACAAAATATATACTAATTTCTTTCCGAGGGAGATGCTCGACCGTAGACCACGAGAAAAGTCCCAAGTCTCCTCGAGTTTCACAGCCGACTACGCAGATAAGTGGGTCTGCTCATTGCCGTGAGTACAACAATAACCAGGCACAAATGCAGTTATTTATGAATGACGCTGTCCTGGATCTCATTAAAACCAGCAGTGCAAGAAGCGATTGCGGGAAGGACTAACTTAGTCTCTGAAAATATGATCAATGAGTCAAGTTGGGAATTAAGAACATACGGTAGTATATGGCTTTGTCAATAAATGGTGGACCAGACTTTGCGGTAAAACGATATAGCGTGGACACAAAAGACCGCCAAGAGTCGCGTTTAGCCTTTCTAATGATTCTTGTCTGAGCCCTTGCTTGTTTGTATGCCATAAATTTTTCCTCAGTTGTCTGACTAAAAAATATCCTGTATCTCCTATTGCATAAGATTAATGCTTGCTGGCAGTCCGACGTCCACCAATGAGCTTTATGCTTAGCATGAATTGGAGAAGTCTTGGAAATAGCAGCTTCAGCTGCATGTAATATGAAATTAGTAAAATTCTGGAATTTTACATCTATGGTCTCCCCAGACATCTAAATCGGCGATGCTTGAAAAGGATCCCCAATCTGCTTTCTTAAATTTTGTAAGTGGAGTGTCCGAAATAATGTCGCTCGTATAAGAAAGACAGATGGGTGAACGATCGCTTCCCAAGGAATCGTCATAAGGATCCGACAAGAAAACTTATTGTATAACTGGGAGGCCAGAGATCAGAGACATATTTACCTCAAGGCACATACGGCATGTGCCCTAGGCCAAGGCCCCGCGGTCTATGGGGCCCAGCATATAACAGAAAAATTAAATGCATATCGCATTTAAATAATTAAGTAAATTCATATTAATTACAGCAAAACTACAGAGTTCTAACTTTGCTATACTAATATGCCCATGCTCTCAGTCGTCCATGTGGGGAGAGAGAGAGAGAGAGAGAGAGAGACGATTAGAAGTTTACGATGGGATGGTTCGCTTTCTAACCCTGTCCCGCTAGCGGGCGGCATGTGAAGTGAGAGGCTGGATCTCTTTCTCTCTCTCTCTCTCTCTCTCTGGGGGTACAATGTGTGTGTGTGTGTGTGTGTGTGTGTGTGTGTGTGTGTGTGCCAGAAGTGAAGAGGCCCCACAGCTCACCAAGTGCCCAGAGCCCCGCTTAGGTTAAACATGCCCCTGCCAGAAAGAAGTCAGTGGAGGTAAAGGGACCAATACGATCATCTACAAGAGTCGCTATATCACTGGTTAGAAGTCAGAGGTTGGCCTGTAGTATTAGGTCAGCAACTTGGTGATATCAGTCCTCAAGCTATCCCACTGATAATGATAGGCGTTAAAGTCGCCCCAAACTTCCCAAACTGACATTTCCAGGACGATGTTAAAAATGTGATTTTAAAGCATCACTATCAGTGAGGGCATGTTCAGGACGGTAGAGGCAACATATAGACAGATATGTGTTACTAAATTTTGCTCTGCACACGACAGCTTCCAGAGCAGAATTCAGAACCACTTCTGTTTGTGGGCGTGATTTGTGTGAGTATATGGCAACTCCGTGACCATCATGTCTTCTATGCGAGTGGTAGTGTTTGAACTGTGGAGGATCAGGGAGGTCCTCTAAGCTCGTCTCCTGTAAATAAATAATGACTGGCCTAAGTACAGACAGAAAAATTGCTATTTTGTGTAACATTCCCAAGAGTTCTACAGTTCAATTCTAATGCAGTAAATGAGACAGTACAAGATTTACGAGGGGGGTCAGTTTGTTTATTATTTTTATGCTGCCCGTCGACATACGAGCGACTGCCATGGGACCTACTCCGGTACTTGATGAAATCCATATTGTCATCAATAACAAGGCTCCCAGACTCCCTCGAGGAAGAGTTAACTCTTCTCTCCCTCTCTGGAGCAGAAGGAGGAATATCATGAGGGCGTGAGTGTTTGGAAAGGGTGATCCAGTTGACCATGCTAGATTTGTCAGACTTTGGTTTAGACTGTACTGACTGAAAGGAAGCAGAAGTCTGAGAGTAAGAGGTAGTTGTAGGGAGATCAGTTGGAGAGCTGGACAGTGCAGAGAAGGGGCAGAGCAAGTGACAAGAGTGCTGGGTACGATGTCATTTTGAGTCACCAGTGTACTAATCACAGGACTGAACACAACCGCCGATGCATAGGAGACCTTGGACTTAGGAGTAGCAAGCAACTCTCACTTACTTCCTAGCACCGTGGCACGGTATATTCTCCGCTGTCTTCATTGTATAGACCTCCTTCTAATCCTTCCACTTGGGGAAGTCCCTCGAGGAAGTGGAGTGAACACCCTTGCAATGAAAGCAACATACAGTCTCAGATGTGCAATGTTCAGCATCATGACCCCGAGCTGCACACTTACCACACACTGATTGAGAAGCCCGACAAGTCTCGTCATTATGACCATATAACTGACATCTTGAACAACGAAGGGTGTCAGGGATGTATTGCCTGACTTTAACAATTTCGTATCCAACTTTGACATGAGCTGGAAGAGAAACTTGGCCAAAGGTCAAGATAATTTTAGAAGTCTTCGTCCTCTTGCCGTCCGAGAATCTAGTTATAAAGCGAGCATCAATTACGTCCTGCTGAACAAGTTCATATATGACTTCGTCCTCCTCTATAACCATGAGGTCCTTACAGGTCATAACACCTTTGTAGGAGTTCATGGAGTGCGGGATCCTTGGCTCGACATCATAACAGTGGATCTTGCACAGTTTAAGCAAGTCCTTAATCTGGAAGGAATTGTCAGTTTTAACTAATAGGTGTTCATTAGCATTTTTCTTTTTTAATTAGCTCCACTTCTCCAGCACAACCATCAATCACTCTGTTGATAATGAAAGGACTGCTACTGATAAAGGGAGTAGAACCGACAGCATGGAGGGTAACAAACAAATCATTATTCACAGGAATATCAGGAGAAGCTCATGTCTGGAGCCGGTCAGTCTGGGGTTAGTCAGTCCGTTGAGCAGTCATGCGTTCGTCATGACCACCACCATCCTCCTGAAAGAGGGGAGAGGCGGCAGGGGCGTCCGACATAGTTACAACCTCCCTTTCACAGGCGAAATGAGATAAAAGAGAATGCCTTGGGTTCCTTCTTCCTTTAAAAAAAAAAAAAAGAAATCAAAGGAGCAAGAACATGCACAGCAAGTCTAGTAACTGCATAGGAGTAAGAACAGGCACAACATTCACTCTGTTACAGTTACACTGTGAATGCTATAGCATAAGATTCACGTGGGGGGCCAGTATGCTTAGTGTTTTCATGCCGCCCATCAACAACGGGCGACTACAGGGGGACCTATCCCGGTGCTTGCTGGCGAGAACCTCCGTTTTATCATCAATAACAAGGTTTCCAGACCCCCTCGAGGAAGAGCTAGCTCTTCTCTCCCTTGCTGGAGCAAGAGCAGGAATGACATGAGGACGTGACTGTTTGGTAAGGGTGGTCAGATTAATTTTACTAGACTTGTCAGACTTCGGTTTAGGCCGTACTTGAGAGGCAGCACTGACTACCCACAGACTGACCGGCTCCAAACATGAGCCTCTCCTGATATTCCTGTGAATAATGATTTGTTTGTTACCCTCCATGCTGTCGGTTCTACTCCCTTTATCAGTAGCAGTCCTTTCATTATCAACAGAGTGATTGATGGTTGTGCTGGAGAAGTGGAGCTAATTAAAAAAAAATGCTAATGAACAGCTGTTAGTAAAAACTGACAATTCCTTCCAGATTAAGGACTTACTTAAGCTGTGCAAGTTCCACTGTTATGATGTCGAGGCAAGGATCCCGCACTCCACGGTAACTCCTACAAAGGTGTTATGACCTGTAAGGACCTCATGGTTGTAGAGGAGGACGAAGGCATATATGAACTTGTTCAGCAGGACGTAATTGATGCTCGCTTTATAACTAGATTCTCGGACGGATAGAGGATGAAGACTTCTACAATTATCTTGACCTTTGGCAAAGCCTGAGAGTAAGTAGTACTTGTGGGGATATCAGTTAAAGATTTGGACCGTACAGGAGGCAGAGACGGAGAGGCACAGTGAATGGCATAAGGAACAGTGGTAGAGTCAGTCTGTGTTTCTAAAGAGCACGTCACAGGACGGGACATCGCTGTTAAAGAATAGGATGTATTCAGAAAGAGAGTTGCATGCAACGCCTTCATCTTCTTCCTAGCTTCATAGTAGTTGCTATCACCGCGCAGACCTCATTCTCCTTCTTCCACTTGGAAGAGTCTCTCGTGGATGTGGAGTGAGCACCCTTGCAGTGAAAGCAACATACAGTCTCGGATGTGCAGCGTTCAGCTTCATGATCCTCAGCGCACACTTGCCACACACTGATTAGAAGCCAGACAAGGTTTATCGCTATGTCCATACAGCTCACCTTTCAAACAACGAAGAGAGTTTGAGATAGGCCTATGCGGCCATAAATTAATTTCATAACCAACTTTGAGATGATCGGAAAGAAAAACTTTACCAAAAGTCAAGATAATGGTTGCAGTCTTCGTCACCACTCAAGAGGAGAGTAAGCAAAGTTATTCTCAGTAACCAGATATAGACACTTACTATATTTCTAAACGGGGAAGGGAGGGATATTAAGCTAAGCTAACCTAACTGAAATTCACCCTTTAGTTAAGGTAATGCCGGTGAGGCAGCCCTGTATCTAGAGAGAGGTCAGCACACACTTCCACACTTCCCACGGCCATGCATCAAATACCAAACCCCTGCGGCCCAGCCCGAGTGAGTGCAGGTTGGTATATTATAATGGTGCCATGAGACCTCGAGACAGCTGTTGTGACTTGGTTCGACACCAGCTTGCGTTATGCTCCAGGCCGTAGCAGGTTTCACCGTACGTTCGGTGTCGTGTTTGACGATTATGTGGGTACAGTCAAAAACAGAAGTCGGGTCGTGAAATTTGGTGAAAATATCTGCGGACAGACTATAGTTTTGATGCGATCTGCTTTGTGTCGAACGAACGGGTGGTAGCACTGACTTGAGTTTCCATATGCTTCAGGTGACCGGCCTGTAGATGTCAGCATCTGTTTTGTAACTACAAAACTAATCTACATATTAATTATATCTGACAGCTGTTTTTATTTAGTATATATGAAGCGTTTCACTTTTTTTTTATTACAATGTCAGCAACGTTACAGTTCTGTTAAGTTAAATAAGCGTTCGAAAGTCAGTTCTCTATCATTATAAACTCCAAATCAGCTAATTTAGTTGAAAATTATGACCTGACTGACATTATTTAATGGTGCTGTAAAACTAAATTGACTATAGTATTCGACGCATGGGAACAGAGTTACTGTCTTATGATAATCGATTTTTTTTTCTTTTAGAATGGCTGGCAAACTGAATCCCACAGACGAGTTCGAACACATAAACCAGATGAACGAAGTCTACGCACAACTGTTCATGTGATTCATTGTAGGTGCAGTTCGTTTCTCCCGGCGTAAGCTCTGCTTGCAGATGATGTATCCATCGTTGAGATTATTTCCTTGTCCTATAGTGGCGTGGTAACACGAGGACGACCTGGACGATAACGATTCTCCCTTGTACCTTCCTCCTGATTTCGCCTGATCAACCCTTCTATGGTTATGCTTTTACCAAATGTTTGAACTGTCTGTTCAGGATTCGCTTTCCGTCAATAAAGGGAGATCATGCCACTTCCCATCTCGAAAATAGTTGGGTGCATGTTGCTTTCCCTCTCCATATCAAGGTATAGTAGGTCTGCTTGACGTTTTGTGTCAATGTGTAAGATGAAATGTCCAGGTGATCACCGCCTAACCGTTTGCATTTCGCCTCGCATACGAAATACGGAGTCAGTGATTCTCGTGAGTCGTTGTTAAGGCTTCGGAATTTCTGGGTTCATTTATACCGTCATCCCATCTGCAGCAGATATGAAGCTTGAGGAAGTCAGGCTAGCCAATCACGAATATGTAACTGTGGTAGAGCTGTCATAATGTTTCAAGTGTTGCATTTAATCTTCGAACAAAACCGCGACACGACTTATGTCTTTGACTAAGCAAAGAAATAAATGGTGTATAAGTGAAAGGATATAGGCTAAGGGTGCGTGGTTGACAGAAAATATGAGGTGTGTGGGTGTGAGGAGTCTGGGTGTTTGGGATGTGTAACTATATATATATATATATATATATATATATATATGTGTGTGTGTGTGTGTGTGTGTGTGTGTGTGTGTGTTGAAGAAACACATTACACGTGTGTATATATGGAAAGTATCACCATATGAGTTGGGGCTGAAATATGTTTTCCCATAACGGATTTACCTGGTTCGTCGTTGAATTCAGGTGGCTTAGCTTTTATCACGCCATGGTGTAGTGGTAAAAATGCCTGACTTCTGTCTAGAGGTCTCGGGTTCGATTCCCGGGTGGAGTATTAATAACGTTCTACATATGTATACACGTTTAATGTGTGTTTCTCCAGCATATAAAATGGAAGACGCTTGTGTACTGGCTGGAATAGATTAAAACTGCTCTGTCACTTGCCGAATTGCTTGGGGCTAAGAAAAAATCCTGATGTGTCTGGAATATATATCATCATATGGGTTTGAAATATATCCGCCCATAACGGATTTATCTGGTTCATCGTTGGAAGGAATTTGAGTGTAAAGTGGAGGGACTGTAAGAAAATGTTCTGGAAAGAGGTGAAAAGAGTAAGACAGGGTAGAAGTGAAGTTAGCAGGGGAGTGAAAGATAAAAATGTTAGATTACTAGTGGAGAAGGGAGAAAAAGTGAGCAGATGGAGAGAACACTTTAAGGAATTGTTGAACGTAGAGGATGGAAGTAATGCGAGTATAAGTGGCTGGGGAATGGCTGGGAGAAGGAGGGAGGTAAGAAGACAGGAAGAAATCAGTAGGATAGAAGTTGTGGAAGCAATGAAGAAAGTTAAATCGGGGAAAGCACCAGGAATTGATGGAGTGTGTGGTGAAATGCTGAAGCATGGGGGAGAGATAGTAGTAGAATGGATGTGGAAGATGTGCAGATTGGCCTGGGAGGAAGGTAGAGTCCCAGAGGATTGGAAGTCAGGTATAATTATTCCCTTGTACAAAGGAAAAGGGAAAAAGAAGTGTGTGGTAATCATAGGGGCATTTGTCTTCTTAGTATAATAGGAAAAGTGTATGGTAGTATACTTATAGACAGAATTAGAGAAAGAACAGAGAAATTAGTTGGGGAAGAACAGGGAGGCTTTAGGAAGGGAAGAGGTTGTGTAGATCAGATATTCATTCTTAGATCTTTAGTGGAAAAGTTTCTAGAGAAGGGAAAGAAGTTGTATGCGGCTTTCATGGATTTGGAGAAAGCATATGACAGGGTGGATAGACAAGGGTTGTGGAAAGTGTTAAGAATATATGGAGTAGATGGGAAGTTGTTGAATGCTGTGAAGAATATGTACGATGGTGCGAAGGCTGCAGTGCGTATGGATAGTGAACTAAGTGAATTTTTCTCTTTGAAAGTTGGTTTGAAACAGGGATGTGTCATGTCTCCATGGTTGTTCAATCTGTACATGGATGGGGTAATAAAAGAGGTACAAGGTAGGGTAGTGGATGTTGGAGTGTCCCTGGTGAGAGAGGATAGTGTTTGGAAACTCCCTGTACTGTTGTTTGCAGATGATACTGTGTTGTTGAGTGAAGACGAAGGGGAGCTGCAAGGCTTGGTGGATGAGTTTGAGAGAGTGTGTAAGAAACGGAATCCAAAGGTGAATGTAGGGAAGAGTAAAGTGATGGTCTTTGAGAGAGGTGAAGTTAGTGAATGTACAGCGAGGTTGGATGGTGAGGAATTGGAAAATGTGAGTACGTTTAAGTACTTGGGTAGTGTGATGAGTAAGGATGGAGGTTTGGAGAGTGAAGTGCTTGAAAGGGTACAGCAGGGAAGAAAGGTTGCTGGTTCTTTGAAAGCAGTGATAAGAAACAGGGAAGTGAGCATGGAAGTGAAAAAGTTACTACATGACAGTATTGTGATACCAACTCTAACGTACGGAAGTGAAGCTTGGACATTGTTGGAAGGACACAAGTCAAGAGTGAGAGCAGTGGAAATGAGTTATTTAAGAGGAGCCTGTGGAGTCACGTGGAGAGACAGGCTGACGAATGAGGATTTAAAGGATCGTTGTGGTGTTGATGTGGATGTGATAGGACGCGTTATGAGGAACACACTGAGGTGGTTTGGCCATGTGGAGAGGATGGAGGGTGAAAGACTGACGAGGAGAGTGTATGTGAGTGAGGTGGAGGGGGGAAGAGGGAGGGGGAGGCCGAGGATGAGATGGAGGGATGGGGTGGAGAGGTATATGAGAGAGGGGGGTGTGAGTTGGGAGCAGGGCAGTGAAATGGCGGGGGACAGGGCGACTTGGAGGCGATTTGTATGTGGCCACCCCAAACGGGATTGAGGCGTCTGGCAATAGATAGACAGATAGATAGATCGTTGAATTCAGGTAGTTTAGTTTTTATCACGCCATGGTGTAATGGTAACAGTGCTTGACTTCTATCTAGAGGTCTTGGGTTCGATTCCCTGCTGGAGCGTTAAAAACTTTCCATATATATATATATATATATATATATATATATATATATATATATATAGGTGTGAGAAATAGAGAGAGAGAGACGGAGGGCATTGACAAAGAGGGAACAGAAAGGGAAGGAAGAAGGAGAGGACGTGTAAGGATGGGGAAATAGATTGACTGATGAGCCACGGAGATAGAATAAATGTAACGAAAGGAATAAGGAAGGAGAGAGAAACAAAGAGGAACGAGTGAGAAAATTGGAGCGAAGGAAAGTAAAGGAGAAACAGGAAGAGAAGGAAAGTCATGGATGGAGGAGTACAAATGAAAGCAAACAGCAACAGACTTGTTAGTCCTTTCGTGGCTGTTTGATGTAAGGAAGGTTATAACTTTTTTTTTTTTTTCAGTTAGACAAAGATAGAAAAGCAGGAAGGGTTCACCCCCCCACCCACCCACCGAAGTCTCCTAACAAAGCCAGCAGAAAGTAGTGAGGAAGACCACCACGCAGCATAGAAAAGCTGTCATGGCAATTTTGTAGGAGAGAAGGAAGGGAAATCTTAGTCTACACTGTTTACATGATAAGGAAAGTAACATTCAGTCTACCGTATTTACTGGTGTTTTATGCGGGTTGTATCACCCAGGATCCGAACAGAAAAGTTCATAATATATCATTCAGGAGTAAACATATTAAGCTGGGGTTAGAAGACAGACACTTACCCAAGATACCTCTAAAGGCTAGATCTACCTTACAGTTCACTATAATGGAGAGCAATTTGTTCCATACATTTACAAATTTCTTAAAGAAGGGATACTTAGCTTCATGTGATTGCAATTGTTTGTCGATTACTTTTTTTGCTCGTTACGTTTTGTATAATTTGAGCAATCAACCATGATGTATATCTCGATAACCATGTTATCGTGTCCTTTGCATATTTTAAATACTTAAATTAAATCTCCTCGTAACCTGCGTTTAATTAGGGTAAAGAGATTTAGAACACCCTAACGTTCCTCGTATGGTTTATGTCTCTTCCTGGGTAGCCTATCATCTTTTTCAACCTCCGTTGAAAAGTTTCTCATTGTCTTCTTTGTAATAAGGTGACAAGAACTGAACACATTATGTGTGGCCGTACAATAGAATTAGACAAGGTGAGAATGAAATTGTCTTTGTTATATTCGAATTCTCTGCCAGTGAATCCGATTAATTTGCTTTTATAACAGCCTCGGCACAACGCTTCCTTGGTTTAAGATCATTTGTTATTATTATTCCCAAGTCTTTTTCTTGACTGACATTATCAATTTGACTAATGTTCATAGTGTAACTGGCTTTTCATATCTATTTTCAATCTTCAGCACTTTGCATTTACTAATATTAAAATCCATCTTCCGCGTTTGGGCCCAAATAAACAGTCGATCGAGGTCACTCTGAATTGCCTGCCCCTTCGAAGAGTCTACTCAGTTTCCAAATTTAGTACCACCAGCAAATTTTGAGATTTTACAAATTAAACCCTCATCCATACCATTTAAATACATATATTAAAAGCAGAAGAGGATCCAGTGCTGAGCCCTGTGTCACACCACTAGTAACGTCTTTCCAGTCTGATTAGTTACCAATTATTATGTATCTCGGTGTTTGCGTTCTGCAAGCCAATTATCAGTCCACTCGATCACATTGCCTCTGAACCAATGCACCCTCATTTTCTGAAGTAGTCTTTTATTAGGAACTTTATCAAATGTTTTTTTGAAAGTCGAAATAGGAAATGTCAACGGATCTGGTTTCATTATACATATATTGGTTATATCATAGAAATCCAAGAGATCTGTAAGGCAAGAGCTATTATTCCCCCAAAAAGTGTTGTTTAACCTTTGATGAGATTAGTTACCTCTACAGTGTAAGTGCTTGACAGACTTCTCTGATAATTGCTTCCAAAAACTTGCACATCATTGAAGTTAAGCTTATTCACCGATAATTTTCTGGTTGCAATTCTTTGCCTTTTTTGAACAATGGAGTTATATTTTCTAGTTTCCACTCATGAGGCACCTAACTATTTCCTAATGAATTACTGAATTGCTTAGCTACGAGTTTATATATTTTATTCACTGCTTTTTTTCCGAATGAGAGGTTATATTTTATCTGGCCCAGGTGTTTTACTAACTTTAAGTTTGCCAATGGCTAGCCTAACATCATTCTTACTAACAGTAATTTCGCTATTTATGTTACCCTTCTCTAAGACGACAATAAAAGCTAGACGAATGGAATCTTTATTTTCAACTGTAAATACGAATGCAAAGAAAGTGTTTAGAAATTTAAGCCATTTCCATTTCATCGCCGATATGCTTCTCTTCATTATCTGTGACAAATGGGCCAATTGTTGGTGCTGTTACCTTTATATATATATATATATATATATATATATATATATATATAGAGAGAGAGAGAGAGAGAGAGAGAGAGAGAGAGAGAGAGAGCTGAAAAATGTTTTAGGGCTGAAAATATTGATATGAACAACGTAATATTCAAAGGTTTTCTTCTTCTTTTTTTTTTTTTTGCTTTGCAACAAAGGTCATGTTATTTGGTTTTCTCATTTTGTTTTTTTGTGGCAATATATTTTTTGTTTGCATTTTTTTCTTTAGTTGGTAAGAAACAATTATTTCTGCAGGCCATTTTTGTACATTGGAATACAAAACTTGATTGCTTTACTGAGAATGTCTGTGAATAATTTCCTTGCTTCAAAAATATATAAACTATGGGATTCCAGTTATTTGAAACAATACTTTCCTTTAAGTTTCGAAAATCCGCTCTCTTGTAGCCGGGCACTTTTCCATACCTAGTCCTGACATTGTCATCACTGAATTTAAGGTTGAATGTGATCATATGATGTACACTAGAACCCTTTTCATATCATAACATTACCTACTAAGTTTTCTGATGTGGCCCAAATCAGCTTTCCTAAGCAACCTCCTCATGTTGGACAGTCTACGAGCTGCTGCAATGAACTTTCTTGCACGTTGGTGCACAGGTTCCACCCTATGTGTGAAGATAGGTCCTTCCTCCATTAGGCAACCAGCAAATTAAAATCACCAAAGATTATAGTATTTTGTGTGCAACATATTTCAGGATTTGGCTGAAAATTTCATTGCCAGCATAACTAAACTGTGTTGGGAGGTGATAAATGAATCCATGTACCATTTTGCTAAGGGATTTATTTCAAAGCATGAGATAAATAATATCAATGTTATCGATAGAGAGCCTATGAATTACTTTTTTTTTTCTTTTCAAGGAAGATGGAACCCAAGGCTAGAAGCCTGCAAAATTGTTCCCTCCAGGAAAAAATTAAAACAACATAATAGAGAGCCAAATTCAAGATCCATCCATTTTGAGATGCCTACACACACTGCATTTAAAAGACTGAAAGTCAGAGGCAGTAGGAATTACAGAGGAAGGCAGTTCCAGAGTTGACCTATTGAGTACATGCAGGACCGTGAGTAATGGTTAATGCTTGCATTATAGAGCTGAACAGAAAAGTAATAAAAATTTGCTGCTAGATATGTGCTACGCACCTGCTGTAGTGGTGGAGGGATGGAAATTGACAGTTTAGGGGAACAGTGATCATTGAAGTAGCAATAGAAAAGAGATAAAGATGCAACAGTGTGGCGAAGAGACAGAGGTTGAAGGGAGCCAGTAAGAGAAGGAGAGTTAATGAGACGAAAAGCCTTTGACTTCACCTTGTTGAGAAGAGCTTTATGTGGGGATTCTCCTCACACATGAGAGTTGTTCTCAATACGGGGGCGAATAAAATCCCTGTTTATAGTCGACAGCTGTGCAAGGGTCACGAAGGCACGGAGTCGACTTAGCATACCTTATCTCGTGGAAGAAGATATTGCAAGAGAGGTATTGTGATCTTTCAGAGATAAACCCCGAGAAAATGAAACCCAAGGTATGTTCAGAGATGATGCAGGATTGAGTTAGATATTGTTGCAAATTAGAGGATACTCCTGTTGTAGATTCTGATGGATCGAAAAATGAAAGTACTGGGTTTCTGATACACTTAAAACAAGATTTTTTTTTTTTTTTTCTCACAATCAAGGATAAAAACCGGGTCAGACATTATGTGTGCCATTGCCTCATCCCTTGTTTGTTGAAGAAACTGTTGAGATGGACGCTGTGAGAAGTCAATGGAAAGATGAAGGGTGCAGTTAAGAGCATATGAGTGGACAGGGATACACGTACAGCTTAGAAAGTCATTGATGAATAGATGGAAGAGAGTTGGCGATAGGAAAGAGCCCTGAGGAATACCATAACTGATTGCCCTAGGAGAAGAACGGTGGCCGGCTACAACAATAGTTACAGAATGACTAGAAATGAAGCTAGAGATAACGGCACAGATTGAAGGATAGAAACTGTAAGAGGGCAGTTTCGAAATTAAAGATTTATGCAAGACTCGATAGAAAGCTTTTGACAAGAGGTCAGTTTTGAAATTAAAGATTTATGTCAGACTCAACTGAAAGCCTTTGAGATGTCAAGTGCAATGGCAAAGCTTTTGCCAAATCCCGAAATAAGGATGACGTTGAGTCTGAAAGGAAGGTGAGAAGATCGCCAGTGGAGTTTCGCTGGTGCAACTCATACTGGAGAATAGAAAGAAGGTTATGAAAGGAAAATGGTTTAAATTATGTTTGTTAAGAAGAGTTTACAAAACTTATAAATATAGGATGTTAAAGCAATTGGGCGATAGTCAGAGGGCTGGGAATAATCACCCTTCTTTGGGATGGGCTGAATGAAAGCAAACTTCCAGCAAGAAGGATTGATTCAAGTTGACAGACATAGGCGAAAGGGTTTACCTAGGCAAGTGCAAGCACAGAGGCACAATTCTTGAGGAAAACAGGAGAGAACCCATCAGGCCCATATGCCTTGTTAGCATAGAGGACAGTGATGGCAGAAAACACGTCAACTGAAGGAATTTAAATTTCAGCCATGAGGAAGTCAGAGGGGGGAAGTGATGGAGGAACAGCACCGGAATCGTCTAGAGCGGAACTGGAGGAAAAAGTCTAAGTGAAGAATTCTGTTTTATCAGTAGAAGAAACAGCTACAGATCCATCAGTGCAGAATAGTGGATGGAAGGATTATGAAGTAAATTTGTCAGAGGTCTTTGGCAAGGTGCCAATCTGAGTTGGAGCATTTAGTACGGATGAAATTATTTTTAGTAGTGAAGGACAGACTTAGCACTGTTCGTGGCAGAGACATAAAACAAATGTGATTCAGGAGTTGGTTAGCTCTGGTACCTATTGTATCCCTTCTTCGTGTTGTGGACAGCATTAGAACAAGCTTTGTTTTATTGGCCACATGATAAAAGAGAAAGGAATGTATGCTTCCATGCCTAAGAGAAAAACCTCAGTAATGCATGAGGCATACTCAAATGGCTCTCAACCACGGAAGCAACTGTTTAAGAGAAAAATCAAAGAAGTACTGCTTGAGGGCCTCCCAATCAGCTGCTCCAAAATGCCGGAGCCGCTGCTTCTTGGGTCTTTCCTGGAGCGATAGGACAGGTTAAGGTGACAAGGTTGTGAATGGAGGAGCCCAGTGGAGAGAAAAGGTTAACAGCATAAGAAGAGGGATTACTTGGACGAAAAGTGTCAAGTACGTTGGAACTCTCTCCAAGGCGGTCAGGGATATGGGTAGGGTGCACTACATGCTGCTGTAAGTCATTAAAGATAGAAAGGATGTAGGCTTGTTCACTACGTGGATTAGTGTGAACACTGAAATCACCTAGGATGGAGATTTCAGAGAGAGGGAAAACTGATAGGTTGTGTTCCATCTTAGAAGTAAGATAGTCAAAGAATTTTTCATCGACAGAAGAATTAAGGGATAAGTACAGCACAGATATATTTAGTCAGTGTGTGACAGGAAAGAAGAAGCCAGGGAGTAGAGAATTTAGAAAATTCAAGTTCAGGAACATGAGAGCAAAATAAGTTGTGTACATGTACACTGCACTCACCTTTGGCTTTGTAGTCAGTATAGAGAAAGTTGGAGGATACAGAAAAGGGTTTGCTATCACTTGCCTCAGACAGTTAAGTCTCAGTAAGGAGGAGAAAATGAAGTTTAGGAGAAGAGAAGTGGTGTTGAACAGAGAAAATTAGAGGAAAGGTCACGAATGCAGAAAGGAACAAGAAGTGAGTCAGACAGTGGTTCCGTGCATCTCTTTTGGTCGTCACCAGGAAAGGGGTGGATGGTGAGGTCTCCTATGGTTCCCCCTATCCCCTGGGGACTCTGAGGCTGAGAGTCGAGATGCTTTTTTTAATTTTTTTATAGGAAGTGTAGTGTGTACTGTGCATGTACTTTGGCGTTGACAGAAGAAAATGGATAGATTATGCTGACCTATTTTCTTTGTTACGGAAACACCGAAAAAGTTTATCAAAGAGGAATGGTGAGGAGCTAGTCCCGAGAGCTTCTGAAATTGGAGCTCCAGTTCTCTCATTCATCAACTTTCTATCCATAGTGGGTGTACGGCCCTATTCGACTGGTGCTGCAGACTATTCCCTATAAGTATAACATTACACCACTCCTGCTCTATATCTCTAACTACTGAAAAATGTTGAAATCCGGTATGTTGTATTCTGTTACGCCTATTACGGTTACATAGTAATGTTTAGGAAGATTATAGACTTCTAAATCAGAAAGTTTATTCCACAACCTACGCGCATTCACGAGAAGAGTTTCAAGTGTTTTTACCTCCGTTATTCTATTTTCGCCTTATGACTTCTACACTGACTCGTCCATAGGTCTCGTACGGTGAGTATTTTTATTTATTTATTTTTTTTTTTTTTTTTGCCAGAAAAAAGTGCACTGCATCATCCACAAGACGACCAAGACGAGGAGAGCCAACTGAGTTCAAATGGAGATCATCATGTGCAAACATCGACTGCTGCTTATAGAAGTGATTCCAGGTGCCAACGAACTCAGTACCTTCCTGCAAACAGTGACTTCATACGATTACTCACGCTAAAAGCCTTACTGCAGAAGAAGTTGCCTGCAGCAATCCTCAGGAAATCACGTGAAATGAAAATGCTATGATTATGAGACTTTCATTAGTTGTGGCCTGTGCAACAGTGTTTATGACTTTAGTTGTATTATCATATCCGGCACCTGCAATACAGTAACGCTTTCTTTTACTTGGTGCTCTGATGAAAACTTCCACAAGCTGCCCACGAGTGATCGAGTCAACGGTGCACGGATGATTGAATGAAGAGGGAGGGAGAGAAAAAGACAGAGATAGAGTAAGGAAGAAAGGAAAGAAGGGAGGGAGGGGAAGGAAGGAAGGAAGGGAGGAAAGGAGGGAATGAGACAGAGAGAGAAGGAGGGAGGGAAGGAAGGGCAGGAGAAAGTTAGACAGGGAGGGAAGTAGGATGAAGGGAAGGAGGAAGAGAGAGAAGGAAGTAGGATGAAGGGAAGGAAGAAGACGGATGGAAGCAGGATGAAGGGAAGGTGGAAGAGAGGGAAGAAAGTAGGATGAAAGGAAGGAGGAATAGAGGGAAGGAAGAAGGATGAAGGAAGGGAGGGAAGAAGGGAGTTAGGGATGAAAAGGAAGGAAGGAAGGGAGAGAGGAGAAGAGGAGAGAAGGGAAGGTGGGTGTAAGGGAAATGGGGAGGGAGGATGAGGGGGATGGAGGAGAGGGAAGGAGGGAGGGAGGGGGGGATGCTAACCAAATTACCCCTGAGTAACATGTGTGTTCTCCCCGAGCTGAGGCCTCCACAACGAGCCGCCTCTCACAGCCACATGCTCCCTCCCACTCCGCATGTTCCCCCTCCACATGCTCCCCCTCCACCCGTTCACATGATCTCTCTTCCCCCTTCCACATACTCCCCTTTTATTTTTCTAGATGCTCCCACTCCAGCTCTCCACATGCTCTCCCTCGGCCCCTCCACATGCATCTCCTCCATCCGTCCACATGAATCTCCTCCACACACTTCTCCATCATCGTCCACATTATACTCCTCCACCTGTCCCTTTCTTACCAATTCACATGCTCCCTCTTCCCTGTTCCTGATGCCTTCTCCCCTTCGTATTCTCCTTCCCCTTCCACATGATCCTACTCCATCCCTCAACATGTTCTTTCCTTCTCCCTCTCCACATGCTCCCCTTCCACTCTTTCATATGCTCGCCCTCCACCTTTGCATATGATTCGCCTCCACCCCTCCTCATACTCCGCCTCCGTTCCTCCACACGCTGTTTCTACATCCCTGCACAGGCTTCCCCTACACCGCTCTATATTTCCCGATCCTCCTCCATATAATTCCCATCCACACGTTCCCTCTCCTTTCCTTCACATGCTCTCCATCTCACCACAAGTTTCCCTTTCACTATTCCACGTCCACCCAGTGCTCCTCCATATATTTCCCCTCCATTTCTTCATAGTCTTCTCCTCCATCCCTCCACACTCTTCCCTACCATTCTTCATATGCTCCTCTTCCATCACTCCACGTGCTCTACCTCTCCACATGCTCCCCGTTGACTTATCCACATGCTTCCTGCCTCTCAACATACCTCCCCCTCCCCATACCTCTCAATTTAACACCCTTCATATGCTCAGTTTCCACCCCTCAACATGGTCCACTCCACATGATTCTCCACCACATACGTCCCCTTCTACCGCTCTACATGCTTCCCCTCGATTCGTCTACACGATCCCATCCATCCTTCAACATGCTCCGTCTCCACGCGTCCACATGCTCCTCTCCACGTCGCCACATCTTCCCCATCCACCCTTCCACATGCTTACCCCCCTCCTTTCACATGCGCCTCTTCCACTCTTCCGCCAGCTACATGATCCATCACTATCACAAATAATTAACTGAGATGTGGATCAGGTTTTCCTAAGAAAAGAATAGGGATGCACAGACTATATCGTTTTTAGTTAACATGCCTATTATCGTGGTCTGTCCTTCTTGACTTCAGAATGGTAACATTACATTAACGTTATATAATGCTATCCCTAAACAAGTGTAATGAAACGGATGTTGAGCATAGTAATGACTCTCCCTGCCGTTGACCGAAGTGATATGAGCTGTAAATGAGCGAAAATTTGGGTCAAGTGTTGGTGGAAGAAAGATAGGTAACGTGAGTCCCATTTCAGTTCAGATATTCCTTAAAAAGACACTAATCTCTGTAAAAGGAGTTTATTTAAATTAAGTCACGTTGAAGACTAAGCGTTCGTTATATAATCATATATTAATATTGCAAGTTAGGTTTATATTCTTGTTAGGTTTGATTAATGTTGGACCCATTTCATTTCAAATATGCTTTCTATCGTCTAATATTGACTTGGAGAACGGTTAGTACGGTCAGGTTAGGTTAGTTTAAGGAAGCTTTAGTTGCGGTGGGTTAGACTACAGTTCATTCATTTTAAACAGGCGAACATTTTGTCTTTTTGAAGTTCATTCCCATAACAGTGGGAGCAAAAAACAATGGTTTGGCACAACGTCCACTCTTTACTGCTTTTCCTTGACCGGCATCGTATTCTCTTGTTAATCTAAAATACTGTAATCCTGTGTTTGCGTGTGTGTGTGCGCGCGCGCGTGTTTGCCTGCTTGTGTGTGTGTGTGTGTGTGTGTGTGTGTGTGTGTGTGTGTGTGTGTGTGTGTGTGTGTGTGTGTGTGTGTGTGTGTGTGTGTGTGTGTGTGTGTGTGTGTGTGTGTGTGTGTAGCACAGGCATAACTAGAAAAAAAGATTTTGATGAAACTTTGGAGTATGGTTGGAACTGGGCCCAGGTTGGGCCACTTTCAATTTCATGTCAGCTGAGTTTCTCTGAAGGAGTGTTTTGGCCTCTAACATTTTTCCCCATTGCTGTTATGAAACACGCAAGTGGAAGAGGCGGCTGAGTATTTCCGTTTTCATGCTTCTTGGAGAGAGAGAGAGAGAGAGAGAGAGAGAGAGAGAGAGAAGAGAGAGAGAGTTGTACATTACACTCCGATGTCTATTGTTTTACTGATGCCACGAAGAAACGACTTTATTCAGCAGAAAGTGGTGGTGGTGGTGGTGGTAGCTCTTCAGAAACTGATGTCATTGGGCAAAACATTTATTCCAAAGCGATGTGCGGTTCAGAGACGACTCTAATTTTGACATGTGCTGAGCGGTCCGATAGGGCCCCGAGTCTCTTGTCTCTTGCTGTAGCTCAGAATTTAAGATAGATTCATGGGAACTTTACGCCTGATTAAAGTGAACAGATTATAGATTAGCCTAGGTTGATTTAGGCTGGATAGCTCATGTTTGGGATTTGACTAAGTAAACGAGATATCCAGAGGAGAACTTTATTCGCATGGGCTTAGCAGGCACCCTAGTAGCTCTTCCTAACCAGTTTGCTTTTGCACAACATTAGTCAGTGTGCTGGGGCTCACACTGCAGGGTAAATAATCTAAGTAATAAAATATTACAGCAGGTATTCTCTTGTATATTTTTTCCCGTAAACCATGTGTTGATAGTAAAAGATTTTCATGTTATGCTAGCTATCCATCATCATCATATACCTCATCATCATCCGACCTACCTTCCCATCAGTGGAATGGGTGAGACAGAGTTTCAAAAGAGAGAAAAATTGTGGGGGAATCTAATCGAGTCTACTCAGATGAACGGGCCACACTCTCATTCATTAAACATTCAGGCCTCCAAAATTCATATTTCATCTCAAAGGCATAAGCAGCCACAGTTACTTAAAAGGCAAACGAAAAGCAAATTGCAATGGAAAAAGTACTAACGAGCCCCTAAACCCATCGGAACACGGACCCAGGTGCTGAGGAAATCAATACGTTGTCAGGTTATCATGACCATCTCTCAGGTGAATACTATCGCCTGATGCTGGTTAGAATAACTATAAACATTTTCTTGACCACATAAAAAGAGAAACAATGATGCCAATATTAACTCTCTTATTATCTTATTACTTTAAGTTGTAACAGAAGTCTCGAGTGTAGATGGAATAAAGTACCAGAGTTGTACTGACCATGAAGGGATTATAATTAAATCAGGTGTGTGAATGAGGATAAGGTTGATGAGGTTAATGGATGAGGTTAGTTAAGCTGACATCATATGAGTTACTTCAGGGTCAGGGAAAATGGGTCACGGTTACAGCCTTGGCTATATTCTCTCTCGGTACGTTTTCTTGTTTATTCTGTTTTTATTACTGCCAGACCTTAATTTTAAGCGGTACTCCCGTTTACTCTTTCCTCTAAAATTACACTTTGTCATTGAAAGCTTTACACCTGATTCGCCTTCAAACTCTGTTACTCATCACCAGGAACTTTCCTATACTCACCCACCTCCAGTTAACTTCATTCTCCCTGCCTTTCAATACTACCTTACAGCTTTCTGTTTCCTTTATCATTATGCTACCCATCAGCATCTTCGCAGACTGTTCCCAAGCTTTTTTACAAGCACTTCCACCCTACATATTGTTCTTCTTCCTACATCCTTCTCTACATTTCTTCTTTCCCAGTCTCCATTCACCCCCATTCTCCTTTTTCCTCCCCTCCAACTAACCACACCCTCCCAAAGCATATAACATGCATCCCGTCTTTCTCTTACACTTCCAGCTGCCCTTCTCCGCCCACGCCTTTACCCCCACCTTTTTCCCCCCTCCTCGATCACCCTGTTTCCTCTATCCCCACCTGCCGCTCTCCTCCCCACTCCCTGCCTACCTTTGGTCCCTAGCCCCCACTCCTCCTCCACATCCTCTTCTTCGATCTATGTCTTTCCTTCCTCCCTTCTATTTACCTCTGCCCTGCTCCTCCCTCTCTCCTCGCCTCTTTCTTCCCGTCACCCGACCAACCACTTGTTCCCTCACCCCATCTACTTCATTCCTCAATCCCCGTTCCTACCATGGTCCGCCACACCCTCCTAATCTCACTCGTTCCTCCCCTTCCCCATACATACTTCTTACCCCTCTCCTCCCCTTCCCTTACTTAGCTCTTGCCTCCCCTCCCCCCAAGCCCTCTCTCTACATACCTCCTGTCCCTCACTCCTCCTTCCTATCTTTACCTTGCCACACCCTCCCTACCTATTTCTTTCATCCCCTCTTCTCTGGCCATCTCTCTTCCCTCTCCTCTCCCCCTCCCCTTTCCCTCCCTTCAGCCCCTCAGCCTCTCCTTCCTACCTCTGACCTGCCCCTTCTTCCCTCCCACCCTAATATTTGTGGTGACAGGTCCAGCCAGGGATTAATTTAACGCCAGGCTTCTCATTACCATAAGGAAGGCTGTGATGGCTCCTCTGAGGCTACCGACACCACACCACAGCACCACAGCAGGAATACATTGCCACACCACAACACCACGGCCAGAACACCACCACATTACACACCACCACACTGCATCACAAGCCCACAGCCAGAATACATTATTGCACTACATCGCGACACATCGCCAAGACGAGAAACATCATCTCGTACACCACAACCATTATGCACCACCACATTACACTACTACACAATACCATGGCGAGAACACACCGCCAAATCATACTACCACGACATCACACTGTACCACAACATCATAGCCGGAACACACCAGCATACCCCTACTACAGTTCAATACAACAGCACGGCCAGAAATACCACCATGTTACACCACAACACCATACTGTGCCACAGCACCAAGTTAAGAGTATGGAACCACATCATACATCATACCACAAATGGAATACATCACCACACCACATTGTAACACAACGCCATGGCGCGACCAGATCAATACACATCATAGCACCAGAGTGAGAGTAAGCAACCACAACACCACGTTACGCCAAACACCACGGAAAGAACACATCACGCCACTACACTGCACCACATCATCATCTAACACACCAACACTAAAGTAGGAGAAAACTGCCAGTCTACATTGCAGTGCCACAGCAAATAACTCTCCACCACAACCATGGTGCACAACTACAACAGATTACATCACCGCACTACACCATATCACAAGCACACCACACACCACACCACAACACCACAGTAGAGAATGAAAATACACCATACCAATATACCACAAGGAGAACAGTATGTAAAATAACATCATAACGAGAATACATAACAATACAAGAACGCCGCAACACCACAACAAGCATGCAACAGCAACCAACACCATAACACCACACTACAGCAAAATAGCACAACAGCAAGGGTATACTATCACAATAAGTCATAGCACCACATTACAGCACCACAGCAGAACAATAAGAATACACAAGCACACTACACCTTAAAACCATGCTACAACACCGCAGCACCACAATAACAAGACACCAGCACACTTTATAACACTTCACCAGAGCACCACAGAGAGGATGCATCATAACACCATGAGAAAAATACACTAGCACAACACATCGTAACGCGAAAGCGAAAATACGTCCTCACACTACAGTACAACATCACACCGAAAATGCACAACCACACTGCACCATACAGGCTGCTTGCGCCAACAAAACCCCTCTCATTATATTTCAAATCACACAGTACAGTTAGGCACATAAAATCAAACATAACCAAACACTCTTCACCAACATCCCACCTTCCAGACACTCCCACACCATCAATGAACAAACACCTACACACCTACTTCACGAGCTGGGTAACATAACACCTAGATCAGAACAATATACTACAAGCCCCCGCCCCCTCTCAGACACCCAATCATCGGAGGTATCATTAAACAGAGGTGACTGAGTTCTTCTAGCTAGGCTTAGATCAGCACACCGCCCGGCCTTCCCTTCTCAGCTGCCGAAAATACACTAACACACTACACCACAAAACACCACGTCATAACGCCACATTCAGAAATACCATCATATTACATCATAACAAACCATCCAGCAACATCACAACGAGAATGCATGATTACGCTGCACCATACCACACTACACCCCTACAGTAACAATACATCATACTACGACATCACAAAACAGCATATATTTACACCAGAACACAGCACAGCAAGAGCAGAACAACACATCAGGACGAGAAGAACACATCAGCACACTATACCACAAAGCACCACAACCAAACAATAGTACATCAGCACAATGCTGCACAGTACAGTAACAGTACAGTAGCACAACACGCAAATACCACATTACTACACATTACTACACATGGTACCACAATGCCACAGCGAGAGTACGTCACCACACTATACAATAATATACAAAGCCACAATGAGCATACACCTCCACACGCATCATAACACACCGGCACCACATCATAACACGCTATATCACAACACTCCAGCGAGAATGCACTACCACACTACATCACAACATTACAACGAGAATTCACCAGCAACTACACCTTCACACCACAACAGAACGAGAATACGCTAGCATAACACACAATAAAAGCGCACCTTAGTGGAGGCCATCACACCATCCCACCAACATACCACAATACCCAACAAAACCACAACAAGACTTTACCAGCACACTGCACCTAAGAGTACTCAGTGTTACAATGAGATCACGCCATCATACTACACCACAACACAAGAGTAAATCATGCCATAAACACCACAACACCACAGTTACAGTACACCACACAACTCAGGCATTCTCCACATCGCACCACACTATTCACTACACAACACCACTCCACTCACCACACCACACCACACCGCTCACAACACCACACCACACTACTCACCACTCCACATCATACAACACACCACATCACGCACCACACCATACCACACCCAATTCTAGATTCAGCACATTATATCAAGTCAACATCCCACTTCAGACAACCACACAATGATAGCAGCATATACCACACCACCCATCGTTACTATACAAAAGCATTAAGCCACGTTAAACCACTAATTTTCACCACATCACATTCTAACATCTGCACATAACACCAGGACGTCTCACCAAACCAGGTCATTACACCACAACGTCAGTACACCACACCACTACACATCATATCATAGTACAACACACCACACTCAGACATCAGCACATAATACAAGGACGTCACACCACACCAGGTCGCCACACCAACACACCATCACGTCCCTCCACACCGTACTGTTACACCAATATACTATGACACTAGTACATCGCAACACCAATATGCAACACTGAAGCATAAGAATAAATTAATTCAAGATATTACCCCTCAGCACAATGCTACACCAAAACACTAGTACATCACATGACAATATGCCATTACACCACAACATGACACACACACACACACCACAACATAAAACACTGTCACGCTACAACACATCACAACACCATCACACCACACCGCTACATCACAACACCAGTGCACCACACCATTTCATCACAACACCAGCACACCATTGTATCATCACACCACACTGTAACACCATTACATCAGTACACCACACCATTACACCACAACACTAGCACACACCTCGTCTAACCACTACATAAACGACAATAAGCCACATCACAACGTACAATGCTACATCATAACACCGGTGCAATACATCACACAACTTCACCACAACATCCGTGCACCAGGCATCAACACCAGTACATCACACTATCACTACATCACATCACCAGTAGAATACAGGAAACCACTACACCACAGCACTAGTGCATCACACTATAGAATCACTGTACGGCGACTACAGTACACCACACTACAACACACCATACTACATCACACTACTCCACCACAACATCTGTATATCACACTTTAACACCATTTCACCACATCAGTGCATCACACAGTACACTGCTAAACCGAAGAGCCACTGTATCACATCACACTAACAAACTACACCACCCGTGCATCAGAGTATAACACTGCCGTACAACTAGTCTGGTCGTAGGTGGGGGCGCCCATCATCCACTCACTTGATGTAGTGCTGCCTCCTTTTTCCTGCATGTCTGTCATTCTTTTTCTGTGTCTGTTCTCTTCTCTTCCTGTTTCTCCCACCCTTCTTGTCAGAATTTACTACTTTTCTCTCAATTTTAGGTGGTATTACACTGAGTGATTTCCCAGATGGAATCCTGTAACTTAGGAATTCTTTTACAACACTAGGTGGTAACCATACAGCCAAATAACGGGGTGGCGTGGAGCCTACTGTGGTCCCCCTGTTAACTAGTAGGGAGACGCAAATGCGGCATCCATCCAGGAATCAACGTGCATCATTTTGGTGAGGCGCTGTCAGCAGCATGGGAATACTGGTTCATTGCACAGAACGGCACTGCAGAGGCGGTTGCTTGCCTGTGGTTGATGGGTCAGCTCGATCAGATGCACTGGACAAGCGCAACAACAACACCTCTGCATCACACCATACCACAACCACAAAACTAGCACGTCATCAGTATATTACAACTCCACTACAGTGCGTTAACACATTACCCCATAGCTCCACTGCACGATACCATAACAGACCAATGCAGCACATCACCAGCAAACTGTATCTCACCAGTATCCCCCAACACTACAGCGCACCACACCACTATATCACAACATCAATACATCACATTATAACTACTACACCATACCACACCACACCACGTTACACAATAAATTACACCACTACACTACGACACCAATACATCAGGCTGTAACACCACTAAACCACACCACACCACACCACGACACATTCCTACATACCATGCCACATCACCACACACCACTCCACGTCACACTAATTCACATCATACCATTACACCAGCACAACACACCCAGCTTCAACAATCACACCTCATCACAAAACCACACCTAGGCACATCGCTACATCACAGCGCCAAAACAGTGTAATTTCTCACTAACACAGCGATGTCTCAGCATCCATCACACCACAACAGCATTAAACAACGCCACATCCACCCACTATTTCCTTATTATACCAGATCCTCATAAAACCGGCAACCCACATTGCACACCGGATCAAAATAATACTTTAATTTATCAATCAATCCACACTCAGCATTGCAATACCAACATAGCATATCAAGCCATGCCACATCACAACACCAGGAACAACATCGATACACCGAGATAAACCAAACCACCTTACTAGACCATAACATTGGCATCTGTCACCAGCACAGTAGAATATCAGACGTCACTCTCTCAAATCATCACCACCACAGTACAACATATCGGTATATTACATAACATTAACTTTCTACATCACATCACATTAGTACAGTAAAACAATAATCAAAACACAACCAAAACACAATTAAATCAAATGTCACAACGCCACTACAGCACAGTGCCAGCAACACAAACACACAATAACACCACCATACAAATAACATCTGTATAAAACACCAGTAACATTAGCGCAAATTCAACATAGCACTGAACACAGTTACATCAACACATAACACTAATGAAACAATGCACCACTCTACAAGAACACTAGTACACAATAACATCAGCACACAGTAAAGCCATCCACTAAGCACTTCGCCCCATTCAGTACCAAGCACTCCACTACATCACACCACGTTATACCATATTCGACATCAATACACCTTGCCACAATAGTCATACAAATAATCCTATACCTTCATCTTACCACAAATATCCATAGCGTAGTGAGACAGTAATCTTGAATGCACACGGGATGAAAGGAATTTCTGAATAACAGAAATGGTTACAAATACACTGAGCTATTGTACATTCATAATCATCAGTTCCCCCTTTTTCATACTAGCTACAAGCATCAAAGATCAGAACAAACTTTAAACTAAAAATAAGATCATCAGGTCAAAATTACCAAAGCTGAGAGCGTGAAGGTTTGGATAAGCTCCCAATTATCTGAGAATAGTTTGAAAAGTATGGGATGCTAGAACATGTCTGACCTTTTCGTGTCGTCGCTGACTACGCTCAGCAATGTAGGATGAAGGCTGATCAGACATAGCAGAGTCAGGTGTTCCACAAATGAATGTCAAAAATTACAGGCCTGCTTAGACATTTGTGAACCAGGTTTTAGTAATATAGCCAATAGATCCATTCCTAATAGTGAAAAAGCCACGAACCGGAGTACCATACTGAAGCTCTTAATAACGTTTTTAGTTTGGTTAAGATGTGGGAGGAATTTTTGTCCATGATTGTTCTAGGAGCGTTGTGGTGTGGATGTGGATGTGATAGGAAACGTTCGGAGAAACACACCGATGTGGTTAGGCCATGTGAAGAGGATGGAGAGTGATTGACTGACCAGGAGAGTGTATGTGAGTGAGGTGGAGAGGGGGGAGAGGGAGGGAGAGGCCAAAGATGAGAGGGAGGGTGTGAGCTGGGAGCAGGGCAGTGAAATGGCGGGGGGCAGGGCGACATGGAGGCGATTTTTTTGTGGTCACCCCTTACGGGATTAAGGCGTCCGACAATAGACAGAGTGTTCAAATCCACATTATTAACATGAACATAGAAATAACAGTAAACCATACCTCCATACAAGGCGATGGTCGAAGTACGGGATGCCAAGTTTATCTTTTTCAATATGATGAAGCTTTTTTCTTTTAATGCTTCCTGATTTTAGGCGATTTTATTTAGCTTAGGGGAGATTTTTGACTGGAACGGTTTGATGCAAACTTCATTAACTTATTAACATCCAGACACGTTCCTAAACTGAACGAAAACCATTGTGCAAGTAGCGAGAATAAGCTGAAAAAAAAAAAAAAAAAAAAAAAAAAGAGGGGTTAAAACAAAGCAGCAGAAAAAGTACGCTTGATAGCCACCTTCCAAATGAGTCTGACCCTTCTCATAAAAGATGCAGGCCAGTTAACAAGGCTGGCGTGCGTAAACTGGTGTTGGCTGGCAATCCTCTTAGGTGTGTACGGGTGGGCTGTCCAATACCCTGTCTCTCAGCCTCACCTGACCCAACCTAACTTGCCAGACCTCTCAAGCTAACTTAACCTGACCAAAATTTAGATTAATCTCCCACGTGTCCCATCCCAACCTAACCTAACCTAACCTAAGGTACTCGGTCTATGAACCTAATCTACAACCTAACATGCTCGGTCTCCCATTTAACCCCACCTACCCTGACTTGCCTGGTCTCTCAATATAATCCAAGTCAACCTGGCCTGTTCTGTCAGCCAAACCTACCCTAACCTTATCTAATTTGTCCGACCTCTCAAGTTAACCCAGCCTGCTAAAACTCTTATACTAACCCAACCTTAATCTAAACTTAACAAAGCTGCCAGGCATCTCATGGATCCCTAACGAAACTTGAAATACCAGCTCGACTACTCAACTCGGTATCAACAAATGAGCTATCAGACGTGTTCATATCCTATCCGATAACGTCTTGAATATTTTACTGTTGCAACCTTCGAACGATATAATATTATGTTTTTCAGTCCAAGCAGGGGCTCATTGATGATAGGAATTAAAAACAATTGCCATTAATCCCTTCACCATAAAAGATCTGTCCTACACTAAAAATAATAATAAAATATCTTAGGGTGGCTGTGGCAAGAAATAAACAGAAAATACCTCATCGCAGTCCAGAGATTAAGCCAGGCACAGTGGCAGTGTGTCCTCCAATTTCCGACAGTCATTCGCCAATCCATGATCATAGTAAAATTTGAGTGCGCGTCCACACGTGTGCTCAAACAAGTGTTGGCAACATGTAAGCAACACAGTAACGAACACGCTGCAAACATGTTGGCAACAGCAGCGTCCACATCATGTAGGCAACATCATGATGAAATCTCAGCTGCCTGGTATGGACACACTTATCCCATCACCTCTGCTGCCAGTGTTCGAAGCTGCACTGAAACATGTTTGCATACATCTGTCCAAATACTGCTGCAAACATGTTCCCGAACATGTTGCCTGCTGTGTTGCCAACATATGTTTGAGTACACTTATGGGCGCGCCCTAAGGGAAAACATATTAACATTTTCACTCAGATATTTGTTCTTATTTTCTGGCTACCACCAGTCGATTTTACCTAACATAATGAGGACTTCTAGTAATCCCTGACGTTCAAAGTCTCCCAAGAAGCTAAATGAAATTGCCAGGAGATAGAATGAACAGTATAGTCATGAAGTAACACTAGAGTCGGCCAAAGGAAGAAACCTTTAGCCTTGCCCTGTGTCCTCTGCCTTTGATCTATTTTTCTCAAAACTGAATCACTTCATCCATACTTGCTCTTCATGCATTCATGAAGTTTGGTCAGAACCAGATCAAAACTATTCGAGCTATTCTGTTCTCTCTCTCTCTCTCTGTCTCTGTCTCTCTCTCTCTCTCTCTCTCTCTCTCTCTCTCTCTCTCTCACACACACACACACACACACACACACACACACACACACACACACGACAGAAAACAGTGCACCCCGCGCTACTGCCCATGAGAGTAAAAAAAACGTCGTCGTAGAAAATGGGTTAGCCGACCCCACCATTCAAAACAACATTCCAAGCCACAACTTTGAGCCATATTTTCAACACCTTTGCTAAACATCATCTTGTTTTCATTTTCATCTTTAATATTGTGAGAGAGTTTTCACCAGTTAAACCTCTTCAGTCCAGTGCTGCAATGTTTACTTTTCTTGTCACTTCCACATGACTTTATTCATTTTCAGAAAGCGTTTTCGACCTGAAGTGGTTAGACAAAGCTTCACTAATCCCCATCAATAAGGGAGGCCTTCTATTGGAATGGAGGTAAAAGTTTCGCTCAACTTCTTGAATGTGATGACGCTTTTTAAAATTTTTATCCCGAACACCGAAAATTTCATATGCAGCTTAAGAGATCCCTCTTACCAAAATGCTTCGGAGATCGTGAAGACACAGGCAAGCAGATAATATACGAGTCTTTTCAAAATCCCACAACTACAGCAAAAAGTACTTCAGCTGTCTCCTTCGCTGCCGAATCCACTCTGTGATGTGGTTTGCAAGCTAATCACAGCTGTATCATACACGACCTTCAAAAGTTGTGGATATGCTTTGTTCTGTTAGTTTTGTGACCGTGCTGTATATGTCAAACTCCAATTACACATTGCACGAGCAAAATTTGGTATCACTTACATAATACATTTCAATATACAAGGGATGATCGAGAGCTTCATATTTGAGTTAGCAAACTAAGTTTTACTAAACGGTAAACACATACTCCAGTTATAACCGTCAAAGAACTTCTCTCCTACTTCCTCATACTCATCCAAAGTTTTCTGCCACTGATCGAAGTATTGTTGGAATTCCTTCCCCCCAGTGCTTGCTCACTGGGACGCTCATCGTTTCAAGCTGGATTTCTTCTGTAGTGTTGGAACATTTTTTTTTTATTTCACGAGCTTCAGCTCAGGGAACAACTAGACGTCCCAGGAGTTAAGTCAGGTTGATAAAGTGGATCAAAAATTCAGTTCCACCATCTTTCAGCCCATCAGACTCTTCAATAAGAAAGTCCCACTATTTTCAGTAACGAACAGCTCAGTCCTTCTTCATGTCTCAATATCATGTTTCAGTTTTGTGTCATCAGCTCCCCCTCCTCATACTGATTCCCTTCAACTTTCATATTTTTGCTTCAGTGATGCAATTCTCTCCTTCTACCATCGCTACCTTAGCGGTCGATGCTCTTCTGAAATGTCTTGCTGCATTCCTCCTTCATTACGGGGTGAGTATAGTCTCCGTCTAGCAACGCACAAGCATATATATATATATATATATATATATATATATATATATATATATATATATATATATATATATATATATATATGTATTTGACTAGCTCTCTAGTGCAAAACTTCACAGGTACTCCCAATTGTTTATAATATTATGTGCAATTTGTCAACTCTGGAACTGCGCTGTCATCAGTTTTCTATCAAGTGCTCTAGTGCATCTGTAGAACAAGAGGTAGCTTACTCTCGGTTGTTAATATGCAACTAGTGAAGTCTGGAACTGTCTTCCTCAGTATGTGTCCCCTTGTGATTGTGACCTCCAGTCTTCTAAGCACATTATGTTTAGGCATCTCCAGATTAATAGTTCTTGATTTGGATCGAGTGGCAAGAGTGAAAGATGAGTTTTGGGCGAGAGTAGAAGCATGTATGGACAAGTTTGAGAGGAGCGAGAGAGTGCTGTTGATTGGAGACATGAATGGCAAAGTCGGGAATGTACGAGTGGATGGAGTGGTTGGTCAGTGGGGTGTGCCAGCGGAAGTAGATGGGAATGGTAGTGCTTTGGTAGACATCTGTGCTGGTAAGGGGTTGGCAATAGCCAACACCTACTTTCGTCATAAGATGATCCACCGGTATACATGGAGAGTAATGAGGAGGATGGATGGTGAACTTGTTGAACGAAAGGCAATGATAGACTACGTGTGTGTGGATGAGCGAATGAGAAGACAAGTGTTGGATGCAAGGGTGTGGAGAGGGTGGGGGAATGGAGTCTCGGACCATCACTTAGTGATGGCCAAGGTAGAGCTGCAAAGAAAGTGGTTGAGGAGGCGAAGGGGAAGACAGGAGGAAGCAGCTCCTGTGAGAAGAGTGGAGAAATTGCAAGATAGTGAGAAGAGGACAGAGTATAAGAGCATAGTGGAAGAAAGATTGGGAAGGTATGAGCTAGAGCAGATGGAAGGGGTGGAAGACGTATGTAAGATATTCACGGAAGAGATAAGCGCAGCGTGTGAGGCGGTTTGTGGAGTGAGGAGGAGATGCAAGGGTGTGCAAGGGACAGCATGGTGGAATGATGAGGTGAAACGAGCTGTGGAACAAAAGAAGAAGGCATATGGTGAATGGTTGGCGAGTAGAGGTAGGGGAGAAGATGAGAGAGAGAAGAGAGAGGTATATGTGAGCAGGAGAAGGGACGTTAAGAGACTGGTGAAGGAGAGTAAGAAGAAAGTGGATGAAGAGTTTGGGAGGAATCTGAGTGTGAAATGGAGGGAGAGTAAGAAATTGTTTTGGAAGGAGGTAAAGAAAGTAAGGCAGTGTGAAAGGGGAAATAGTAGGGGAGTGAAAGATAGGAATAACAGATTGTTGGTGGAGAAGAGAGAGAAATTGGGGAGATGGAAGGAGCACTTTGAGGATTTGTTGAATGTAGAGACTGAGAGCAGTATGAGTATAAGTGGTTGGGGAATGGCTGGGAGAAGAAGAGATGAGAGGAGGGAGGAAGAGATCAGTAGGTCGGAAGTGGTGGAAGCGATGAAGAAGATTAAGCTGGGAAAGGCCCCAGGAATTGATGGAGTGTGTGGTGAAATGCTTAGGTATGGGGGTGAGATTGTTGTGGAGTGGATATGGAAGTTGTGTAGATTGGCTTGGGAAGAGAGAAGGGTTCCAGAGGACTGGAAATCAGGTATAATTGTTCCTCTGTACAAAGGAAAAGAGGAGAGAGAAGTATGTGGTAACCATAGGGGTATTTGCCTTCTTAGTGTGACTGGTAAAATATATGGTAGAATACTCATTGATAGGGTTAGGCATATGACAGAGGAGCTAGTTGGAGAAGAACAAGGGGGATTTAGGAAGGGAAAAGGGTGTGTAGATCAGATATTTGTTCTAAGATGTTTAGTGGAGAAGTATCTAGAGAAGGGAAGGAAAGTGTACGCTGCCTTCATGGACTTGGAGAAAGCTTATGACAGAATAGATAGGAAAGGTATGTGGAAGGTACTAAGAATATATGGAGTGGAGGGGAAATTGTTGAGTGCTGTGAAGAGTATGTACGAGGGAGCTAGGGCTACGGTGCGAGTAGATGGTGAGTTGAGTGAGTTCTTTGATCTCAATGTGGGACTGAAACAGGGGTGTGTAATGTCTCCATGGCTGTTTAATATATATATGGATGGGGTCGTAAAGGAGGTACAAGGTAGGGCAGTGGATGTGGGGGTGGCCCTAATGAATGAGGGTGAGATTTGGAAGCTTCCGGTGTTGCTGTTTGCTGATGATACAGTATTGTTGAGTGAAGATGAATGGGAGTTGCAAGGTTTGGTGAATGAATTTGGGACAGTGTGTAGGAGGAGGAAGCTGAAAGTTAATGTAAACAAAAGTAAAGTTATGGTGTTTGAGAGGAATGAAGTCACAGAGTGTGCAGTGAGGTTGGATGGTGAGGATATGGAGAATGTGAGTGCATTCAAGTACTTGGGTAGTGTGATGAGTAAGGATGGAACTTTGGGGGATGAAGTACGTGAAAGGGTACAGCAGGGAAGGAAGGTTGTTGGCACACTGAAAGCAGTGATGAGAAATAGGGAGGTGAGTATGGAAGTTAAGAAGTCACTGCATGATGGTATTGTGATCCCTACCCTGACGTATGGAAGCGAGGCGTGGACCTTGCAAGAGGGGAACAAGTCAAGAGTGAGAGCAGTGGAAATGAGTTACTTGAGAGGAGCATGTGGAGTGACATGGAGGGACAGGTTGACGAATGAAGAAGTGAAGGAACGTTGTGGGGTAGATGTGGATGTGGTTGAAAAGATTAGGAGAAATACACTGAGGTGGTTTGGACATGTGGAGAGGATGGAGAATGAAAGACTGACTAAGAGGGTGTATGTAGGTGAGGTGGAGGGAGGGAGAGGGAGGGGTAGACCGAGGATGAGGTGAAGGGATGGAGTTGAGAGGTATATGAGGGAGGGGGGGGGTGAGTTGGGGGGAGGGGAGTCAAATGGTGGGTGACAGAGTGACTTGGAGGCGTTTTGTCTGCGGCCACCCTTTGCGGGATTAGGGCGTCGGGCTATAGATAGATAGATAGATAGATTTGGACATATGTCACTTTTTCCCAGAAAAGGCATCTTTTTGCAGATTCGCAGTCCCTGCTTCTCTCTTCTTGCATTAAAAAAGGAGTGTTTTATTTTGAAAAATTTTATGGGCAGTGATGATTGTACAGTATGGCTGGGTGTGTCATGGAGAAGCAGGCACCTCACATTCCACTTCACGGATTGTTTACTTTTATTCGCTTCATACAAAAATTTCAGTTTTTTCACGCTGAAAGATATATGAACAAAAATATATTTGGGATGACCTTGCATGTGTTCAATTCCTCTCCTATCAGGAAATGCAAACAGCATAACCTTCACATGCCGTCTTCACAAACATGCATTTTGGGGTCATGGTGGCAATGGTGTCGTCCACTGGAAATGACAAGTTGATGGTGGGCTGGCCAAATAATTTGTTACCTTTGCTACGGCGCATTGGCACGCCGTATTGTATTGTATTGTATTGTCCAGTGAAGGTGGTGACAAAATAGTGAAAGAGGCAGTCTGATGCCCAAAATGACGTGAGTTCGATCCCCTGCTGAGGCAGGGAACAGTTTCATGATTTGAAATTCTTTAAAACAGATTTCACTTGTCTGCCACAAGACCCACCTACATGTCATAACACACCCTCAGTGTATGCATTTCACCTTAATCTGGCCTAGATTTCGTCCGTCTTTCAGTTATTTCACGTAGTTGATTATCAAAATACGATAAAAGTAGGATTGTATAGCCATTGTCATAGCACTCTTCGTGATAAACATCACACTGCTGTGTTAATCTACTGTTACAACTCGGCATTTACGAGAGAGAGAGAGAGAGAGAGAGAGAGAGAGAGAGAGAGAGAGAGAGAGAGAGAGAGAGAGAGAGAGAATAATAATTTTTTGGCCAAGTCCGGATTAAGACAGCCATAGCAACTAATGCATATGGATGGTGGGTATTATCAGTGAAGTGGTAACATGTGCAGGAGTGTTTCATGTAGGAAGACTCAGGGAACGAAGAGTTAAAGCTCATCCATCACGTCAGTCATATAAAAAAGAAAGAAAAAATAAGACTAGCAGAGAGGCTGGCGTACGACAAAGGGCATCTTGTATCACTGCTACTCGCTTCGAAGTTGTGAAACCATTAACAGAAATATTCCTTCCAAAATCGTATAGTGTTCCAGCGACATAAGCAAAAGCCATTAAAATTCCCTACTGTATGCTTTACATTCACACTGAACCTATTTTCCTCTTCCTTAATATGCTAAGTGGATGCGAAATCAGACACTCTGGATCACATGGTGTCCACCATGACCAGTTATATCTAAGACAAATCAGTTAAAATAAATCCTACGTAATTTGCACCTGAATTCTTCCATTCTGTATTTTGTTACTGTACTTTTCTTTATTGCTGATAATGCAGTCAGTTGGTGCATCATTTAGTTAAGCAAACAGCACAGAGTGGTTACCAGAGTAAAATGTGACCCTTCACTACGACGACAATATCTCTACTTTCTTATAGCTTTTTGGTCTTAAAAAGAAAGGAAAAAAGTAACCCCTTCTAATACGATGACGACTTCTTCATTTCAGTATAATTATTTTTACACGATATTACTAACTCCCTTGTCCAGAAGACGTCTTTTCTGTGTTGTTCAAATTGAATATTAAGCTTTTTTAATCACTACAAGAGACCCTCCCCTTCTGTAGCTGAAAGGTAATGAAGAGAATCGATAACCTCTCCAATACATTAAGTTTTTCTAATACTGAATTAAATCGTCTGGAAATAGCAATACAAATATAAGTGACGTCATCGAATAATGGTGTTAAGCACAGGGGAAGTCTCTCGTTGTGAAGAGGTTAAGTGTCCGGCGGTCGATTAAGATGTAACTGAGATAGGTGATAAGAATATGCGTCCCTTCTACCGTCAACAGTGATTATCTTCCAGTTTATGGGCCTCAGTATACATTCTGGCCAAGTCCAAACATTGCAGATTTTACTAAGCTTTTCAGCAGGTGCTATCTTCAGTTATTTCATATTCTCTAACCTTTTTTATAGTCATGGCTGCTTTAGTATTGTATTTCATTAATCTTCCCATGGTCGGGATAACTCTAATCCTCTCCTCCAGCTAACGCAAAACGATATTTGGTGGCTGAGAGAGAGTCATAGGAGTCTGTGAGGATTTAAAATATCTGCAGTGCCCACAAAGAAGTAACTGAATGGAACTGGAAAATAAGTGTGGGACAGTCATTCATCCAGGTCGTTCTACTGCATTCTGATCATTATCATTAGTGTGAAGAATTCATTTTATTTTTTTTACACCCTGAAGATTTGATTAACCATTTCAGTACCCACGACTGACTAAAATTACGTGACGGTGACAAAAACAAACTTTTAAAAATGATGGTAAGGCGCCATGATGCTCTGTGCTGTAAGGATTAAAGAGGATAGCTTCTATCTCCTTCAGAATTAAAGATCTTTGCCTTAGTTAAGTAAACGATCAGGATACTAAGAACAAGTGGAAAAAGCAAGATATCATCACAATTATTGCTGATGTCCCATACAAGACTGAATCAAGTACCATAAAATGTGTGCAAAAATGTAAACTACCTTCAGGTAGGAAAAGTAATATATAACTCTACAAACTCTAAAAGTAGTGAATTAAATATTTGGCTGAGAGCTAGAAGGGCTAATATATAGATAGAATATTTCGATATAAAGGTATTTAAAAGGTTTATTAGTAAACTGATAATCAAGCATCTAAGACCATGGCTAAATTGAATAAAATCGTCTGGAAGTGTTGAAACAGAATACTAGAGTTGTCCTGACCATGCGAGATTTAATGATATAAGCATTAACATTTTCCGGCTGGAATGATTCACTCTTAACTGAATTTAATCGACTCACATCAGTTAGAATTATATTCTAGAGTTGTCTCGACCACGAGTAAGTTAATATACTGTACAGCCTTTATATTCAAACATACTTGTTTCAGGGAAGGGTATACCAACAAGCAACTTCCTTTGGGGCTTATTAAAAATCATACTGACTTCTTTGTCTCTTAAAAAGCTCAATACAGGTAAATCACCATGTACAGTACTTGCAATTTTTCGAACTAAATCTGGAAAGGATTTACATCAGAAACTAATGTTTTGGGGTAAAGCCAAAGGATTACAAGTTTTGAGCTGGAATTCGTTTGGAGTTGCCCCTAAGGTGAATAAAGATAGTCCACCAGTAACAAATATTTAATAGACAAGGGCGTTCTTGGGCAGAAAAGGTTGAGACTAGATAATTCAATTACTTAAGAATTCAGCTGATACTGATTGTCACTCTGTCTCAGCGGCCAGTAGCGTTAAATCAGTAACGATTATTTCTCTTCACGTGCCCTCTCTAAACACACACACACACACACACACACACACACACACACACACACACACACACACACACACACACACACACACACACACACAACACACACACACACAATGAAATATCGTCGACAACAAGTAGCTAAAAGAGTAAAAGGCGCGATTACAATTCCTCAAACATAATCCGGCATTTGATCCAGCAGGATATAAAAGACGTGGAATCCTACATGCGGGTCTTCATCATTTTTCCCCCCACCGCGGCCGGCCCAGCTGCTGTTAACACCGCGTGAAGGATCATGTATCAAGAGGAATTAGGCGCCGTCTGATTTCCCTTGGTGGTGCCGCCCGATTACAGGAACCCTGCCCTTCCCTCTTCCCACCCGACCAACCCTCTCTGCCCTCCCGCTGCCCACACCTACGACCAACACTTTGTACTGTCCAATATTTATATGATATCAACATTTTAATACCTGATATGTACCTGATTTACTTCTGTATCCGATGTCCAGCGTTGAGTTCCACTTATAAAAACTCAGCTCTCTTCTCCTCACGACCTCAGCCCCACCCCCCCCTTCCCTGCCCAGACCTCCGACAAAATACTTCTTACCCTCTCATATTTATGTGATTCTAACGCGATATTATGTGATAAACTCTTGATTTCCTTCCCCAACTTTCATGCCCGAAATACAGGAGCCAAGTCCTCCCCTCCTCCAACCACCACCAAACCCTCTTTACCCTTTTGCTGAAATTATTTACGAGGAGACACTTTATACTGCCCGATATTCATATAATTTTGATACATAAATGCTTTACAAAATAAGAAATTCCTTCTCTAATGCTTAGTCAAGATTACATGAACAAAACTCTCTTCTCCTCCTATCCTCACCCCAAACTCCCTATATAATTTCGATACTTTAATACTGTCACTCCATAACTTTCAGTCCCAGTTATATGAACCTTCTCTCGCTTTTGCCCATCTCAATTCTGCCCTTTCCACTTCCCGCACGTACAGCGATACACTTTCTAAGGTCTAAAATAAGTATGGTTTCGACGTTTTAATGCCCAGTGTATGCCCAATTTCCATTTCCAACATTCACTTCGTATTACAGGCTTCCTTTCTTCTTTCTTGCCAGGTACCGTTCTTTCTACTGCTCACACCTACGCCGACATATATGCAGCCTATAAAGCATGAAATACCCATTTGGTGTCATACACTCTGGTGTATAGGTTGTAGAGGGAATGCCCATTATTTCCCAACCTCTAGAGAAGTACAGAGTATGATAAAGGTGAACTGCTATAGTTTCCATAATTACTTATTTTAAATTTTACAAGAACTCACAGAACTATGGACAACTTATCAATTATATCTCTCCTGCTGGAGGTGAGTGGTCTTACAGTATGCAAATCTCCCCATTATCTTTATCTTGATGCAAAGATTCATGTAAAAAGTACTGGGGTGGTCAAAAGCTTTCCATTTGGTGTCGTCCACCCTAGTGCGCGGCTGATCTGTAGCAGTAATGCTCGGAACAAGATGAAACAGCAAACAAAATGAAGAAGAAAAAGACAAGACGAAGAAATAGAAGTAAAAGAAGAAGAAAGAAGATGAAGAAGTAAAAGATAAAATCCTACTGCCACTACTTCTGCTGCTGTAACTTCTATTGCTACCATCACCACCACCACTACTTTTTTTTTATTTTTTTATAAATCACCTCCATCCATTGGTGAATTATATTGTGAAGATCAAAACCAACCTTCCTAACACAGTTCACCATTTGGAGTTGTAATGTGAAGGTTAACACTATCCCTCATATTGCAATCCGTTGGCCCCAAGCACGCCAAAGGCTGTGGTTACCAACCATCTACTATTACTGTTATTATTTTATATTTTATTTATTGATATTACAGTGTAAATAAAGACATTAAACTGTTGGAGTCGCTGGTCTATGCTACTCTCGACTACCACCAATACTACTACTACTACTACTACTACTACTACTACTACTACTACTACTACTACTATTATTATTATTATTACTACTACTACTACTACTACTACTACTACTATTACTACTACTACTACTACTACTACTACTACTACTACTATTACTACTACTACTACTACTACTATTACTACTACTACTACTACTACTATTACTACTACTACTACTACTACTACTACTACTACTACTACTACTATTACTACTACTACTACTACTACTACTACTAGTAAGCAGAGGAGGAAGGAAGAAAAAAAACAAGGTTAAATACATAAATTTGTCATTGCTTAGCCTCCCGATGCACCGTGGCTACACTCTTGATTTCATCACGTGGAATTATCCTAAGCTACAACTGCTTTTGCTTGGGTCCCTTGTAAATTTTGTACCTGGTACCTGGGTAAGACGTGCATTATCTTTAGTAAGCAGAGACGTGCCTGTGCGATAGTCTGTCAGTTCTTTTGGCCTCGCACACACACCCACGCCTACAGCACCCAAGAGGAAGTGAAAAACAATGAAGCATGATCCACATGCCTAACAAATACTGCAGTTGTACACAGAGTTAAGAGTTAAGGGAGGTCAAGAGGAGAAGAAGCAGTTTAGAGAAACTACCTGGTAATACGAGAAGGGACTGTGTACATGTGACTTTACATCAGTCCACACATTCAAAGCTCTGGCCAACCCTGCGTTCCCCCTTTATATAACCAAGCAGTAGGGAAGAGCTCAGGAGGACAAACGGAAGTCATGGAGAGCAGAATTGGAGCTTGATGTGGATACATGTATCTGGCCTCGACGCTGAAAGAAACGGAATGACGATTATGCCGAACTGACCGTAGGATTCCACTCCTCACTGAAAGGATTACTAGTGATACTGTACCTCCCAGGGGATTGGTTCACTGCAGCATTGGGTGTTATATTCCTCGTTTGTTTGATTATATCGAAGAATAGTTGATTTTAGAAGTTGTACCATTTTCCCAGTGACATTTCTCCAGGGCTTGGGGAAGAATGAGAATTTGTTGAACAGATATAAACTTGAATGATGCCAATAAAATGTGAAAATATTTCTTATTTCGACACTAATTTCTGATACATGCAGTAGGCTGTTATCTTCTATGAGGTTCAGTCCAAATTACACACTTCTCCATCTTCACTATTAGTCATCCTCAATCTTTTCTGCCTTTCTGCGTGACAGACCCATTATGAATGGTTTTAATGTAATTGTTATATTTGTAATGTCAACACACTTTAACGATTAATAAATCCCTAGATCGACACCTTTCATAAAAGAGCAGCTAATTGCCATATCGCATTCTTGGCGGTAAAGGGGGACAAGGCAGGGCTACGGTATCCAGAATATTCAACGGTAGAATTTCGATCTCCATCCATGATAACGAAATGTTATAGGAAAAGTTTCACTCATATCTAGTAACATCGTGATCATGGTCAAAAAAGCCCTTTTATTTTCATATCACATTTTCTCATTCATTCAGATCTTGCAGCAGAGCGAATCAGATTATGTCACGATAAGGCGAAGTAGCCTATACAGTTCCGCCGCTGACGTTTGTTTATATGAATGTATTATGATTAGGTATCGCGGAAATAAAAGGCTTTGATATTGGATTTCTATGCTTAGTTTTTTTTTTTTTTTTTTTTTCAAAAAGAAACAATCTCTGCAGACTTCTAACCTTACTTTCATCCCCTTTTGCATAATGCTATATACATGCATTCTAATATAACTCTGTCTCTGTCTGTCTGTCTGTCTGTCTGTCTGTCTCTGTCTGTCTGTCTGTCTGTCTGTCTCTCTCTCTCTCTCTCTCTCTCTCTCTCTCTCTCTCTCTCTCTCTCTCTCTCCATAGAATGAGTCACTTTTCTGAGTCTCCAAAATAAGTAAAATATACAGCCGTTATGAATGGACGAGTTTAAATGAAACTCCGTACATGCAAATTTCAGTTCATTTCAGTCATATACTGAATTCCGTAAATTTTTGACATCTGTTTAAACAAAATAGCCGCGTTGTTTGTTCGTCCTTCAATCATTCCCAAACCAAGGGCCAGAGACCCCCAAGCTCATAAATATTCTGAATCAGGGTGACCTAAGGATGATTTTAGGGGGGTCAAAATTCAGATCTAGGTCATTTGAGGTCACAGGTAGAGTTTTTGCCTTTTTGGCCCGGGCAACGCCGGGCACCCCTGCTGCCCAATTTTTGGCATGGACACTCACATGACCGTCAATTCGGACATAGGCTATGTGAGGTTGACTTTCGAGGTCATTTGAGGCCACCGGTAATAGGAAAGAAGCGCGCACAAATACTGTGCGTTAATCTGCGAAAGCTAAGATATACATGGAGTAGAAAGAAAAATTAAACTAGAACATATAGGATTAGAGTGTTTGCCTTTTTGGTCCGGGCAACGCCGGATACCCCTGCTAGATAAAAATACATATGATGGATATAAAATGTAGGTTTTTCACCAGATTAGCGCTGAGTGGATAGCACCCTTTCAACTGCAGGGATCCAGTGATCATACCATACTCCATGACTAACAGCGTATTTTTTATTTTCTTGATTTAATCAGGATACGAGTATACTTTCTTGGCAGAGTTGGCTTTAAGAGTAAAGGAATTGAAAAAAAACCTTCGGACACCTTGATCAAGTAAAAGAAGGTATTATTAGAGAGATTGTTGCGATACCAAAGGGAAAGTTGCAAGGGATATTCGCCAGTTTGGAAAGCCGGGTTCATTTATGTTTAAACGCTGAAAGAGACTGTTTCCAAAATAAGATATAACAAAAAAATATAATGAACTGAAGAACCAAGTACCAAATTTCACTGAAATCGATTAATTAATAAAAACATTGAAATAATCCAGGGACCTGGGAGTCGTGAATCACCCTTTATAAAAATAACTATAACTATAACTATAACTATAACTATATATATATATATATATATATATATATATATATATATATATATATATATATATATATATATATATATATATATATATATATATATATGGGGCCTCTGTGGTACAGTTGTAAAGTATATATATGGAGCCTCTGTGGTACAGTTGTAAAGTGTGCGTTTTCGTACACCGAAGAACGAGGGTTCACGCCCCGCCAGGGTAATAAACTTTGGGAGCGTTCTTCTGGCCACCTACTGTTTGGCGGACATCAGGAGTGCTGTGGTTGAACCAGTGTCGCATACTGTAAAGATGCTTGCACCCAGTCAGCTTGCGCAGGCCGATTACACTTGGTTCACAGACTACACACACATCCAAAGCCACTACAATTACACTTACAAGCACTTCTTACCCTACATACAATCTCTACCGGACAGCCTAAGCCACTTTGTAGAGATACATTGGCTGTATCATCCCTACTTCTGTAGGGATAGGCCGGTCCTGCAGTGGACACTCAAAACGGCTGATAGGAATATATATATATATATATATATATATATATATATATATATATATATATATATATATATATATATATAACTTTTTTCTCGAAGTTAAAAAAAAAAAAATTCGAAAGGTGTCAGAGTCATACACAAAGCACTTGAATGCCTACATTTATTCAGTAGTAGTTTGTGTCATGAAACTCTTGTATAAGAAACTTTGGCATGATCGTTGGCTGTTCACGATGAGTGTGTATGTTCTTAGGCACATTTTACAGAAATGCTACTGAAGAAAGTAGCAACACACTGACAGGACAATCGGAAGCTTGGATACTCTTTTTCAGTTGCAGCCAAAATGTGTCCATTGGTATGCTTGGTAGAACATAGTAGCTACTCTTGCGTATCAAAAAACGCATAATAGGTGCTGGACATATAAACGACTTTTTTATGAGTATGTACAGAGGCACAATGGTAATATACTAATATCATGAGGCATATCGGTAATGGAGGACTTGAGCAGGGTACACAGACCGGATATATCTTACGGTCTTTCTCGAGTGCTCCAGCCATAATACTGACTGATATATAGTTACCGACGTTAAAGAACAGAACTGAAAGCATGTGGAAAAGGAGAGGGCAAAGGAAGGGAAAAGGAGGGAGAGGGGAGAGGACCGAGTGGGCGTGCGGGAGGAGGGGAGAGGATTAATGGAAGGAAGGAGGGCGAGAGAACGAAGTGCGTGGACAGGAGGAGGCTGAAGTCAGGGAGGGGGAGTGCGATGAGTGGGGTAGGGGGAGAAGGCCGAGTGCGGGGATAGAGAGAGGATCGAGTAAGGAACGAGGAGAGGAAAGAGTGGGGAAGGGGGAGGGAGTCGAGTGAGGGAGAGGAGAGGGATGAGTGGAGAAGTGGCAGAAAGATGAGTGAAGGAGGAAGAGCAATGAGTTGGGGAAAGGGAGAGAGTTGAGTGGTGGACGGGAGAAGGATGAGTGGGGCAGGGCGAGAGGGATTAGTGGGGGAGAGGAAAAGAACCGAGTGTTGGAAGGATGAGACAACTGAGTGGAGCGAGGGGAAGGGGCAAATGCGGAGGAGTGTAGTGGGTTCATGCCTCTCCCTCAACCCTGTCACTCAGCCTCAGTCAGAGAAAGGTAAACTCGGGGAAGAGGTGGATATATGATGATTAAAGAATGTTTGGGGGAGGGGGAGGATGGTTGGAGCAATGAGTTGGGGTAGACGGAAAAATGGGTGAGTACGGGTGGAGTAGGTGAGGATGGGTGGATGAATGGCTGAAGATGGGTGGATCAGAAAATGATGAATAGAAGAGTTGGTGAGGATGGGTGGAAAAGTGGGTGGGGATGGGGAAAGAGTGGGTGGGGATGGGTGGAAGATTGGGTGAGCATGGGTGGAAGAGTGAATGGAGATGGATAAATTGTGGGGTGGGAAGCATGACTGGAACAGTAGGTAGGAAAGGGTGGCTGAGTGAGTGAGATTGGGTGGATGAGTGGGGGAGCAGTGAAAGATGAGTGGGGACAGGTGGAACAGTGGATGGTGATGGAAGAAAGAGTAGCTGGGGATGAGTGGAAGAGTAGGTGGGTGGGGATGAGAGGAATAGTGGGTGGGGAGGGATGGAGTCGGTGCTGATGTGTGCAAGAGTTTGTGTGTGGAAATGGCAGGAAGACGAGGTGAGGGGGGAGAGATTGATGGAAGAGTGGGTGAGAGTGGGTGAAATGATGGGTAGAGTAGATAGAAGTGGGTGGAGTGGGAGAGGTCGAGTGGAGTATATGAGGCTGAGTGAAGGAGGAGATGGTGGAACAATGCGTGGGGATGGACGAAACTGTGGGTGTTAATGAGAATAAGGTGTTTTGTTGTGAAACCTGGTTGATCAGTAGGTTATCCCATATTCAGAAATAGTTGCAGGCAGCTTTTACAAAGAAGTCTCCCTAGCAGTTGATTATAATGAAAAATTAAATTGTTGCTGGTATTTTCAAACTCGCGCTCGCAAAGCAAGTGGTGGGTAGTATTTCACTCGTGTGTGTGTGTGTGTGTGTGTGTGTGTGTGTGTGTGTGTGTGTGTGCTTGTGAGCATGTTACTGTATTTGATTGTGTGTTTATGTTTGTGTGTTTATGTGGCAGATTGTGTATATGTTTGTATGCATTCGTGTGTGTGTGTGTGTGTGTGTGTGTGTGTGTGTGTGTGTGTGTGTGTGTGTGTGTGTGTGTGTGTGTGTGCGTGCGTGTATGTGTGTACTGTATGTGTTATGTTTTTGTATGATTTCGTGTGTGTGTTTGTGTTTTTATGTGTTCGTGTGTATGTTTGTGTGTGCTTGCGAATGGCATTTGTGCGTGCTTGTGTGTGGGATTTGTGTGTATTTGAGTGTTCTGTGTGTTTGTGAACAAAATATGAAAGGGTTGCATCCTACTTCGACGAATCCTGATGGGAAAATTGAGGGTCTTCCCAATGATCCGTTTGGTTTCTTTTGAGAACAGTATTTCAGAGGTAAAGGTCACTTGGCAAGGTCAAATTAGAGTCTTGATTCAATTTAAACCAAACCTGTGGGTAGGTTTGAGGTAAGGCAAGGGTGAAAATTTTCAAGTTTAAAAACAGGCAACTTGCAAGGCCACAGGACAAGGTCAAATGTCACTGACACATGACAGGCAGAGCGTAACTAAGTTCTGAATCCGTTCAGACGAAGCTTGGTGGACGGCTTGAGGGTAAGGCAAGGATGAGAGAATTCTATTTTTAGAACACTCAGTCAGGGGTGAAGGTCATAGAGCAAGGTCAAAGTCATGGTTATATGGTGAAGTCAGCATCAGCAGTTTTTTCCCCTGTTTTGATCAGACTGTTTGGTAGGGTTCAGATTAATTCAAGGGTCAACAGTTTTCATGTTCTTAAAGTAAGGTCAAACTTTCGACCCTATAACTAGAACAGCTTTGGTTCGAATGGGCCCAGACTTGGTGAAAGAGCTGAAGAACAGGTATGATTGGAAAGATTCGACTATGAGAGCAGTAGGTCAAACATCAGGGTCATAGGACAGGGTAAGCTCAAACAGTTGTTAACCGATTTGGACCAAACTTATTAGAAAAGCTGTGAGTCAGAGATGAAGTATTTCAGTTTTGAGGACAAGTGATCGATCGAACGTCATGGTCACAGGGCGAAGTCATGACTGGCGATCACTTGAGTTATGGATGACTGGTATTGTGTGACGAATGACTGCTGTGGCAAGATGGATATCTGGTGTTATGTGATGAATGACCAACATGAGTTATAGATGGCTGATGTGGTATGATGGATGACTAATTTCATGATCGATGAGTGGTATGACTTAATGGATGACCGATACGATGTGATGACTAATGCGATATGATGACTGGTGTGATACATGTGGCTTGTATTTAAAACCCAATGGATGACTGGTATGATATGGAGGAATGATGAAACATGACGTATGGTTGGTGTGGCATGATGGATGACTGGTGTTATTTGGGTGACTGATGTGATGTGATGGATGATTAGCGTTTAAAATTGAGGTGATGACTGATGCGTATTATAGATGGCTGGTGTTATTTGATGGAAGAATGGCTGAACTTTATTGACCAGAGTGATGCGCAGATGACCAATGTGGTATGATGGATGACTGGTGTAAATTGATGGATGACTTGTGGTTTGATGGGCGACAAGTGTGGTATAACGGCTGACTGGTGTGACGATGGATATGTAGTGAGAAGTAAGGGCTGGCTGTTGTGCACGGTGGATAAACTGAGCTCATATTGATGGCAAATGTGGCCCAGTGGATGAATCTTGCATTTTGATGGATAAATGGTATGTTCTGTTAGATGACTGTCGTGCGGAGGAGTAACTAATGCAGCCCGATGGATGACTGGTGTAGCAAGATGTAACGGATGAGTGGTGTTTGCAATAATTAACTGAAAACTAAGGCAACCAAAGAAGAAGCTGTTGTGATCTAATGAATAATATTTACTGACGGATAACTGGCATTCCCCAATCGATGACAAGTGTAGCAACGACCGCCTGGATGAAGGTGTAATGTAAAAAGGTGCGGATGGATGAGGGTGTAGTGTAGGAGAGTGTAGCTGAATGAAAGTGTAGTGTTGGAGAGTGTGGCTGGATGACGGTGTAGAGTGTGAAGGTGTGGATGGATGAGGGTGTAATGTGTGAAGGTGTGAATGGATGAGAGTATAGTCTATACGGGTGTGGATGGAAAAAGGTGTAGTGTGTGAGGGTATGGATGGATGAAAGTGTAGGGTGTGAAGGTGTGGATGGATGAAGACGTAATGTGTGAGGGTGTGAATGGAGGAAGGTGTAATATGTGAGGGTGTGAATGGAGGAAGGTGTAGTGTAGGAGCGTGTGGCTGGGTAATGGTGTAGGGTGTGAAGGTGTGGCTGGATGAGGGTGTAGTGTATTAGGTGTGGCTGGATGAAAATGTAGTGTTTGAGGGTGTGAATGGATAACGATGTAGTGTATGTGAGGGTGTGGATGGATGAAGATGTAGTATGGAAGGCTGCGGCTGGAGGTAGGTTTAGTATAAGAAGGTGTGGATGGATGAAAGTGTTTTGTAGGAGGGTGTGGATGGGTAAGGGTGTAGTGTTGGCGGGTGTTGAATGAAGATATAATGTAAGAGAATGTAAGTGAATGTATGTGTAGTGTTGAAGATTGTGAGTTGATGGAGGTGTAGCGGTGAAGGGTGTGAATGGATGAGTGTGGAGTGTGGGTGAATGAAGGTGTTATGATCCACGCCTCACCTCCCTCGTCTCTTAATCCCCCTTCCCGCTTTCCCCGTGTTAGCAGAGTCCTCGAGCTAATAAGGCTAGTCTTCTGTCAACACGGCGGACCCTCGCCCTCTTTTCTGCTCACTAATCTCCCATTATTTCAAGAGCTTTTCTGAGCACTTGTCTCCTGGAAGAGGCTCCGAACCCCGTCTAAGCCAATCACGTCCGTGCTGAACCCGTGGCGCCCGCTGCTCATCGCTTCCTGTTCGTATTGACCTGATTTCTGGTTCGATTGGTGGGTAGAGTGCGTAGCTGCCTCACCCATACCCAATCACGACCCTATGTTTTGATGATCATTGTGATTGGGATGGAATGAGTTTGTTTTGATGCACTATGATGGCAGAAAATTATCACCCTTCCTTTCATAACATCGGACTGTTTTTCATCTTAGTACACCTTTCCCAGCTTCAGTGTCACAAGTTAAAGTTGGAGAGCGAAGCTACGTCTCTCTCATCCAGCTAAATCTTCTGTGTTCTTACGCTGAAATTGGCTGGGTTTGAACGAGTTTATTTTGATGAACTGCGGTAGTGGGTTATGATTCCGCGTCTCATTCATAATTTCGGTCTATATTTCCCCTTTTCCTCTCAATGATACCCTTGCATTCTGATGATGGGGCAATTCCGTGAAGAAATTTGTTTACTTCAATCCACCTCGGAAGTGGGAAGTGACTCAGGCTTTTCTTCACAATTTCAGACTATTCCTCACGCCGACACTCAGTCCCAAACTTCCTTTAGGATATCAGGTCCCTCTTATTTTCATTATTTCGTTGTTTTTGGTGAGGTTGAGGCTTGTTTATTCTGACCGATTTTCCCAGAGAAACATGAATTCATCTGCATGTCTTACATTTTGGGAAGGTTTTCTCCATCTCCCTCCCCCCCGGCGTGACTAATACTCGTAGTTCAAATTACACTTCTCGACTTTTTAATCTTAGCGTAAGTGGGGACATGAATGATTTTTGTATCGGATTACGTACTTTATTTCTAAACTTTTGTCGTATTAGGGTGAATATTTCTTTTACTTCTCACCATCAGCCGATTAGTTCACTTTAGGAGACACAATAGTAGTGAAAATGTATTTCAGCAAGTGCAACGAACACCAGGGTAATCACGTTTGACCTCTTTGCGCCCCGTGTCCTCAATATGGGACGGAACTGGGCGTTTTCAAAATTTAACAAAGAAGGGAATCCCAGGGGGGACCTATGAGCTTCGCGACCATGAGCCAACAGGCGGGGGTCGGTGTGCCCAGCACCCTTCCATCAAAATCCCTCGCACTGCAGCTCTGAGAAGTAAGGGGTTAAGGTCGCGCAAGTACAAAGAACACCGCCAGTTGAGTGATAGTTTTTTTTTTTTTTTTTTTAAGGTGAGGAGGCGGGTTGTTAGTGACAAGGTAATGAAGTGAAGGAGCTAAACTAAGAATCCCTTCTTGGAGGGATTTACAAACATATCTACGATCGCTTCCCTGTCGATTTTTTTTTTTTTTTCCAAGATGGGCGAGGAAAGTGTAGACTCATGTCGCCTGTTCCTTCAATAAAACCAAGTCTTAGTTACGAGAGAAAAATTATCATGAGCTATGTTTATACCTGTAAGAGAGACAAAGAGAGGAAACTGAAGAAGATTCCCTTGCTCTTGTTCTTCCATCAAGCTAAGATCAGTTACAAGAAGTAATTTATTGTAAGCTTGTTCTTGAATCTGACCCCAAAACCTGTGCGGAAGGGCTGTTGTGTTTTCCTCTCTCAAATAACTATTTTATATATTCAGATATGGTGCCTTGTAAACGTTGCTTAGTTGTGAGTATGGGATATTTTACCGATATTCTGAGCTACCTGGGTGCCTATGATACCCCGACTCACTCCGGTGTGGAATCGCCTCACCTGCTCACCCACACCGATATTGGGTCAGCAGGCGTGGCGTGTATTGGCGGGCCTCGCTCCACACTTTCTCACACCTGCCGCCCCTCACCGCCGTCACGGGTAGCTGGTGGGTGCTAGTGGCAGTGGTAGAAGAGAAGAGAAAAGAGCTGGGAGAAGTATGGGTGGAAGAGGAAAGACTACAAACGTGGTGAAGAATGCTAGGACTGGGAGCATCGGGTCATTGCACGGGACTTTGCTTGCCTGCAGTTGATGGGTAGCTGCTCGATCAGACAGATTGGGGTAGCACACCAACAACAAAAACATACCAGGAGGATGCATTTAGAAATTAAGACTGGGAGGTAAAGTTGTCTGCCTTGAAGGTAGGAACGTTGGACTCAGGTCTGCTTACAAAGCATTGTGCTTAAAGAACCTGACTCCTTTTCATTCAACAGTTATGTAATTTGGTGGATGGGCTTAAACAGGTTAGATTCGGAAGGGTCGCCACTTCATGGGAATTTCCCACAAATTTATGTGAGAAATGGAGCTACGTGGGAGGTGTTGTGTGAGGACATTAATCTTTAAAATTTGTGTGAATTTTTGTGTGAATTTTCAGACAATGGTAATATTTTCTTTCATTTTGACATATGGAGGTGAGCAGTATTCGGATTTCATTATATTTCCTACACACTGTGGGAGTTTAGAACTGTGACTTTCATGCACAGATATTTCAAACAAATTTTTAAAACTTAATTTTATTGCAATTACAATATGTGGAACTGTCTGCATGTAGTTTCAGATACTGTATGCTTTTTATTCCTGTCATCCACGTGAAATCTGTAGCAGTGCCGCAGTTATAATGAACTTGTTATATGTATAAACCAAAGAGCATTTCCTAGTTTGTTTATTTTTTAAGTCTTTTTTGCATAAGACACTTTCAACAACTAAGTAGTCAGTTGTAAAAAGAATCACTCTAATACTTATTTTGAATATTGTTAGTGGTAGTTGTATACATGTTTGTTGGAAAAAGAAACATTTCATGCATCCAGAATATTTTCATTTGGAAAAAAAAAAAAAAAAAAAAAAAAAAAAAAAACTTATTTCATGAACTTGTATTATGTATAGAGAAAAGAGCATTTCCTAGTCAGTTTATTATTTTTTTAAAAGTCTAAAAGTCTTTTTGCATAAGTCTTTTTGCAAATTTGGACAACTCAGTAGTTGGAAAGTTTTATTTTCTCATATACATCACCACATAATAAACATGAACTAATTATGTTTTAGTGTTTCTAACCATTTCAGTGTTTTGTGTGAGTTTTGTGGGAAACATCGCAGGATCTGTGTGAATCTGTGTGAGAAATGTGATAAAATTTGTGGGAAATGTATTTCTGAGAAGTGGCAACACTGGATTCGGGTCGTCTCAACCAGTTGCCAATAAAAATATCCTTAACAGGGGTCGAGTTTTCTCGGATTCACTTAAACAGGCCAAGTTCAAGTAATAGTAGTCGTGAAGTCATTTTTTTTTTTTTTTTTTTGCTCGAGAGTAAAAATTCTAACGTTTTTATTTGCCTCGACTAGGTTCGAATCGAATCTTGCTGGCCTTCACTATACCTACATGTAAGAGTTCAGATTTAAAGGCTAACTCTAGGGTAAAAGAATATTTTACCTTACTTCTATTGTCATATACATGGAAACTTTGACTGGATCATGGTGAAATTCTTTAAAGGAATTGGCGTAAATGGAAAGACCTGGAACAAACTTTGATTTGCAGATGACTTCCCATTGTTTCAGTGAATCGGGTGAAGTTGCAAATGAGATGAGTTATATAAAATCCGAACGAACTCTTGAAAGGGAATGTGTATACTCATCTATTAAAGATAAGAGATTACGAGTTATGCAGTCAACTGGAAAGCGAAATTGGGTGAAGGGGTAGCGATATCAAAATGAAAAGTAAATAGTTCTGACCTCTAAGCTAACAGATTATTACATCGATGCACTTTGTTCAAGGGTGACATGTGATTGGCTCAGTGTGTGTTTGTGTGCCTGTCTATCTATGTGCAAACAACGTTTCTGATAAACTCCTGGATGTAACTTCATCAAATCGGAGGTCGTGATTGAGGAACATTAGAGGGACAGCAGTGATTAAATCTGAGGTGAAAAGATTCAAAGACCAAGGTCAGGTTCTGAAAGGATGAGAAAAACATGTGTTAGAACTGCACCAAACTACAAAAAAGAAAAAAGAAAGGAAAAGATTTAGGATCATCAGAGGAACAAGTAACGAAGCTTGGGGTGAAAATCGCCAACAAAATGTCACAGGACAAAGTTAATTGATTGGCATTATAGCTTTTTTTCTTAAAATTCGATTTGGACCAAGCCTTTTGAAAGGATTAAGGGTCAGCCAAAGATAAATTAGTTTAGAATTGAGATGAATTAGTCAGAAAATCAAGTTAACAGATCGAGGTTGACTCAAACATCTTAGATTCGAGCTGGGGCTAGGCAAGGATAAAGTAATTTGATTTTGAGAACGAGCGACTGAATATTATTTTGAGAAACTCTCCCTCCCTCCCCCCCCCTCTCTCTCTCTCACTCTCTCTCACTGTGTGTATGTGTGTGTATGTATGTATTTGTATGCGTGAGTATATATTTGTGCATGTGTGAATGCATGTGCTTGTTTGTAAGTCTGTGTGTGTGTGTGTGTGTGTGTGTGTGTGTGTTTGTGTGTGTGTGTGGGCGCGAGCGCGTCTTCTGCGTGCGCGCGCGCGCTTTATTCTCCTCGAGTGGTGTGAGTTGTTGGCGGGGGTAGGGGTGATGAATGAGGTCCTCAGCAAGCATGCAAATCACCGCAAATCATGTGTATATCACCTTCCCAACCCCGGAGCACCGTGGCAGTCATTAACGTGTGGTGGCCCAGCATCCTCTAGCCCATATCAGTTGGGGGAAACTTTACCCGTTCAGTTCGAGGACATTTTTCCCCTTATCTTAGGATTATATCATTAAGCCTAAAAGACGGGTTAAAGAATATCCCGGGTATCCATTCTGTATGATTACTTGTGTCTTGCTGTCCTGATACAATTACACTACATAATATTCTGCAAATATTTATCGCAAAGAAGGGGCTAGAAATATTCGTCAATAGCCTTATACTGACTGTTTTTTAAATATACTCCTTTGAACCATCAGGCGATATTTGGTAGCTTAGGAAACACATCTTGTTCTGAAGACCATAAACGAAATTTCCACAGTTTAGAAGCCGGGACGGGTTGTTAAAAAATATAATAGAACAGTAGTAGTGCAGTGATTTACACACACGTCACGTTTATATCATTAAGACGAAGACAGGAGCAATGTAGGTTGAGATCTTGCTTACGGAAAGAACTCAACATTGGGATAATTCACAATGTTAAGAAACAAAGTAGTCTGTTGAGAACACACACACACACACACACACACACACACACACACACACACACACACACACACACACACACACACACACACACACACACACACACACAGCAAAAGACGATGCTGAAGAGTGCTTTGTACATCCGTCACGTCTGCAGCATACAGGGGAAGACAAGGACAACCTGGTTAAGAGTTTGCTTTCGAAAGAAAAATCGACCATATTGAAGAAAGAAAAGTCTCAAAACTTGGAGCTACTGAACTCGGTCTCCTTGACCTTCCTCCATTCCCCGAAGCTAGGGTGCCGTGGATAATACTGTTTTTTTTTTTTTTTTTTTTTTTTTTAACAACACGTACATCAACAACTCATCAAACATATCAACACATTTTAAAACATGCCAGATATGCACATCTAATGTATCAAAAAAACATCAGTAGACCAGAACGTTTTAAATACACTCCCAGGATACAATAAACAATATACCTATATACCTAATAAGTCTCAAACACATCGAACTAATATAAACATCTATAACTCACAAAAAAACACAACGGAAAATCTAAAAAACACACACACACACACACACACACACACACACACTCAGTATGCACACTAGAAAACCTAGCACACCAAATGAGCAACAAGAGCACCAGAATTACGCCAGCTCACGTTCACCTAGAAGAAACTCGAGACACAAAATATCATACAATCAGCCCACACGGAGACGGACTTTGATTCATGGTTGTGATGAGTGCGGACGTGTGTTGCCTACTGTCCTCTAGCTGCAGGACTGCCTCAACGGCATTAGTTTTTTTTGTTCATCTGTTGGGTGCGTTAAAGTAAGGCAAGCTAGTACTTCCCTCCTTTCCGTGATTAGTCATATAATAGATGTTTGTATCTTTTTAATGAGATTATCTTTGGTTACTCACTTTTGGAGTGATTCCGTCGCCAATCGCTCTGGGGTGTGAACTGACAGACACGGCCTCCCGAGAGTGGTCTGAGAGGGTAATCTCAGCCTTAGTTTCTTTATTCGGGGTGTCTTTTCTCTTGATCATGTTCTTTTTCTTCCATTTTCCCCAACAAGGGGGCAGGGAGTTACTATGGCAGATGCCCATATTGCCTCTCCCTCCTTCAAAGGGGAGGTAGTCCTTACGGCAGTAGGAATGTTGACCGGACTAACTGCCCGTATGGTGACAGACGCCAGACTCGTACTCCACTTGACGTACAGTTGCAAGCAGATGACTCGAGGCCACGTAGTCCACCAAAATGTTTGTGTTTTTTCTGACAACAGTGGTAGCTGTGAACTTGACTGAGATTCAGTCAGCTGTTCGGGCGAAACAAATCCAGTAATAATTTGTCATTGTGCAGTTCTAACTGATCTCCAATCAACACCACGCAAGTAAACGTATTATACTGATAATGATTAACGTGTCATACACATGGTAGATATATTTATAACCATAGTACTACAACACAGGCATCCAAATAGTGGTGCGTTCTTTCATGTGAGACACACGGGTATCCCGAGCGTGCAGCTCCATCACCACCTTGGTTTGTGACGTAGGCACCACGTGACGTCACGTATGGAGGTGGAACCAGTTGACCCGTTCATGATGATAATCATTTATAGAGAGTAATCGATCGACTTTATCACTCGAATATTAAAGAAACATTGGTTTTCTCTGTCAAAACAAACCTATTAAAACCTCTAATCTCATATACGTTAAATACCGCAGCCAACCACTTGCCCCCTCACCCCCCTCCATCACACGTCCCACCTCGTCCCGCCCTTCCTCACCCATCACCCTCCATATAACTACCACACCCCCCACCCCTTGTCCCGCCTACTGTGGTGTGAACCTTTAATTGTCCCACCTGCTTTAGAGTCAGAGGTCGACGAAAGTGAGGTTAACAGTGAGGGATAACTGGCATGATGGTGTTTTTTGTGATAATAATGCTAGGTTGCGGGGAAGCTGATAACCCTACGGCATATCTTTTGAAAACTGGTAAGCGATGTTTGGTTCACGACGATAGTGGAACCAGATAAATCACCACCGATACCCGTGTGTCTCACATGAATGAACGCACCACTATTTGGATGCCTGTGTTGTAGTACTATGGTTATAAATATATCTACCACTTGTATGACACGTTAATCATTATCAGTATAATACGTTTACTTGCGTGGTGTTGATTGGAGACCAGTTAGAACTGCACATTGACAAATTATCACTGGGTTTGTTTCGCCCCAACAGCTGACTGAATCTCGGTCAAGTTCATAGCTACCACTGTTGCCAGATAAAACACCAACATGTTGGTGGACAAGGTGGCCTCGAGTCATCTGCTCGCAACTGTACCTGTAGCGAATGTGACTTTTGTTTGTTACATGCTGTAGGTTCAGCTCCCCTATCCAGTCTCACCCATTTCATTATCAAGAAGTTGATTGATGGCTGTGCTGGTGAAGTAGAACAAATAGAAAAAAAAAAAACATGCTAATGGAGACATCTTGGTTAAGGTTGTTACTACTCTTCAGGTAATGGACTTGTTAAAGCTACGTAAGTTTCAATGCAATGATGTCTAGTCGAACATCCCTGTTTCCAAGAATTCCTGCAAAGGTATTTTCACTTGCAGGAATCTCATGGTGATGAGTGAGGACGACCTCATACATGAACTTGCTCAGCAAGATGCAAATGATGCAAGATTTACTACACCTTTCTCAGAGGGCACGAGGACGAAGACTGCAACCATTACCTCGACTTTTGGTGAAGTTTCTCTTCCCGGTCATGTTAAACTTGGTTGCAAAATATTTAACGTGCGGGCTTATATCCCGAACCGTCTTCGTTGTTTGAAATGTCAACTGTATGGACATAGTGACACGTCTTGTCGGTCTTCCCAATCAGTGTGTTTATCCGCCCCTGTGTGGAGCACAACTCTCATGTGTGGGGAGATTCCCCACATACAGCTCTTCTCAACAGGGTGGAGTCAAAGTCTTTTCGTCTCATTAACTCTCCTCCTCTTACTGACTCCCTTCAACCTCTGTCTGTTCGCCGCACTGTTGCATCTTTATCTCTTTTCTATCGCTACTTTAGTGATCACTGCTCCTCTGAACTGTCTGCATGCATTCCTCCACTTCTACGACGGGTGCGTAGCACCCGTGTGGCAGCAAACTCTCATCCCTTTTCTGTCCAACTCTCTAATGCAAGAGTTAACCGTTACTCCCAATTCTTCATTTATGCAACAGGTCAACTCTGGAACTATCTCCCTCTGTCTGTATTTCCTGCTTCCTATGATCTCCAGTCTTTCAAACGCAGTGTGTCCAGGCATCTCGAAATGATTGGATCTTCAAATTGTCTCTCTCTTGTATTTTGTTTTTCTCTTTGAAAGAACAGTTATTGCGGGCTCGTGGCCTTTGGTTCCTTCTTCCTCGTATAAAAAAAAAATTTGCAACTCTGGTTCATGATGCTGAACGCTTCACATCCAAGACTGTATGTTGCTTTCACTGCAAAGGTGCTTACTCCGCTTCCTCGAGAGGTTGTCCCAAATAACTGAAGGTATCTTCTACTACGAAGCTAGGAAGAAGGTGAGGGCGTTGCATGCAACTCCGTCGCCTAATAACTATTACTCGTATGCTTCAACGGGCACGTCCGACCCTGTGTTGTGCTCTGTCGAGACACAGACTGACCCTGTCTCTGTTACTTATGCCACTCGCTCTGCCTCTTCGTCTAACCCCCCTGTCCGTTCCAATTCTCTTATAATATTCCTGTCACTACTTCCTACTCACAAACTGCTGCTGCTGCTTCTCAGTCAATACGGTCTAAACTGAAGTCTGACAAGTCTGATAAAAACCTCTTGACCACCCTCTCCAAACAGTGACGTCCTCATAAGCTTCCTGCTCTTGGTCCCGCGAGGGAGAGAAGAGCTAGCTCTTCCTCGGGGGAGTCTGGGAGCTTTGTAAATGAGGATAACATAGGGGTGTCCGTCAGCAAACACCGGGATAGGGTCCCCCTGTAGCCACTCGCCTGGTAGCGGGACCCATTAAAAAAAACAAAAACAAAAAAAAAACAAGCATAATGGCCAACCTAGTATATAAATATTCTTAAACCGTCAAAATCACAGTGTTACAGTGGAATTGTAGGACTCTTGGGAAGAAATTACACAAAAGCAATCTTGCTATTTATCCAAGGCCACACGTTGTTTGTTAAGAGACCTGCTTGGTGGATCACCCTGATCCTCCATAGTTCAAACACTACCACTCGCATAGAAGATATGATGGTCAAGGAGTTGCCACCTACACACACAATTCGCACCCACAAACTTATAAATTAATGCGGCGTTCCCTTCACGCTTTCCACTATCCTGCGTGATGGGGATATTGTTATGACTAATAGATTGGTGGCGTTCTTGAGGAAGACCGGACCGATCGTAATGATATGGCTTTTCATTGTGTGATTATGGTTTTTATCGAATGTATATATGTATATAGTATATCATTTAAATGAGGTTGACAGATGACGTACAGGAAATAGTTTCTGCTTCTAACCGTTTTTTTTCTTCTTATATTGATGTCTCCTATATTAAACCACGTGCCTCCCCTGTCAGTCACCAGTTGATGAGCGCAAGTGTGCAAAACAGGGCACTGGGCACTGTCAGTCGATAGCGTTCTGCTGAACGAAGTATTTCAGTTATTGTAATCATGTAAATGGTTTCCATCTGTTTGTATTAGTTTTCTTAATTACGGCCGACAGTTGACGTATATGGAAGAGTTTTGGACTCCTTTGGTTCTCTTTCATATATTGATGCCCCCTATATTAATCTATATGCCTCGACTGACAGTCAAGAGATGAGTGCAAGTGTGTAATGTAGAAAGGCATGACCTATCTGGAGTTGGTGGTCGAGATATTTTTTCTATTTGTGTAAGCATACTAGTTAGGTTTATTTGTTTCTTTAGGCTTAGGTGTAGGGATGACAATTGTTTGTTGGGTAAGTCTATCTATCTATCTATCTATTGCCAGACGCCTCAATCCCGTTTGGGGTGGCCACAAACAAATCGCCTCCAAGTCGCCCTGTCCCCCGCCATCTCACTGCCCTGCTCCCAACCTACAACCCCCTCTCTCATATACCTCTCCACCCCATCCCTCCATCTCATCCTCGGCCTCCCCCTCCCTCTTCCCCCCTCCACCTCACTCACAAACACTCTCTTCGTCAGTCTTTCACCCTCCATCCTCTCCATATGGCCAAACCACCTCAGTGTGTTCCTCATAACGCTTCCTATCACATCCACATCAACACCACAACGCTCCTTTATATCCTCATTCGTCAGCCTGTCTCTCCATGTGACTCCACAGGCTCCTCTTAAATAACTCATTTCCACTGCTCTCACTTGTGTCCTTCCAACAACGTCCAAGCTTCACTTCCGTATGTTAGAGTTGGTATCACAATACTGTCATGTAGTAACTTTTTCACTTCCATTCTCACTTCCCTGTTTCTTATCACTGCTTTCAAAGAACCAGCAACCTTTCTTCCCTGCTGTACCCTTTCACGCACTTCACCCTCCAAACTTCCATCCTTACTCGTCACACTACCCAAGTACTTAAACGTACTCACATTTTCCAATTCCTCACCATCCAACCTCGCTGTACATTCACTGACCACCTCTCTCAAAGACCATCACTTTACTCTTCCCTAAATTCACCTTTAGATTCCGTTTCTTACACACTCTCTCAAACTCATCCACCAAGCCTTGCAGCTCCCCTTCGTCTTCACTCAACAACACAGTATCATCTGCAAACAACAGTACAGGGAGTTTCCAAACACTATCCTCTCTCACCAGGGTCACTCCAACATCCACTACCCTACCTTGTACCTCTTTTATTACCCCATCCATGTAAAGATTGAACAACCATGGAGACATGACACATCCCTGTTTCAACTCAACTTTCAAAGAGAAAAATTCACTTAGTTCACCATCCACACGCACTGCAGCCTTAGCACCATCGTACATCGTTGGGTAAGTATTAGGCTGTTATATATTTTTTTTTCTTAACTATTAAATAATTTAAAAAAGAAATATATTAATATAAATAACGAAAAAAGTGCCTTAATGACCTGGTTCTTTGGGGACAATGGTCGATTAAAAAAAAAAAAAAAAAAAAAAGCCCACAAAAACACTGGTATTCCAGACATGTAACAGATGCACAGTGTGAACGGATTGGAAAAACGTTAACATACCGCAGAAGCACACACCACACCAATAGCATGTCCATATCGTACTGAGAACACACAACACTTATGCCAGCTAAAAACACATCAGCTTCCCAGAAATATGAAAAACATCGGGAGCACACAAGGAACGCAAGTATACTCGTATATTCCAGAAAAATAGAACACAAAGAAAAATATCAAGTTTATACGAATAGCATACAAGGATCACGCCAGCCGAAAGCAAATAAGTGTACCAGAAACATTACAAACACGAGAAGGAAACGCACTCAGTATCTATCACTGAAACACATCTTTAAACAAAGAACTCACCAAAATCAGAGTGGGAATACGTACTGATCCTACGAACTGAAAACACACTAGCACCAGATACCCATCCTCCAACCCACAGCCCATCCCACACACACATGATTACAGTATACTGCAGACATGCGCTAGGGAATACTCTCAAACAAACCAGAAACAGGAAGTTAACAGCATCAAACCTAAGTGTAGAACACACACAAAAAAACACATCAATAACAAACACACACACACACACACACACACACACACACACAAGGAACATATTAAGCACAGATCTCACCCCCTTCCCCCAAAAAGAAAAAAAAAATCAAGAAATAAAGCAGAGTTAATAGGCATTAACAACAAGAAAAACGGAAAACAAAATACTCAAACTAAAAAATAAATTAATGAATAAATAAATTAATATGCAAACAAACCCAATACCCTAGTAGAACATCAGTACTTCATAAGGGCATACATAAGCGAGAAAGGCTCAGTATCACAAGCATACCAGCTTTCTAGGAGCACATGAAGAGGTGTATGGTATGTAGGAGAACTGTTGGGCCTTGATAGCAGGCTGTGAAGCCTATGCCCAGAGTCGAACACATAAAAAAAAAAAAAAAAAAAAAAACAGAACTATGACGACAGAACAGCCCCCAGTATTATAAATATATATATATATATATATATATATATATATATATATATATATATATATATATATATATATATATATATATATATATATATATATATAAAACCAGTAAAGTGCGCTTTGTGAGCACATGATGAGAGAACGAGCACCCTGTTATCACAATTTGCATTTGACATAAAATTATAGGCGGAGACTCCGATGTTTGATTGCTAGAGTTGATGCAAAAAAAAAAAAAATGTTACGACGGAAATTTTTTTTTAAATTTGATTTCGTTATTGAGGCAATCCCCGATTAGAGTTCAACATTCACTTGGAAAATTCGAGATTCCAAGGGGTTCCCATGCCTTTATGGGAGAGTTTTTGGTTGATAAAAAATTTACCTAATGAATATATCACATGCAGAAAGAATTTCAACTCTACTTCACATACGAATAGTTATTAGCTTCTGCTCAGAGTGACGGTCGGGTTGGGCTGTGGTAGGACCCCATATTATATTTACAAATCATAATAGATAGATAGATAAATAGATAGATAGAAGCAGGGAGTCAGATGATGAGAGGTGTTGTGTCTGCGAGAATCGAGCAGTGCTAAACATGCTTACACACTCTGACGCGAGGAATGCTTGAGACAGCGTCTAGTGGCCATATACACACATACACATATGCTTACACACAGGCTGCGTGAACTTTCCATCCACGAGGAACACACGTGACACACCCCTGCTACACCAGAATTTTGGAAAGAGAGCTCAGACGGAGATTAGCCACCGAACAGGCAAGAGAGCAGTAGACAGGCCTCAGAGGAGACAGGTGACGGGAGAAGGGCTTGGCAATTTGAGAGAGAGACAGATAACGAGACAGGGAGGTAGCTACCCGGGACTTATACTCGTCCGTGTGAGAGACTTGTTAATATTTCCAAGACAAATAAAAATAGTCCCATACTATTCTTTACCTCTCCTGTCACTACATGACATTTGGTAGCAGCGAACGTATACGAACCTCGTCTACGAATCAACATTAAAATCCTACAAAATATCAAGAATGAAAACAAGAATATCTCTCTCAACCAACAACAAAACCAGCTCCTGACGCTTCTCTCCATCCAGCCCCCTCCGTCTCCCAGTATCATCATACAAGTTAGGTGAAATATTAGACATTACTAAAGTGATAACTCAAATATGTAATGTATAACCTAGCAGTATTACCATTGCACAATTATATGCGTACGTCTGTTGTACATGCACGTCTTACAAAGTGTTATACAACAACCATTGCATTTATTCAAATATGTATACAACTTATTTAAAATGTAATATTACTGAATAATCACTATTTACTATGAATAATATATGTATACAATATTCATACAATTATGTTACTTTACAATATTATATATTTCACTTAATTAGCTTATAAGTTCATTATAATGTGTATGTAGTATGTATTAATATATTATAACTATTAAATGTCGATGGTACGCCATTTTTTTCGCGGCCGAGCAGTGTGGTAGGACCCCATATTATATTTACAAATCATAACAGATAGATAGATAAATAGATAGATAGAAGCTGGGAGTCAGATGATGAGAGGTGTTGTGTCTGCGAGAATCGAGCAGTGCTAAACATGCTTACACACTCTGACGCGAGGAATGCTTGAGACAGCGTCTAGTGGCCATATACACACATACACATATGCTTACACACAGGCTGCGTGAACTTTCCATCCACGAGGAACACACGTGACACACCCCTGCTACACCAGAATTTTGGAAAGAGAGCTCAGACGGAGATTAGCCACCGAACAGGCAAGAGAGCAGTAGACAGGCCTCAGAGGAGACAGGTGACGGGAGAAGGGCTTGGCAATTTGAGAGAGAGACAGATAACGAGACAGGGAGGTAGCTACCCGGGACTTATACTCGTCCGTGTGAGAGGCTTGTTAATATTTCCAAGACAAATAAAAATAGTCCCATACTATTCTTTACCTCTCCTGTCACTACATGACAGGGCCGGGTCGGGCCGGACCGCTGACTTCCAAACTTAACTGAGTGTAAACATCGTTCGGTCTCTTCGCTCGCTTGCTTGTAATCACTTCAGCACACTAGGAACATCAGTAATGAACCTTTAAAATTTTGTTAGGGGGGTATATCTATATCTATATCTATCTATCTATCTATAGATGGATAGATATAGATAGATAGATAGAAATATATATCGATCTGTATATCTATGCCTATATATAATGGCGAATGCCCGCAAAAAATTTGCGGGAATAAATGAAAGCCTTTCCGTCACAAAATGTTTGTTTCCTTGCCGTTTTTTAACCCACAATGACCAGTTCTGACCAAAAAGTCAAAAAAATGATTTTCGCACATTTACAGGTATGCGTGCCACATTTTTGACACTTTAGCGCAGTCACGTCGCGCGTGATCGCCATTTTTTTCTGATACTCCCTTGACTTACCCAACCTTATGCAGAACGAATTAGGTCGATATCTATTTCCGTTCGCGTGAAAGAAGAGAACAAATGCACAGCCACACACGTACACACATTCTCTCTCTCTCTCTCTCTCTCTCTCTCTCTAATCATCATTATCATCATCATCCGGACCTCCTTTCCCACCCAAGGGCAGGGTGAGGAGTAGCAATGTCCAGACAGGCCAAAATTGCTCAATCCAATGGGCCACGCTTCCAGTCACTAATCATTCAAGCCCCTGGAATCCTGGCTCTATCGGTTACGCCAAAAACATTCACCACGTTCTGTAGCTTCACATAATCGTATCCGACAGAGTCAATCCAGACGCTGCCACGTTAAAAAGGGGTGCCAAAAATCCCTGATCATGCACTTCTCCTCACAAAATTTATCCAACCAGCTCGATCTCTTGTCAGTTGCCTAGCCTCACCGACTTCCAAACCTCTCTTCCTCACACATTCATCCACCATATCTCTCCACCTTCTCCTTGGCCTACCTCGCCTCCTCCCTCCTTCGAATTCGCTCAGATATACCGTCTTCACCACTCTATTGTCATCCATTCTCTCCACATGACCATACCATCTCAGTACACTCTCTTCAATTCTGGTGTCCACCGACTTCCTCACTCCGCATCTTTCACGAATCACATTATTTCGTATCCTATCCACCCTCTGTACTCCACATACATTCCTCAGCAGTCCTATCTCCACTGCTCTTACTCTTGACTTTTCATTTTCATGCCACACCATAGTCTCACATCCATATGTTAAAGTTGGTACTAACACTCTTTCATGTAAGCCTCGTGCAGCTGCAACACTCAAGCCTCTGTTTCTTATCACAGTCTTCATTATACCAGCTACTTTTCTTCCTTGTGTCACTCTACTTTCAACTTCTTTTGCACATTTTCCTCTCTTTTCTATCACTGTACCCAGGTATTTGAACTCTCTCACCAGTTCCAGTCTCTCTCCATTCACTGTTACATTGCACTGGGAGTCAACTCTCTCAGTAACCATCACTTTACTCTTTTCTACATTTACTCTCAAGGAACGACTCTTACAGATATCAGCAAAACTCTGCACTAGCCTACCAAGTTCTTGTCCGGTACTTGCAAGCAGTACTGCATCATCAGTATACAACAAATTAGAGATAATCCACCAATCACCATTCATTACCAATGCCATCCCTCTCTCCATTACTCTTGTTTTCACTTCTCTCATCACCCCACCCATACATACATTGAACAACCATGGGGTTATCACACAACCTGTCGCACGCCCACACTGATCGTGAACCATTCACTTAGATGCCCATTAACCCTGACACATGCTTCACTACCATCATAAAAACTCTTTACGGCACCTAGCAGCTTACCCTCTATACCGTATTCTCTGTCCACTTTGTCATATGCTTTTTCCAGATCCATGAATCCCATAAACACCTTATGGTCCTTCTCACAAGCCTTCTCTACTATCTGTCTCACTGCAAATATTTGGTCCACACATCCTCTGCCACTCCTAAAACCACCCTGTTCATCACTCACTAGGACTTCTATCTCTCTTACTTTCTCTATAATTATTCTTCCATATACCTTCCCTACCACATTCAGTAAGCTTATGCCACGATAATTCTTGAACTCAATCGTTCACCTTTATTTTTGTACAGGGGTACAATCACAGCCTTTTCCCACTCTGCATTTATATATATATATATATATATATATATATATATATATATATATATATATATATATATATATATATATATATATATATATATATATATATATATATATATATATATATATATATATATATATATATATATATATATATATATATATATATATATATATATATGTGTGTGTGTGTGTGTGTGTGTGTGTGTGTGTGTAAATGAATTCTGAGGTATCAAAGAAGAAAACTGCTTTCATCATAATCGCACTGACATGCGTATGATTACAGATACGGCGATGGTAGCCAAGAGGATGATGCGCGAGTAGTGGTGAAAATAGTGTGAGTAGTGGCTAGGAATCTGATGAGTATCGTGGTAATGGCTAAGATATTGATAAAGACAATGGTTGAATTGGTATATGTAATAGTTATAATACCGGTGGTGGTAGCTGTCATCACGGATGTTTGCTGAAGTAGTGATGCAAGGGTTGTGCTCCTAGTCAGAACGAGTAGTAATGGCAGTGCTGGCAGTAGTATGCAAAGTAACTGTGATGATGATAGCTTCTATGTTCTCTAGGTTCCTTAACAAGATCTGTACACAGTTATAAAGCATGCAAATATAAGTATTTAGAAAAAAAAAAAAAAAAAACATACGGTTTTAGCAGGGATGCATGGACAGTTCACAAACGATCTGAGAAAGTATGGTATGTAACTTAAAAGGTAATAACCCATGTATCATGCAAGCAAATAAAAATGTGTAAATACGTTCGTATTTTTCTATGCCTGGCAGTACATTTGCTTGAGGAATTTGGTTCGTCCAGAAGTATACTGAGTAGTATGGTGGGCTCCGAGGGGTCGAGCAGGATTTTTAAGTGTAGTGCTTATGATCATGTCCATGGGTCGAGGTTGCTTCAACTTTGGCTTCTTCTAGTATACAGTATCATATCAGTTTCTCTGACTAGGGTTGAAATTTGACGTATATGGAATAGTAGCTAGTGGCTCCCTTTCGTGCATTGATGTTTATGTTAATCCAAGGGCCTCGCTTGATAATTTATGGGTAATATGTGCATGTGTGCTATATAGATTTTGTCCAATTTAAGTCAGTGATGTTTTGTTGATCGATGTGTTTCACCCCGTTTTCACCACATCTGTTGTTTTTAACTTGAATATGTTTCTGAATTAGGAATAATGGTTTACATAGAGTGTACTCGAACCGAACCGTTCCTGCTTACCGTTGTTCTTGCATATATTGATTTACTGATATTCTCTTTATTAAACCCTGTTCTTCGTCTGACAGTCAACTGTTGATGAGTGCAAGTTTGTATTATAGTCAGGAAATATACATTAACAATGACTGGTGATCTGTTTATCTCGTTATTTTTTTTTTCCTCTCTCTCTCCTTACAAATATGTATCTTTTGATCTACAATTATTCTATGCATGTTCTAAGTGTCAAAGGTTGTGTAGTTTTTGCTTTCCTGTAGTTCTCTATCATATGTCAAAAGTCCCCTATATTAAACTACAAGCTTCACCCGAGTCAGGAGCTGATGAGTGCAACTTTGTAATGCAGTGAGGTATTGCACATTACAGTCGCTGATGTTCTAATCGTCGAGATTCGTTTCTCAATTTTGTAAGGCATTCAGGCTCCGACAGCTGTGAGTGCTGTTACATTTAGATATTGTTCTGTTTAGGATTTAACAAAGGTAGCTATTTGTTTCTTAGGTTTATATGAGTTAGAGTACATAGATTAAGTCAACAGGTATCAATTTTAAACGGCGAAAAATATTAGATGGTAGAAGACAAGAACATACTATTTTACAGTATACTTTATATTTTTGGTAGATACGGGTTTTGTCAACAATATCATCTATATCTACAAGAGTATTCTGTTATCTGCATATTTGAGGTTGAGCTTCTTTTGGCTGAATGACCTTGACTCCGATGCCAGTGACTGGAGCAAAAAAATAGTCAGGTCAGTTGGCTACCCTAGTACCCTAGATGTCTGCTTAACGACCTGGTGAAAGTGAACTAGAGTATAAGTTATGTCCCTGGGTGCTCTATAAGCTAAGTCAGTGTGTCTGCCTCGATGATGATTAACAAGTAACTGATTCCTCTTCCGGAGGTCTGACATTCTCAGTGGTCAAAAATAGATTTATACCAGTCGACTGAACGAAGGACATTATGGCAAATAACCAACATGGACTTAAAATTTTAGGAAGTGAGGTTACTTTCTTGTGCTACATTTGAAATATCACTTCTAAGATGAGTAAAATTGCATGATGGGAACAAGAAAAGAATACAGAAGACCTCATAGGAGTGAAGTGGTTAACTTCATCTCTATGATGTCATTTTTAAAATTATATGCTTGTTTTTACCAGACGATTCTATATGTTGGTGAGACTTTTTTTTTTTTTTTTTTTTTTTTTACAGGTGGCGAGAGATAAGAAACTTTCATTGATCCGTTTAGTAATGGGGTGCAGTCATAGGCTGGATAGAGACGTCTAGTTCAGTAGCAGCAAGAATGAAATAGAAAATTATGCTTTAGGCTTTATTGGGTTGGCTCCTTCAGTACGACGACTTATTATTCTTTCTACTCTTACACTACCACCAAATGAAATTATTGGGAAGAACTGTTAAAAGCGGGAAAGGTGAATGAAGGCTCGTTCTAATTCCCAAAATTCAAGAAATCATACAAGCTGAATAAAAACACCTGAGGACAAAAGAGTGAAAGAAAAATCTCATTATCGTTTGGAAGGGTTAACAGCTTCGCTTCTTTCATTAACTTTCATTATATTATTATTACCTTCAGATGATTTTGTTCAGCTTGATAGAGAAATTTCGACTTGATATAGGGTCAAATACAGCCTTCATTAACCTTTTAAGACTTTTATTATGTTGAATAGAATTATCTACAGATTGATGAAAAATATATACGTCATCGGCATGATTCCTCACACAACTCTTTCTCAAGCCATCCCTCTCTCTCCAGAGCTACTTCTGTCTCTGTCCCATATCTATCTATCTATCTATCTATTGCCTGACGCCTCAATCCCGTTTGGGGTGGCCACAAACAAATCGCCTCCAAGTCGCCCTGTCCCCCGCCATTTCACTGCCCTGCTCCCAACTCACACCCCCCTCTCTCATATACCTCTCCACCCCATCCCTCCATCTCATCCTCGGTCTCCCCCTCCCTCTTCCACCCTCCACCTCACTCACATACACTCTCTTTGTCAGTCTTTCACCCTCCATCCTCTCCACATGGCCAAACCACCTCAGTGTGTTCCTCACAACGCTTCCTATCACATCCACATCCACACCACAACGTTCCTTTATATCCTCATTCGTCAGCCTGTCTCTCCACGTGACTCCACAGGCTCCTCTTAAATAACTCATTTCCACTGCTCTCACTCTTGACTTGTGTCCTTCCAACAATGTCCAAGCTTCACTTCCGTACGTTAGAGTTGGTATCACAATACTGTCATGTAGTAACTTTTTTACTTCCATGCTCACTTCCCTGTTTCCTATCACTGCTTTCAAGGAACCAGCAACCTTTCTTCCCTGCTGTACCCTTTCAAGCACTTCACCCTCCAAACCTCCATCCTTACTCATCACACTACCCAAATACTTAAACGTACTCACATTTTCCAATTCCTCACCATCCAACCTCGCTGTACATTCACTGACTTCACCTCTCTCAAAGACCATCACTTTACTCTTCCCTACATTCACCTTTAGGTTCCGTTTCTTACACACTCTCTCAAACTCATCCACCAAGCCTTGCAGCTCCCCTTCGTCTTCACTCAACAACACAGTATCATCTGCAAACAACAGTACAGGGAGTTTCCAAACACTATCCTCTCTCACCAGGGCCACTCCAACATCCACTACCCTACCTTGTACCTCTTTTATTACCCCATCCATGTACAGATTGAACAACCATGGAGACATGACACATCCCTGTTTCAAACCAACTTTCAAAGAGAAAAATTCACTTAGTTCACCATCCACACGCACTGCAGCCTTCGCACCATCGTACATACTCTTCACAGCATTCAACAACTTCCCCATCTACTCCATATATTCTTAACACTTTCCACAATCCTTGTCTATCCACCCTGTCATATGCTTTCTCCAAATCCATGAAAGCCGCATACAACTTCTTTCCCTTCTCTAGAAACTTTTCCACTAAAGATCTAAGAATGAATATCTGATCTACACAACCTCTTCCCTTCCTAAAGCCTCCCTGTTCTTCTCCAACTAATTTCTCTGTTCTTTCTCTTACTCTGTTTATAAGTATCCTACCATACACTTTTCCTATTATACTAAGAAGACAAATACCCCTATGGTTACCACACACTTCTTTTTCCCCTTTTCCTTTGTACAAGGGAATAATTATACCTGACATCCAATCCTCCGGGACTCTACCTTCCTCCCAGGCCAATCTGCACATCTTCCACATCCATTCTACTACTATCTCTCCCCCATGCTTCAGCATTTCACCACACACTCCATCAATTCCTGGGGCTTTCCCCGATTTAACTTTCTTCATTGCTTCCACAACTTCTATCCTACTAATTTCTTCCTGTCTTCTCACCTCCCTCCTTCTCCCAGCCATTCCCCAGCCACTTATACTCGCATTACTTCCATCCTCTACGTTCAACAATTCCTTAAAGTGTTCTCTCCATCTGCTCACTTTTTCTCCCTTCTCCACTAGTAATCTACCATTTTTATCTTTCACTCCCCTGCTAACTTCATTTCCACCCTGTCTTACTCTTTTCACTTCTCTCCAGAACATTTTCTTACAGTCCCTCCACTTTACACTCAAATTCCTTCCAAATTCCTCATCCACTCTCTTCTTACTCTCTCTTACTAATATCTTCACCTCTCTCTTCCTTTCCACATATAACTCTCTCTTCCGCCTCTCAACTTCTTCCACGCCCCTATTTCTCAACCATTCATTGTATGCTTTCTTCTTTTGTGCCACAGCCTGTTTCACCTCTTCTGTCCACCACGCTGTTCCTTGCACCCCCCTCCGTCTTCTCTTCCTTCCACACACCACATCACATGCTGCACATATTTCTTCTGTAAATATCTTACACACACCTTCCACGTCTCCCATCTGCTCCAGTTCATATTTGCCCAATCGTTCCTCCACTTCTCTCTTATACTCTGCCTTTTTCTCATCCTCTTGTAACCTTTCCACTCTCCTTGCAACTACTCCTTCCTCTCGTCTTTCCCTCCTTCTATTCCTCCATTCTAATTGGACATTGATTCTGGCCACCACCAAGTAGTGGTCAGAAAGTCCACTCCCCCAACCTCTATACACTCTTGCATCCTTTACACATCTTCGCATCCTTTCATCCACACACACATAATCAATCATTGCCTTCCTTTCACTCAGTTCACCACCCACCCTTCTCCTCACTCGCCATGTATACCTGTGGATCATTTTATGCCTGAAGAGGGTATTGGCTATCACCAACCCCCTCCCAGCACAAATGTCCACTAACGCACTCCCATTCTCATCTATCTCAGCAGGCACACCCCACTCACCAACTATTCCATCCACCTTCACATTACCAACTTTACCATTCATATCACCAATCAAAAACACTCTCTCATTCCTTCCAAACTTTTCCATGCACACTTCCACATTTGTCCAGAACTCTTCTCTCACTCTTCTAGCACGATCTTGCGTTGGCGCATACACACACACAATCTCCCACATTTGTATTCCAACTTTCAACTTTACCCACACAATCCTTGACCCAACTGATCCATACTGTCTTATGCTCTTCTTCCATCTTTTACTCACAACTATACACACTCCTTCCTTTGCCCTCTCATTCTCATCTACTCCTGCACATATACCCCATCCATACTCCCATTCTCTCACACTTTCTCCTCTCCATTTTGTTTCAGTTATTCCACATACATCCACTTTCGCATCCTCAAGCACCTGGACAATCTCTCTCTCTTTCACCTCATCATTCGCTCCTCTTACATTCCATGTACACATTACCAAGTCCTTTGTCCGGTCCTGGGTCGTCAACGTTTGGTCAGTCCTTGTCCGAGGCTTCTTGTTTGTTTCTTTAGTTAGTTGTTTTCCGGAGAGGGGCACTAACCCTCCGCCAACCCTTTTAGTCGCCTTTTACGACAAGCAGGGATACTGGGGGAGTATCCCATATCACATGCTGTATATCTCCGCCCCAAATCACGCCTGTCTGACTCCCGAGAGATATGCCTTTTCCAAGCCACCCCTGTCTCTGTCCTAAGACACGCCTGTCCCCGTCCCTAGCCACATATTTTGGTCCTAAGCTGCTCATGTCACTGCTTAGCCATGCCTGTCCCTGTCTCAGTCCCAAGCCACTACAGTCCCTGTCCCAAACTACTTTTGTCTCACTCCTAGACGAGATTTGTCTGTTCCAATCCATACCTTTGTGCCCCAGTCCACTCTTCCGTTGTCCTAAGCCACTCTTTTCGACCCCAGACCACACGTCTTTGTCCCGATGTACACCTGTCTGCCCCAAGCCACTCTTGTCTCTTTTCCAAGCCATACCTTGTGTCTCAAGCCTTACTTGTCCCTGCACCAAACCACAACTATATCTGGCCCAGGTAATTTCTGTCCCATTCCACCTCCTGTTGGTCAAAATCCATACTAATTCCTGTCCCAGTCCACATCTCTTTCACTTTCAAGACACTTCAGTCTCTGTCCCAAGCCAGGTCTGTCTGTCCCAACCCACACGTCAGTTCCAGTCAACAACTGTATGTCCAATGCCACTTTCGCCTATCCCAGGCTACAAATGTCCGTCCCAGGCTATGCCTTTGCTTCAAGACATATTGTCTCTGTCTCAAGTCACTTCAGTTTCTGTCTCAACCAACTCCTCTCTATGTCCTAAGTTGCATCTGTTTTTCTCATCCCATGCATGTCTGTTCCAAGCCACTTCTGTCTGTCCCGACCCAGGCCTGTAGCTGTCCCAAGACGCTGCTTTCTGTTTCAGCTCACATGTGTCTCTGTCCCAAGCCAATTATGTCTGTCCCAGTTAAAGCCTGCCTCTGTCTCAAGTAGAGATCCATATTTATCCATTCTATTTTCTCACTTTCTTGCTTCACTTATTCTAGTTATGTCTTAACCGACAATGTTTGTTTATAATTGTTCAACCCCTCCTTTCAGAGCAATGGACACACACACACACACACACACACACACACACACACACACACACACACACACACACACACACACACACACACACACACACACACACACACACACACACAGATACACACACACACACACACACACAGATACACATATGCCTACAGAGAAAAGGACGGGTATATACACACACACATACACGTACGCACACCGACAAACAAATAAACACATACTGTACCAGCTCGAGCGTTCATCGGATGGAAGGACAGGAATCGGGGGGGTGAAGGGAGGGTTCTGTTGTCATGCATGTAAATCTCACGTACTTTGCATCCATTACTCTCTCTCTCTCTCTCTCTCTCTCTCTCTCTCTCTCTCTCTCTCTCTCAGCATATCTCCATTCATGTAAAATAAAAAAAATCATTGTTTCCAAAATTCGGTTGGCTGGGTGCCACGTATTTCTTGTGTCTGTCCCTCCAATGTCCAGCAAATGTGATGAAGATTTATAATTTTATATTTGACGACACGCGGGAAAACACACTCCTAAAACATGCATAAAATAATAAATAAGGAAAAACCACTGAGAAATTTAGATCGTGAAGAATAAAAGCAAGCAAGACAAACATAATGAAAATGGACAGGATCCCATTATCAAAGAGGCTTTCCGCTCTTGAGGAAGGAAGGGAAAAATGTGTAGGTAGTAAGACCAGCACACAGATATGTTAGGGATAAACCAGGCAAACTACACCACCATGCTGGAAAACTCACTGTCAAGGAAATACCACACTGGCAATGAGCAACTCTACTGGGGTCAAGGATGTGCTATTACATTAAAAAAGAAAAAAAAAATCCGGGAAAAGCGAACAGTGAGCACTATACATCGTCTGGAACTCTGATAAGTTGATCATTGAGCGCATCTACCATCAGATGTCTTTTAGTGAAAGTAGGAACAAATGATGCCTCTTTTACGCGTCCGACTTAAGACATAACGTTAACAATCCGTTCTTTGTGGCCCAATAGTCCTCGTACTCTCCACACACCTCTCCATATCCGCACCAATACCCACCGTCCACAATGAGTACATGCATGGGGTATCTCATTCAGGATTGGTGAAATGGTATTACGGGCGTTGTTTTAATGGCATGTTGGAGGGTCTTGTGAAAGATCGGTAAGATCTGTTTCAGCTAAATTCGGTTCACCAGACTGTTCCCTGACTAACATTGGATCGAACTCACGTCATTTCAGATGACAGACGATCTTTCGACGCATCTGATTACTAGGAATATGTTGAAGTTCAGGTTTCTCATGAAAATCATTTAAACATATTAGTGTAGTGAGTGGTGCAATGTCTAGATAACGTTCTAGACTATAATAAAAATAATACAATTGTAGAAAAAATGAAACTTCTAAAGATTATGTGAAACGCGAAACATTGTTTACCATACACGGTATAGATAAGTAGAACAGGTCTGTGGGCAAGCGGATTCATTCTACTAGATGGTACTCATTTATCAAATCTGAGACTCAATGAAATTAGAAATTTCCTAATACTGAAACACTTAAAAAGTTCATGATGACAACTCCACCTCACAGACAATTCCCACTCCCACAGGTGATCCCGTTGTTTCCCTTGGTCCTCCTACCTCATTCTCCCCTAAACCTACGATTATCCAACAGGTGGATGCCACCACACCTACACATACTCAGGGAAAATAAGGATGTTCTTCCCTCCGTCCAGGGGGATGTTCTGTCTCAATTACCCTGACAGCCAGACAGTAATTACTATTCCCCATGTACTCAGAGAATTAATTTCAGCAATAGTGTTATTCAAAGATCGATACCTTAGAAATGAAGTTAATGAAATTAAGTGCTTAATAATAATAATATCATTTACGAATAATAGCCATAAGAGGAATGCAAATCGGTATAGCTTGTACAGATTTCTGTTTAAAGTACCATCTAGACTCGAATAGATTTTGTTATGAATATGAAAATAGTGAATGTCTTGAAGAGGGTACTGAACTCAGTACTGTATTATGTTACTGAAACTCCAGAAAATGTAAGCATATATAGGCAGAAGTGTCTTTAGAATATGAGTGTACGGGTATATTAAAATGGATAAGTGTGTGTGTGTGTGTGTGTGTGTGTGTGTGTGTGTGTGTGTGTGTGTGTGTGTGTGTGTGTGTGTGTGTGTGTGTGTGTGTGTGTGTGTGTGTGTGTGTGTGTATCTCATGGATTAAGCAAAAAGATGATGTAAATAAAGTTTCTTGTTCTATCCCTCTATAACATAATGTAAGAAAGTGCGTGTTGTTTAGCTTAATTTTACTACTGCCACGTGGCTGTAAGTTGACACGTTGCGCTTCCATCCTTATATTACTTTCTGATGCTCCTATGATATTTACTTCAGATTATTTAGTTCTGCAGGTTTATAGGGGTGACTTTTTTTTTTTTTTTTTTTTTAACTACGGCAATGTGACAGTGGTAGTATGGTAGTGACAGTGTGAAGAAGATGGCATTTTTAGGCAGGGTGGCACGTAAATACAGAAAAAAGATGGCTGTAATTTTTAGGCAGGAAGGTTTTTAAAGGCAGAAAATAAATTGCTGTATGAGGGCGAGACGGAATGAGATGAGAGGCAGGGAAGCTGAGTAGGTAGGCAATAAGATAGGTAGGCATAAGGGACGACTGAGGTAGGCAATAAGGGTTAGGCGGTGAGTGTGAGGCAGTGAGGGAGAGAGAGGAAAGGGTAGGCAATACGGGAGATGCAATGAGAGATAAACAGGACGGGGTGACATTAAGGGAGAGGCAGAAAGGGATAGGCAGTGAAAGAGAGGCAGAAAAGTGTAGGCACTGAGGAAAAGATGGAGGAAGTTAGAAGTGAGGGAGAGACAAGAAGAGGTTGGCAGTAGGAAAGAGGCAGGAAGGAGTAGGTAGTGAGAGAGAGTCAGGAAGGGGTTGACAGCGAGAGAGGCAAGACGGGGTAAGTAGTGAGAGAGAGGAAGAAAAAAGAATAAGTAGTGAAGGGGAAGCACGAAGGGGTAAGCAGTGAGGAAGAGACAGAATGGGGCAGGCAGTGAGATAAAGGCAGGGAGGGATGGGTAGTGAGGTAGAGGCAGGAAGGGATAGGTAGTGTAGGAGAGGCAGGAAGATGTAGCCAGTGAAGGAGAAGCCGGATGGGGTGACACTGAGGGAGAGGCACAAAGGTGTAGGCAGTGAGGGAGAGGCAGAGGCAGAAAGGGGGCGGCAGTGAGGAAGATACAGGTCCGGGTAGCTGTGAGGGAGTGGTAGGAAGACGTCGGCAGTGAAGGTGAGGCAGGAGGCGGCAGGCAGTGGGGCTGAGTCAGGAATAGGTAGACAATAAGGGATAGGCAGGAAAAAGTAGACATTGGAGGGAGAGACAGTGTGTTTAGGCAGGTATATAAGAAATAGGTGGTTAGAAAGTAGGACAGGGAGGCACGAGGATGTGAGTAAGGCAGGCTTTGGAGGAGAGTCTGTGAGCTTTGTAGGGAGACAGGGAGACGACTGTAGGTAGGTAGTGAGAGGGTGGCAGTGAACAGTAGGCAAGAATGCAAGAAGACGTGAATGGGTAGGTAGTTAGTAAGGGAAACATGGGGGACAAAGTAAGAAAGGTATTAAGGGGCATGCAGTAAGGCAGGCAGTGGCACAGGAAAGCCTGGTGAACAGAATAAGCCAGACAGTGTGAGAGTGGCAGAGACGGGTAGCTAGTGAATAATGGAGAACGCGGTGATTAAGCAATGAGGCAGAGAAACACGTATGATAACGTGGGTCAGCAGTAACAAAGAAACAATTAGACAAGAAACCGTGTAAGACGATGGAAAGCAGGATTTGAGGAGCCTGACGGGAGACCAAGAGACTGGAAGGGCATGGATGACGACGTAGTGTGTAAGCCAGTCAGTAAAAGGGAGGCAGGGGAGAAAGTAGAGGCAGTGTAAGGTGACATGAGACAGCTGTGGATGGACAGTGAGGCAAGGAAGCCCAGGGAACGACAGAGGGATGCAGGGAGAACACACGGGGCGACAGTAGTAAGCAATGAGGCATGGAAGGCACTGAGCAAGGAAGTGTGGAGAACAACGTGAGGTAGGCTGTAACGCAGGGGGAGACAGGGGGGAGGCAGTATGAGGCGACGTGAGGTAGGCAGTAAGGCAGGATTAGGCAGGCAGACAAGGGGAAGGGCAGTATAGGACAACGAGAGCTAGGCAGTAAGGCAGGGGGAGTCAGGCAGTCGGGGGGAAGACAGAGTGGGAGGGAGGCAAACGAGGGTACTCAGCGCCAGATAAGGTAATCCCTCACCGCCACCTGAGCCAGCACTTAATGCCGGCGTGCACCTGCGTCATGATGCCCCCACCTTCCGCATTTGTTTCCGGCCAACATCAGCCTCACTCCTACCCTGCCCAATCCTGCCTTGCCCTGCCCTGCCCTGTCCTGTCCTGCCATGCCCTGCCCTGCTCCGACGTATCCTGCCCTGCCACTTTCTCTCCTGCCCTGTCCAGTCTCCTGTCTGTCTGTTCTGTCCTATCTTACTCTGTATTGACCTTCCATAACCTCTCCTGCCTTCATCATTAGCAGGAGTGGCGAGCTAACCGACCCACTACAGCTTTCCTCTATTTGTGTGTTCTTAATTCCTTTTTTTTATTATTGTCCTGTCCTTTCTTGTTATGCATTATTTTGTCCAGCTGGGCCTTAACAAACCTTCTTTACTTGTCCTTACTTTGTTTTCCGCACTTGTGTTCCAACTCTGCTCTTTGACGCATTCTGTGTGTGTGTGTGTGTGTGTGTGTGTGTGTGTGTGTGTGTGTGTGTGTGTGTGTGTGTAATTCACCGGGTCGGTCAGGATCACTTGATGGTCGTGATGGTCAGCTTTTACCCTCCCGGAAAGGAGCTGAGAGCTCATATAGTCCGATCTAAGGGCAAGGCTGTGACCTTCACACACGCACACACCCGTCCCCTTGCTCAAGGGGGACAGTAACCACCCACTTCGTCAGTGAAACTTTTCGCAACCTGAGCGAGGTGCGAACTCCCGTCCACCAGTTGGCAGGCGAGAGCGTTACCACTGCACCACCGACCGGTGTGTGTGTGTGTGTGTGTGTGTGTGTGTGTGTGTGTGTGTGTGTGTGTGTAATTTCTGAAACTTCGGAAGCAATGTCATGTGCAGATGAAAGGAGAAAAGAACCACCATGAGTGACGTGGAGGTATAGACCGACTTAACTCCAATATACCGCGCCAATAGTATGATGAGTTTTTACAGAGTAGCTTTAAGCAGCTGCTGTCGTGGCTAACGTTGGCTTCCTTTGAGAACTAAGATATAGAGTAGATAAAACGACACACTGATGAGTAGATAGATAAACAAATGGATAGATAAATAAATAGATAGAGAGATAGATTAGGGTTAGGTGGGTAAATATAGACGGACAAACAGATAGAAAGGCAGGCAAAATAAAGCTGATAAATCGATACATAGACCATACACTGGAATGCAAGATGTAGAATGAAAGACCATATAGAGCGGTGGTTATCTTAATCGAGTGAAGCATTAAAGTATCTTCAGATGTTTGTTATTTACTCCATACAGAAATTCTTATTATTTCCCTCATTGAGAAAAGTTTGTTGCCACCTTCATTCAGAGGCACTTGCTGGTTGTTGTTTACTCCGTTGAGACGTGCTTGTGGTTTACGCCATTCATAAGTGTTGCTGGGGCTGGAGATGGACGTCTTCACATGGTGACGCTGATAGAACTAGGCCATATAGGCCTCTCACCTCCCTTCCAATCCCCAGAGAGGAGGATGGCAGACTGTTAGAAAAAGAGTAACTCATCCTGCAGTCCACTGGGTTCACATTCAGGTGATCCTGATACCACCACTACCAAAACATCAACTACAAAAGTTTAGTTGCTTACTCCTTTCAGGAGTACTGTTGTTTCACTACATTAAACTGTTGTTTACATCATTCAGAAGTGTTGCCTACTTTACTCTGTCCAAGAGTGTTTGATGTAGTGCCGAGACTGCTCCACTTGGAGGGGCAGCTACACATATTGATGGGGCAAAAGGCGTAACTAGGGGGCATATCATATACTGATAATTTGCATTTGAGGGCGCAATCGAAAAATTTGGTGGGACATTGCCCCCCAGTGCCCCCCTCTAAAACCGGCCCTGGTTTGATGTCTATCATTCTTCAGAAGATTTTATTGTTTACGGTTTGCCACACTCAGAAGCTGTTTGTTCCATTCAGAAGTGTTTGTTATTTGTTACTTACTACACTCAAGCTTTTGTTTGCTGTTTACTGCACTCAGAAGCTGTTGTTTGCTCCACTCAGGAGTAATTGTTGTTTGTTGCTTACTACACTCATAAGTTGTTGTTTTCAAAAGTGTTTGTTGTTGGCTCCTTTCAGAATCGTTTGTTGCTTCAGAAGTGCTGTTGCTTACTCCATCCAGTAGTGTTAGTTTCAACTTCATTTACAGTGTTTGTTGTGAGCTCCGTTCTGAAGACTATGTTATCGATCGTCTTTGAAAGGCGGAGAGATAATATTTTGCCCGCCTTTGTGTGTGTGTGTGTGTGTGTGTGTGTGTGTGTGTATGTGGAGAGAGAGAGAGAGAGAGAGAGAGAGAGAGAGAGAGAGAGAGAGAGAGAGAGAGAGGCTGAGAGAGGATATAAAGAGGTGAGTAACTGCAAAAATTCCCCATTCTCTCATCAGCAATCGCGGTAGGAACGACGGAGGAATGTTGCCAGAGAGACGCGACGGTAGGCCTAGACGGTACCTAACTATAAGGAGATAGAAATAGCCACTAGAGTTATGGAGGAAAAAATATAGAGTGAGCAGAGCGGAAGGAAAGAGGAAAGAGGGTTGAAGGGGAGAAATGACAACGAGAATAGTGGGAAAGAGGTAGCAGAGGTGAGGAGTGGGCAAGGAGGAGATAGAGAGGGAAAGGTGAAGGAAGAGAGTTGGAGAAGGAGGAGGAAGAGCAGGAGGAATAGGAGGCGAAAAGAGAGAGAGAGAGAGAGAGAGAGAGAGAGAGAGAGAGAGAGAGAGAGAGATGGGATGAGTGACAGAAGGGAGGAGGCAGGAAAAGGAAGATGGAGAAAGGGGGAGGGGGAGGAGAAATAAAAGGGATAGAGAAAGGAGGACGTGGAAGGGTGGTGGAGGAAGGGGCAGGAAGAAAGGGGAAGGAAGGAAGAATAATAGGGCAAGGGGAGAAGATAAAAAGGAAGAAGGAGAATGAGGAGCAGAGAAGCAGTGAGGAAGGCGGAAGGAAGCGAGAAGCTAGAGTGATGGGAGAAGAGACGAAGAGAAAGAAAATGGTGGAGAAAAGAAAAAGGAATGAGGGAGTGAAAAGAAGTGAAAGAAGGAAGAATAAAGAGCAGTAAGGGAACGAAGAGCGAAGGCAGTGATGTAAGAAGGAGTCAGGAACAGTGAAGAGAGGGGAGGTATATAGTGGGGTTCTGGCACCTAACTATAAATGAAGAAATAAATAATAAAAAAAGAGCACTCAGAGACTGCGACAGTCTCACCCACCTATTGGTCTAAGAGCTGGATATTTGACTTTGCCCTGTGGCCTTGACCTTCGACCATTTACAATTAAGTCGCCTCACTTCTTTGTTGCCTAATGTTTTAACCCCTACACCAACATTGGTTCAAATTAGAACAAAAGTTTTTAGTAACTTAGCCCATCCACCAACTTTGCCTCAAAATGAATAAATACTGTTTCATATCATTTTGCCCACTGACCTTGACCTTGAACTTTTCCCTGTGATGTTGATCATTAACAATTTTTCCTAAAAATCTCTTTAGTCTTGCTTTACCATGAACACTCCCAGAAAGTTAAGTTCACACCGGGAAAAAAAAAAAAAACAGTAAGCTGACCATGCCATATGACCATGACCTTTAATCTACTGTCCTTAAAATACAATACGTTAACCTCAAAGGTGATCCTTAAATCATCTATCAAGTTTAATCCAAATCATGCCAAAACTAGCATATAATTTCGCATATATACTCCCAGACAGACGGATTGAAATTTAACCCTGCTGTGTGACCTTGATCTTTCACTGATTGTTCTCAAAATTAAACTCCTTCTTTCTTACCTGATCCTTAACATTTTCACCAAGTTTGGTTGAAATCAGATCAAAACTGAGCTGACCTTGCTCTGTCTCCCTGGGGTCTGACTTTTGACCATTTGTTGTTAATGTCGAATCCTTTTATTCGTGCCTTGTTACCAGCCCTTCCACAAAGTGTGGTCTAAATCTGATAAAATCTTTATAGTTGACCTTACCCTGTGATCCTGATCTTTGACCTGTTTTTCTAGAAGCAGTGGGTTTACTGTGTGCCTGACCCTCAGCTTTTCCACCAAGTTTTAAAAATGTCAGATAAAATCTGAGTTATTTTGTTAACATTCATGCATACGGGTCGAGATTTAACCTTATTCTGTGGCTTTGGCCATTGACTCATTGTTCTTGAAACTGAATCTGTTGATTTTTGCGTTACTCTCAACCCTTCCACAAAGTTTGGACTAATCGGATAAAACCATCCCAAGTTGACCTTGGCTCGTGACTTTCACTTTTGAGATGTTGATAAAAAACAAAAACCTTCCACCAAGTTTGGCTGAAACCAGACAAAAGATGAGTTATTTTGTTAACATGTACAAACATGGATTGAACTTTGTGCCCTGTGAACTTGACCTGTGACCGTTTTTCAAAATGAATGACCCCATTTGTGCTTTATCCTTAAGTCCTTCCCGAAGTTTAGTGTTTACTGGGTGAAAATTGTTTAAGTTGATCTTGCCTGGCCAACGTTTCCTATGAACTTGCATGATCTTTGACATATTCTTCGCAATAAATAGTAGCTTTACTCGAAGACGGACCGTCAGTTCTTCCACCATGTTTGGTTAAAATCTAATAAAAATTAAGTAGTTTACACACACACACACACACACACACACACACACACACACACACACACACACACACACACACACACACACACACCGTTATAAACTTAACAACGGTGCTCTCCCCGGGAGTGCGCATGCAATAAGTCAACGTACAGAAAGAGTTAAGATGTCTTCGTACACATTAAACATGAAGAGCATAGCCCCTCAATAATCTCCGTATATAACGCAGGGGTACAACGATGGGTGAGAACTCAACCCTTTCACCACGAGACAAATTTCCTATGCTGAGTTAAAACATCTGATTATTGCAGCCACAACAAAAAAGACGTAATCATACACAGGGATTCATGATTATAGCTATTTACCTCTTTACAAAGAGCTTTCTTCCCCACTTTCTACAGACGCCTTAATCCCGGAAGAGGTGTTCTTAACAGTAATAAATATATTCTCTGTAAAGGACTTCAAAGAAATAATAGCCAGATTCCATTATGCTAAGTATTCGAAGGAAGGATAACAGTATAATGTGAGCAGAAGGAAGTTTTAAAATCAACAAGAGATGAATAACCATACCCAGCAAACAGCTCTTCGTTTGTGTAATATAACCATAAAACGACCACTGTGTAGAGGATAGGAATGTACTAAGCTGAAAACACATCAGACATTGTGGTCTATCTGTCTACAGAGGACACGAATGTACTTAAGTTGAAAACACATCAGACATGGTAGTCTATCTGTCTACAGCCAGACGTCTTAAGCCCGTAACGGGTGACCGGAAACAAATAGCATACATGCCGCCCTGTCTCCCACCATTTCGCTGTCTTCCCCCCCAGCTCACACCTTGCTCTCTCATATACCTCTCCACTTCATCCCTCCATCTCATCCTCGGTCTCCCCGTCCTTCTCCAGTCCTCCACTTCACTCACATATATTCTCCTCGTTAGTCTCACTACTCTCGCTCTTCATCCTCTCCACGTGGCCCAACCACCGCATTGTATTCCTTCTAACGCATTCTATCACATCCACATCCACATCCACAGCACAATGCGCCTTTACTTCCTCATTTGTCAGTCTGTCTCTCCATGTAAGTCCACATGCTCCTTTCAGACTCATCTCCTCAGATTTTACTCTTGACATCGTATTAAATAAATTAATTATATATTTTAGAAAATATTATTGTAGAGGAGAATATCTGTACATCCACATACACACCAAAGTGCTCCTTTACTTCCTCATTTGTCAGTCTGTCTCCCCATGTAAGTCCACATGCTCCTCTCAGATAGCTCAGTACCGCCGCTTTTACTCTTGACATCGCAGTAAACGAATTAATTATATATTTAAAAATATATTGTTATAGAGGAGAATATCAGGAATAAATGACAAGGAGTGAAAGATGAAAAATCATTTTGTGTGTGTGTGTGTGTGTGAACAGTAAGAATAGTAGATGGATTCCTAACTAAAGGAATATAGTTTTTTACTCACATTTTGAGATGTAACTTTTCGTATCTGCTCTTACAGGACACGGTGCGGGAGGATCAGAATATTTAGTGGACCAGAAATCTCCTCACATAACTTTTACTTCCTGCAATATTCCCTCAAGAAAGCTACCGTAAGCTTTTACTTCTATAAATTTTATTGTTCGGTGGCGCTAATTTATGGGGTGTGTTGTAGTGTTTGTGCCACACCTGAGTGAGTAACGAGCAAGGTCAACACCAGTAAAGAGTAAGAAATGGCCGCTCGGCAAAGGGTGCGTCAGCTTGGAATTCGTTGGTGGTTTGGTCGGAAAAATTAAACAAATATTTAGTTGTGGCATACCAAGTTGATAAGGTATTATAAATATGAAAACATGATTCAGTACCTTTGTTCAGTCAGGGTCAATAATATTTCATAGCTCTGGGGTACCAAACTCATAAAGAGAAATTCTAGTCCCCTTTAATGTCACTGGTTAGTTAAGATACATATAAGTCTCCGACAGTTCGTAAATAGTATAAAGAAACCACTGACATCAACGGTACTTAGGACTAACTCAGTTGCCTAGTAAAGACGAAATAAGTTGTGCCATGTCTTCGGAACTCGGCTGATACCAAAAACTACTACTGTACATATTTTTTGTGCGTGTTATCAAGCTATTTGGTGACTCCCTGTTTGCCACTTCTCTGCTGTGTTGCAGAATCGTACCATGACGAATGATGATGAAAGAGCATAACTGTTTACATTCACAAGTTAATCTGTTTACAACCCTTGAAGTTCTTTTCAGTACTGATATAAACGTTCGGCAAGTTCACTTTATTCCAGTATTTCTCTTGGCGATAACAGTTATTCTGGGTAGGTACACATGGTCTATGAACGACCTCTGTGTAGCTGAAGTAGAGAGGTGTGCGAGTGAGATGTGGCAGTTTACTGTATAATGGAAGAGTGTCTGTTGTGGTGACGTGTGGTTGAGTGTTTGGTGTGGCAGTGTGTGGTGTTGTAGTGTAAGGTGTGCCAGCTTACGGTACGGCAAAATGAGGTGTGGTACTGTGCAGTCCACGCTTAGTGTGAAGTGTGACTGTATATGTTCTGGATGTGTGAGGTGTAGCAATATGCGTTATGACAGTGTCCTCAAGCTCATTTACACGTAAACCCGATGGACTGCAGGCTGCTGTTGCACCTTTTCCTGAAGTCTACCAGAGTCTTTTCGGGGAACAGAGTTGGAGCTGAGCGGCATGTGTATGGTTAGGGAACGCGCGAAGAAAGTGTGAGGTGCAGCAGTAAGTGGTGTGTGTTAAGTGTCTGTAAGATGCCAACAATTTTGCAGTGATTTTGCTACTGCCACACCTCCACTTTCGTAAGGCACAGGGACTTTTACACCACCCTTATTGTGCTTGATTGTTAACCCTTCTTGTGAGAGTGGCTTATTATTTTATGCTTCTGGCATTTTGTTTATGATTGTATTGTAAAGCTCAATTTGGTATAGATTGTCTTGCCTCTGAGACGTAGCCAAGAATTTGGGAAGCTTAAATGATGAGAGAATGGATAAACGGCTATATTTTACAGGGCACTATGTTGATAGTTCTGTTACTATTGTAATTTCCTGTTACTGTTGGCCAGCTTCATACTGCCCTTATTGTTAGTAGCATTTTCTTTCTTGTATTCTTTCTTTCTTGTTACAGTACTTGTGACAGGGACTTCTACCCTTCAGGATTAACCGATCCCGGTCAAAATTGGACACAATAACCAGCATATAACCTAGTTGTGTCCACAAAGTTTTAGTTGCTAGGCAACCACTCGTTGCGTGGAAATGGCTGAGAACCTGTTTTTTCCGTACTTTTCACGTTTTGAGCTGTAGAAGCATTAGTAATAGGCGAAGAAAGCTCTGACTTCTTTAGTCGTATCTGGAGGTCGTTCCCTATCGGATGTGTGTCATCCATTTTTTTCCCCTCTCTCCTCTAGTTTTCGAATGGCAACCCTGCGAAAATTGGCCTCAGCGTCACAAGCATCCACTACTGGTTTTCAAAAATGCTCCCTCTGGCTCCCCAGTGACTCTATGGAATTGAATGAAAGTTTGCATGCTTATAGACATTGCTTAGTACTACAGCTTTTGACGTACACCTACGTGGTACATTGGCCAGGTCAGGGGTCAAAGGTCATCAAATGAAAGAACGACTTTGCTCGTACAAAATGCTAAGATATATTAAGCTAGCGCCATGATTCTTGGGTGGAATGTTGCAATGGAGTACCTCCACACAAAAATGACATTCAGTGTTAAAACTCGCCTCCATTCGTTGGCACCATCACCTAGAAGTTTTACCACTGGTGGGCCATTCCTCGAATTTCAAGTTCCATAGCTCCAGAGTGGGTGGATGGAATCAAATGAAACTTTGCATGCCTATAGACGTTAATGAGTACTACAAGTGTGCCTCGTGCATGCACGTCCTATATCCGCTAGGTCAGGGGTCAAAGGTCATCAAGTACAGAAAATATGAAAAGGTAAAAAATTACGACCTTGCTCGCGCGAAATGCTAAAGCTTCAAAGATTAGTAAGCCAGGTCCATGAGTCTTGTGTGGCATGTTGCACTGAATTACCTCCTTATAGAAATAGCTTTTAGTGTCGAAACTCATTTCTGGTCGCTGACAAAGCTTGGTCCGACTGGCTTGTTTCTGAATACATTTCACCCCATGAAAATTGGACAGAAGACTACGGTGATGATGATGATGACGACGACGATAATGATGATGATAACTTTGCTTTATGTGGACAGAAGGCTACGATGATGATGATGACGATGATGATGATTAGTCCTTTGTTTTATGTGGACAGAAGGGCACAATAATGATGATGATGATGATGATAAGAACTGTGCTATGTGTGGGTCAACAAACAAAGTCTAGTGGGCAGATATCAAGGGCTTTGTGTGGATAACGGAAGGTACGAGAGCAGTTAATACTATCAGGCAAAATCACCGCTTCTGCCCGATGACTTCTTTCTCACTGTATTCTCCCTTGTGTGTGTGTGTGTGTATGTGTGTGTGTGTGTGTATGTGTGTGTGTGTGTGTGTGTGTGTGTGTGTGTGTGTTGGGGGGAAAAGGGAAAGAGAAGGAAAGAGGGATAGAGGGTGTGAGGGAAAGAAGTAGAGTACGGAGGAAAGAGGGAATAATGTCAAGGAGAGAGAAAACAATTGAGAAAGATGCGAAGAAAGAAGGATGAGAAAGGGAAAAGGAAGATAAATATGAGGGAAGGAAGGAAGAGAGGAGAAGAGAAGGAAGAAAGAATGGAGGAAGAATATGAAAGAAGGAAGAATAAAAAGTGTTAAAAAAGGAGAAGAAAGAGAAAGGAGGAAGGAAGGGGGAGTGAAGTGGAGAGAAGGAAGAGGAAGAAAGAGAAGAAGCAAGAATGAAAGGAAAAATGAAGAAAATCAGGAAATACGGAAGGAAAGACAGGAGAGAGAGAGAGAGAGAGAGAGAGAGAGAGAGAATATAGAAAAAGGGAACTGCTGGACATGAAAGACGAAAGAAAAGGATATAAAGAGAGAAAGAGGGAAAGGAGACATCATGAAAAAAAGGGAAAGGGAAAATGTAAAATGAAATGAAAGTATAGGGTAAATTGAACACTGTCTTCCCTCTATCTTTCTCTCTCTCTCTCTCTCTCTCTCTCTCTCTCTCTCTCTCTCATTCTTCCCTGCGCCATTCTTCCTCCTCTTCCTCTTCTCAAACTTCCCTCTTCTTCCGTCCCCTTATCTTCCCCGTTCCATTCCTCATCCTCAAACTTCTTTTTTTTTTTTTTCCTCTCATTGTTCTCTCCTCCCTCCTTCCCATCCCTCTCTTTTTTCCATCATTTCTTTCTCCTCCCTCTCTCCCTTCTTTCCTTTGTCAACCTCTTAGTCATTCCTCTCACCCCTATCCTCTTCTCCCTCTCCTCCTTTCTCTCCTCTCATCATCCTCCAACCCACGTCTCTTTGCTTTCTCCCTTTCATCTTCTCCCTTTCCCCCTCTCTCTCCCTCCGCTCTTCTCCCTCCAACCCACCCCTCTCTGCTTCCTCCCTCTCATCTCCCCCTGCAGCTTTTTTCGCCTCAAGTCAGAGATAAATATATGCTTCCCTCTACCCCACGACCTGCCCTCATACTCACACTAGCACACACTGACCCCCTCACGCTTACTCTCACTACATCCCACGCCCTGCCCTCACACTCCCATTAACACATACTCATACTCTTTTTTTAATTCTACCTTACGACTCTCCTTCACACTTACGCCAACACACACTCACACTCTCACACTAGACCCAGGACGTGTTTCCACACCAAGCGCTAACACATACTCATCCTCTCACTCTACTTCACGACTTGGCCTCAGACGCGCGCGCATACACACACACACACACACACACACACACACACACACACACACACACACACACACACACACACACACACACACACACACACACACAATCCTATTCTCACCCTACCCCACGACCCTCCTTCACACTAACGCCATCACACTCACCCTTTCAATCTCACTCTACCCCATGACCAGCCCTTAAACTCACACATACTTACTGTCTTATTCTTTCTCTTACTCCTATGACCTGCCCTCACACTCACGCTAACACACTCACTCTCTCATTCTCATTCTACCTCACGTCCTGGCCTCACACTTACACTAACACACATCCACTCACTCTCACTGTACCCCACGAATTGCCCTCACGCTCACACTTAAACTAGCACAAACTCACCTTCTCACTCTACTCCCCGACCTGCCTTCAGGCTTATGCGGGCGCACGCTCACACTCTTACTCTCACTCTGCTCCTGACCTCGCACTCACACACACTCAGCTTCTTACCCTCACTCTACCCAACGACGTGACCTCACACTCACACTAGCACACGCTCGCCTTCTCAAGCTCACTGTACCCCACGACCTGCGCTGACTCACTCTAAGTCACACCAACCCTTTCAATTTCACTCTGTCCCATAGAACACACACACTCTCATCATTCTCCAATTCATGCCCTCATATTCACATACTCATAATCAACTTCTCACTCCCAGTCTTCAAAATCATATTTATACATTGACTAACACACTCTTCTCCACTTACTCTCACTAAGTCACACAAATTCTTATATACTTGGCTAATGCACACACACACACACACACACACACACACACACACACACACACACACACACAAAGTTGCAAGAGACATTAACCACTACTGCTTGGGAACACCATCCTGTATATTGTTGTTACTACTGTAGGATTGTTCTCTACTCTGAACACCATCAAATGAAGGTATTGTAGAATTTTTTGTCTGACTCCACCAGTTTGAAAAATATCTCCAATGCTGAGTAGAAATCGCTTGCAGATAGCCTGGAAACTATGTAAGAGACGTTTTTGGGATGAAGAATACTTTATTTTTATTTTTTCAACTACCAGATGATGCTATTCATCGTGAGGCAGACCCGAAATAGTGAATGGGTTAATGAGGTCAATATGTAACTATTCGATGTCTGCTAGTTTTTCACTCTAAACAAAATCGTCCGTAACCAATAAGAATAATCTGTAAAAAATTTTCTCGGGCGGAAAGGGTTAAACGCACAGGCTACAAGTACAGCGAGATTCGCACTTACAAACCTTCACTCACACTTGCATCTTGAATATCTTTTAGCAGACAACGTAGTTTGACGTGATTAATGTTTTATTACTTTATTCTTCTTTACTAACAGGATACATTTCTACACAGTTTGGGAGAGGTTCTTCGAACTGAAGGGGTCAAATATAGCCTTCATTAACTGACATAACTTTCTCCTAAGCTGAATAAAATTTTAGAAGGCTGGAGGTAAAAAAGAAAAAAAAAAAAGCGTCGTTTGATTAAAAGGGTTAATTGCAGTTTCTTTACTCTTACACACACACACACACACACACACACACACACACACACACACAGTATATCACACACACACACAAACACACACACACACACACACACACACACACACACACAGTATATACTGTAGATAGATAGATAGATAGATAGATATAGATAGATATAATTACACCAACGTTTATAACTATGGCAACACACTAACTCAACATTTAGCCACAATTGTCGTAATCTCTCTCTCTCTCTCTCTCTCTCTCTCTCTCTCTCTCTCCTTCCTCCCACGATCTCCCCCTGTACAGGCTATTCTTAGTAACTGGTGAAATACCTCCCTCCATGCCATCCCCCTCCCTCCTTTCTTCTCTCCCTCCCTCCTTCCTTCTTTTTGCTCATCACTTCTCTCCTCCCCTCTTTTCTCCGTCCTCTTTTCTCCAACTTCCTCCTGTTTGCTGTTCTTTTCTTTTTATAAACAGTATTTATGACCTGATAGTCAGCAACCTCGGTAAGACCAGGAGAAATTTGTTGCTGTTTGCTCTCTCTCTCTCTCCTCTTCATCTCCAATTATCCTATCTCTTCTCATTCTCTTCATTCCCTCTTCCTGTTCTCCTCTTCCTTCCTTTCTTCCGCTTCTCTTTTCTTCCCCCTCTTTTCCGTAGTCTCTTCTTACCTTCCTGTGTCTTCTCTTTTTCATTCCCTCCTTCCTCCTCCTTCCTCTTTCTCCCTTCTCCTTGCCTCTTCCTTCCACCCTCCCTCCCTATTCTTTCTCTACTTCTCTCTGTCATTTCTGCTTCTTTTCCTCTCCTTACTTCCTCCCTTACTCCTCTTCGTCTCTCTTCTTTCCTACTACCTCCTTCTTCCCTCTTTCCCATTCCCTGCCTCCTCCTTTTTCAGTCTTTTACTCTTTCTTTTCCATCCTCTCCTCTTTCCTTTTCCTTCATAACTTCTTCCTCTCCCTTCCTTTTTCTTTCCTCTCTCCCTCTTTTCTCTTTTCTTTTAGTCTAGCCATTTTTTCTGTTCCTCTCCTTCCGTTTCCCTTCACCCTTTTCCTCCCTTCTTCTCTTCTCTCTTTCTTTTTCATTTCCCCCCGTCCTTCGCATGTTCTCTCTTCTTTGCAATTTACTTGTAACTCTTCACCTTTCTCTCTTCCTTCCTTCTTTCCTTCCATCTCTCTCTCTCTCTCTCTCTCTCTCTCTCTCTCTTTCTCTCCCTCATACTCTGCTTACTTCACCCTCTCTTTCCCTTTCCGACACACCCTTACACTATTTCCTTCCACACATTCCTTCCCTCTCTTCATTTCTCCCTACTTCTCTCCATTTCTCTCGCCCACCTTAATTACCGCTCCATTTTCTCCATATGTCTGTCTGCCCGTTTGTTTGTCTGTCTCTCCAACACACACACACACACACACACACACACACACACACACACACACACACTTCTTTTTCTACCTACTTCCTCCTCCCCAATCTTTCCCTTCCTCGCTCTTCCAGTGGTTCTTAAGTCTCTCTCTCTCTCTCTCTCTCTCTCTCTCTCTCTCTCTCTCTCTCTCTCTCAAATAACGATTACCATATGTTTAACTTTCAACATACACAAATTAATCTCTCTGTCTGTTCTCTCTCTCTCTCTCTCTCTCTCTCTCTCTCTCTCTCTCTCTCTCAAATAACGATTACCATATGTTTAACTTTCAACATACACAAATTAATCTCTCTGTCTGTTCTCTCTCTCTTTCTCTCTCTCTCTCTCTCTCTCTCTCTCTCTCTCTCTCTCTCTCTCAAATAACGATTACCATATGTTTAACTTTCAACATACACAAATTAATCTCTGTCTGTTCTCTCTCTCTCTCTCTCTCTCTCTCTCTCTCTCTCTCTCTCTCTCTCTCTCTCTCTCTCTCTCTCTCTCTCTCCCAAATAACGATTACCATATGTTTAACTTTCAAAGTACACAAATTAATCTCTCTCTCTCTCTCTCCTTCTTTATTTCACCCACCTCTTCCTTTCCCACTCTTCCTTACACAGTGTCCTTCCTTACATTGCTTCCCTCTCTTCTTTTCTCCCTATTTTACTCCCTCGCTCACCTTAATTCCCACTCCCTTTCTTCTCTTTGTTTGTCTGTCTGACTGTCACACACACACACACACACACACACACACACACACCTTTTTTTCCCATTTCCTCCTCCCCAGTTCTTTCCGTCCTCCCTTCTCTTGGTTCTTCCGTCTCTGTTTCTGTCTCTGTGTCTGTCTGTCCCTCTGTCTGTCTGTCTCTTTGCTTTTCACTTCCATAACTACTTCCATAATATTATTTCCTTTCTTTCTCGTATATATGCTTTTCTACTCTGCCTTTTCTTCTTCACCTGATTTATTTTCCTCATCTTTACACTTCCTATTATCTTTTTTTTTTTTCTTATTGATTTGTCCTTCCACTCTACTTAGTATCTTTTCGTCCATCCATCCATACACCTAAGTCAGTGTTGCCCCATGACTAACGTAGAAGCCCTGGGCTAAGCAAGTTGGTCCTGACATTTAAGATGAGAGTAACTAGCCTCACTCATCCCGGAGTGACATAAGTGCGAGTCCACACGTGCCCTCGAATTTATGTTGGCAACACAACTGGCAACATTTTTGGGTACATGTTTGCAGCAGTATTTGGACAGATGAATGAGAACATGTTTCAGTACAGCTTCGAACACTGGCAGCAGAGGCGATGGGATAAGTGTGTCCATACCAGGCAGCTCAGGCTTCATCATGATGTTGCCAACATGATCTGGACGCTGCTGTTCTCAACATGTTTGCAGCGTGTTCGTTATTGTTTTGTTTACATGTTGCCAGCACTTGTTCGAGCACACGTGTGGACGCACATTTACTTGAGCAATAAACCTCCACCACCCCTTGGATATAAACCTGCACAGGCTCAATCCGATTGGTGCGCCTTAATTACCCACTAAAGCACCAGGTACCACAGTTTGGTTATATACTTACCACCCAGCGTAGTAAGTAGTTTCCTGGTGTGAAACCATTTGGCTTGTCATTCAGTGTAGAGTCACGCATAGGCAGAAGGAAGAGGAAAGAATGAAAGAAAGATAGACAAAAGAAGAGGGAAGGAAAGAGGGAACTAAGAGAGGAAACGGCAGGCACCCGAGAGCAGCACTGCATCGAACGAGTGGATGGTGAGCTCCCCCAGCACCCAGTTCTTTTTTTTTCCTCTCTCTCTCTCTCTGACGGTAACCTTTCTTCTTATCTCACCCATTTTAATTAAAGAAGGGATGAGGTAGAGAGGTATATGAAAGGGAAGGATATGATTTGGAGAAAGGGCAGCTTACTGGAGGAGGACATGGAGGCGATTTATCTGTGGCCAACCCCCTCTGGGATTAAAGCGTCAGACGACATGCAAACCCTCTCATTCCTCATTTTCCTTGTGTTCTCTCCTCCTATTTCTCTTTTTTTTTTTTTTTCTATTCTCTCAGTTTTCATTTGTAACCTGCTATTTTTGTATTTCCTTCCTCATTCCTTCCTCCGTTCCTTCTCTCCGTTTCCTGAGTTCCCTCCCTTCCTTCTCATTTTTTTTCTTTCCTTCTTACTTTCTCTGTCTTTTTTCTCATTTTTTCTCTCTCCGTGCTAAAAGTATTGCTCCTTCCATCTTACTCTTCCTGCTTTTCTATTTACTTCGTATACCTGTCTTCCATTTATTTCCTTGTCTCCTCTGTGTCTGAACTATCGCTTTATTGTCTTCTTTTCCTGTAATCCTCGCTTTCCTCTCTCATTACTTACTGTCTTCCCATCCACATACTTTCCCATTTCTTTTTTCTCCTCCTGCTTTCTTTTCTTTGCCTGTATGTCTTCTCTCCTGCTCGATATTTTTCCATTTCTTCTCTCCTACCTTCTCTCTTTCTTCTTCCTTGTTCAACACGCATTTCACACCAGATTTTGTTAACTACCTGTCTTACCCTCTTTTCACACACACACACACACACACACACACACAGCACTTGTCAACTACTTCTCCCAACACACAAAATTAACATTACCATTTTTGTCAGGTCGACATTCAGCACCTACGTACTATTATATTCACACGCACACACACACAGAATGACCGTTGCATATAACCCGATCTCACGCAGAGTACAAATAGAGTCTCCTTCCCCATCTCTCATATATATATATATATATATATATATATATATATATATATATATATATATATATATATATATATATATATATATATATAAAATAAAGCAACGACAACTATTATGAGAAAAAAAAAAAAAAAGGACGTGCTTTACCACTTAACACATAGGTCAGCAGTCGCATAATATGTATTAGTAAAAACGTGAAAGTTCAGTTGCCCAACACAAATAAATTTATTGATATAAGAAGTGGAGAGTAGTGAGGTGGAAAAGTCATAGATACCCAGTGTTGACTTGTGGAGGTGGGTGACGAGAATCTTTGCTACAAGGCTTGATGTGTCGTCACGGGAAGTGTGGAGAATGGAGAAATCACTTGTATATATTGGGTGGCCTGAGGCTTCGAGTGTTCACGGACTGCTGAACAACCGGATTTCGATAGAGGGAGACTCGTTCTGTGTGATCTTCCATGATGCTCCGAAATCCTGGTGGTGTGATGTCGTTTGGTTTGACCAATATAAGTAGAATTACATCCACTACACTTAAACTTGTACACCTCCGATGACATCAGAAAATTGTGGATACGGTCCTTGAAGTGGTTGGATAGCACTGTTAATGGTTTAAATACTATCCTCAATGAAACCTGTGGATAATATTCAGAGATGAGTTTCCTGATTCTATTCTTTACTCCAAAGGAACGAGGTCCTATAAAGGGGGTTACAAAATAAGCAAGAGCTTTTGGAGCAATTTGAGCTTGTAGGGGAAGTGACAGCAATTTGTTTAACCTTTTTCGTATGTGTGTTTCAGTGAAGTGTTAGAGAAAACCGTTTAGTTTTAACATGTTTCTTAAATTATTTAATTCCAAGTGAAAGTTTTTGTACGTGGAACTGATGTTAAATGCTCTAGTTACCAAAATTTATATCAGGTTCTTTTTAAATTGCACGGGGATGTTGGATGTGAATTTAGTTGTCGAACCAGTGTATGTAGGCTTACGATAGTCGGAGGTGCTAAATGAGTTATTTTATTTTTTCAACGAGTATATCTAAAACTGGAAGTGTATTATTTTCCTCTATCTCAGACGTAAAATGAATGCTCAGGTGTTTGGAACTGAGGTAATATAGAAACGGGGAAACATGTTTAGGTGAAGCAAAAATTACAAAAGCGTCATCAGCATAGCGTCTGTAAAGTAAGGGTTTGAAATCAAGTGAACAATTCTCCAGCCACCGAAATTCATGCTAAGACAAGAAAGCATTAGGAAGGGTCGGACCAAGTGGATTGCCCATTGCGACTCAGTTTGCATTTCGTTCGTTTCGTTATAGGCCGGGCCATACATTAGCCCGGTCAGTAGGGTATGGGCTGGTTAAAAAAAAACATTAAGGGGGGAGGACAGGACCTGGGGATTGCCCAGCACACACGTCCTGTCTCCTGGCTGGCTTTGTGGTGTGTGTGACTCAGTTTGCGTGTATGTTGTATTATTAAATAAAAATGCTGAAACGTTCACAGCAATAGATAGAAGTTTAAGGAAGCCTTTTCGGGCAAAACCATTAACTTTGTTTTCCTCCTTTTACAGTTGGTCAGTACAAATTTTTAGTTTCGTTAAGGGGTATATTAGCAAATAAGGATTTAATATCAAAGGATGCCATGGTACACGTGTTAAATTTTATGTTACTGATTCCTTTTGCAAATGAGAAAGAATCTTGAACGGTATATTGTATATGTTATGAGTGATTGGGGTACGTTGGGGAACAAGGAACTTTGCTACGTTGCAATTTATGGAGCCTATCAGAGAGAGGATGACGCGAAGTGGGCAGTGAGGTTGCAGCCTGTAACAGTTCATTGCAGGGCGTAGGCCTCTCCCAAAACATGGCGCTGTATGGGAGGCAATAGACAATATATCCCTCCTCGATGGTCTATGACTCAGGTTAGGGGGGGTGCTTTTAGTTAGACTGCTACTAATTGGCCCTATCTAGTCTGGCCCCACTAGGATGATGGAGTAATCAAACCTGCTCACGACTGTAAAACAGCATTCCATGAGCAGCTCCGTCTCAATCCCCGAAGGGCCACCACCACCTCTTCCTCCCGAGGCTCTGGCATACGAGGGTCTGGTGGGTGAGGTGGCCCTGCCATTCTCCTGTGCACCATCCTCCTCTAAACCCCCGAAGGGACACTACGTTTTCCGGCTGGGGTTCTGGCTCAAGACGTTCTCGGTAGAGGTGGAAGATGAGATGGTCTTGGAGGGGGACCATCCTCCTCTGCGCCCACTTCATCTCTATGTCCGTGGGAGAGGTAGGGAAAGAAAACAGCGAATATACCCATCCAAGCTGGTTTACGACTCAGGTGAGGGGAGTGATATTGTGTGTTTGCCGCCAGTAGACCCTTTGGTATGGTTGTACCTATGCGGTCTCACCTTAGTAGGTCGATGCAGCACACAAGCCTGCTTAAGGATATATATATATATATATATATATATATATATATATATATATATATATATATATATATATATATATATATATATATATATGACAGCACTCAAGCCTGCTTAAGGATATATATATATATATATATATATATATATATATATATATATATATATATATATATATATATAGATATATATACATTGTTACGGAACAGAGAGAGATAATGAAAATATATATATATATATATATATATATATATATATATATATATATATATATATATATATATATATATATATATATATTGTTACGGAACAGAGAGAGATAATGAAAACTTCAAGTGAGAATACTAAAATCACTACTGTCCTGCAAAGTTCCAGATTCAAAACAAAAGAGTTAGGTAAAATTACAAGTTAAAGTTTAATGCTCAAACTAACAACTAAACATTCAGGACTCATAAGGATAATGTAATGGCAAAACAGGTTACATATATGGTTAACTGCAATAGCCTCTATTAACACGAATTTACCAAGAACAAATTTATCTAAGTCAGCCCTGATAAATGAGAGAACCGAATAATGCTCAGCTAAAGTAAGATATAATATTATTACAGACACAAAATATAACTAATAGTGGCTGACATTAAAAACTTTACATGAATCACAAAAACCTTACCAGGCCTACGAATTAACGCCTTAGGCCATACAGTACAAGAAAAATGGTAATAACACTTATACTCAAATTATACAGCAGCTAGATGGCTGGAGACTTCCTGAGCACTCACAAAAATAATAATACACTATACAGGGGAGGACAGAGATGTGAACAAAATGAGGAGTAGATCTAAGTGGCAACTAATGCAGAGACTGAGCTCATTATATAGGGGGTCGGCAGAGCTTGATTCAACTTGCAAGAAGGACGCAGAAATGAAGGCACAGGGGAGGAAGAGTTGACAGTCCTGCGCTGAACAACAGAAAGAACGACTTACTCTACTATAAGGGGGAGAAGGGGAGAGTGAGGTAGAACACGCAAGCCTGGTCACTATGGAAGCCACGTGGCGAATCATGATCAAACATGCAGCATACTGTACATTAGAATTATACAAAGGATAATGAAATCATAGGCTATGTAACACCTCCCCACAAAGAAAAATAAATTTACAAAGGAAATTTCTTATTACTCTAAAACAATCTGTCTAAAGTCTAGATAAGCAACCTGCAATAACATTTTCTTTCCCCTTGATATGTTGTATGTCTAATGAATACTCCTGAAGAAGTAGACTCCATCTTGTCAATCTCTGATTATTATCTTTAAACTTACTAAGGAATTTCAGTGGGTTATGATCGGTATAAATGACTATGGGGTCAAAACCAGAACACAAATAAAATGAAAAATGCTGTAAACCCAAAATCAAGGCCAAAAGCTCCTTCTCAATATTTGAGTAGTTCTTCTGAGGTGGAATGAACTTCTTACTGTAATAAGATACAGGGTGTTCAATACCCTGATCATCCTCTTGCAGCAAAACAGCCCCAGCTCCTGTATCACTTGCGTCAACAGCCATCTTAAAAGGCTTAGCAAAATTTGGAGTAGTGAGCACTGGCTGACTTAATAGGATAGCTTTAAGTTTACTGAAAGAGGATTCACAGTTATCGGTCCAGACAAATTTAACTCCCTTTTTCAGTAGGTCTGTACGTGGTGATACAAGAATTGAAAAGTTAAGAACAAATCTGTAATAACCTACCATTCCCAAAAATCTTTGTAGCTCTTTCCTACTTTTAGGTCTGGGACGATCACTTATAACCTGAACCTTAGCTCCTGGTGGTGCAACGTGTCCATCACCAATTACGTACCCAAGGTACTGAACTTTAGCTTGACCAAACTCACACTTTGATAAATTAGCTACAAGATTAGCCTGAACCAAACGCTCAAGAAATTTACTGACATGGCATAGGTGATCTTTCCAGTTGTCACTGAAGATTAATACATCATCAATATAAACAACACACCCTGCCAAACCCTCTGTTACAACATTCATGAGCTTCTGAAAAGTGGCTGGTGCATTCTTCATACCATATGGCATTACAGAACATGCAAAAGTCTTTCCTAGTGTTACAAAACATGAGATCTCCCTAGCACGTTCAGTCATAGGTACTTGCCAGTATCCCTTTAACAAATCAAACTTACTTATGTACCTAGCCTTTCCAATCTTGTCTATGCAATCTTCCACGCGAGGGAGAGGGTAAGTGTCTGTTTTGGTTATCTGATTAACACGTCTGTAATCGATGCAAAGCCGCTGTGACCCCCCTGGCTTAGGGACTAGAGTGAAATGAGAACTCCACTCGCTCTGACAGGGCTCAATCATCTTGTGGTCCAACAGGTAGGCAAGCTCCTTCTGGATGAGAGGAACTTTCACTGGGTTCACACGGTAAGGAGGCAGTTTAATTGGCTTCGCGTCTCCAACATCGACATCATGCATCAACACAGTGGTTCTTCCTGGAGTGGCACGGAACACTCGCGGGTACTCCTGCAGTAATGCCGAAAACTCCTGCCTTTCCTCGGGAGCTAGATGAGAAAGCTTAGTCTGGAGATCATTCATGATATCAGGATTCTTCCCCAAACTATCACTCAGGCTCATACTGCATGGGAGAACTTCACTTGCAGACTCGGGTGGAACAGCTACAGTGCGGACTGGGTTATTTTCGTCTCGCCTGTGATATAACTTTTAGCGTGTTGATGTGACAAAGTTACTTGTTCTTTCTACGATCTGGTGTGGCGATAACATAGTTGACATCACTGAGTTTCTTCTCCACGAAATAAGGACCACTAAACTTGGCTTGAAGAGGTTGCCCATGCACCGGTAGCAGAATCAAAACCTGATCTCCTGGCTGAAAGTGGCGTAACTTGGACTTCTTATCATACCAAGTCTTCATCTTTGTTTTTCACGGTGTACAACATGCGTGAAACATATGGCACCTTCTCCTGAGCAGGTCCTAAATTCTCTCTCGCCAGCTGTAAAGCAGTGGACAGCCGTTCTTTGAACTTCATCACATACTCCAGCAGGTTGACGCCATTTTCCTCCGACAGCCAGCATTCCTTGAGTAGCTTAAGGGGCCTTCTTACTTCATGGCCAAACAGTAGTTCAAAGGGTGAGAAGCCCAGTGATTCATGTGGAGATTCTCTTGCGGCAAATACAACGAATGGAAGACCTTTATCCCAGTCTTTCTGATGTTCCAAACAGTATTTCCTGAGCATCGATTTGAGTATTTGATGATATCTCTCCAACGCTCCTTGGGTCTGGGGATGGTAAGCTGAAGACGTGATCTGGGTGATGCCCAACTCTTTCAGAGACTGCTTGAAAACATTTGACATGAAATTACTTCCCCGGTCTGACTGTACCTCCTTGGGCAGACCAAACTTTGTGAAGAACCCTAGCATTTCCTTAACCACATTCTTTGCTGAGATATTTCTAAGTGGAATGGCTTCAGGATAACGAGTAGCCATATCAGTAAGGGTCGACACATAAGAAAATCCTGAAGAAGTCTTAGGAAGAGGGTCTACAATATCCACCAACACACGGGTGAAAGGCGCCTCAAAAGGAGGAATGGGAACTAGAGGTGCAACCTTTTCGGTCTGATTACACTTCCTCACAACTTGACAGGTGTGACAAGACTTAAAATACCAGGAAACATCTCTAAAGATACCTGGCCAGTAGAAGTGTTTCAAAATGCATGCCACAGTCTTCCTCACTCCAAGGTGTCCTGCCAAACTGGAATCATGAGCCACTCTAATGATATCCTGCCTACAAACACGAGGGATGACAACTTGATGTACAACCTCCCATTCACAGTTGGCTGATGCTGTTGGGGGTCTCCACTTCCTCATAAGTATTCCTGACTTTATATAATAACAAGTAGAAGCACCAGCCGACTCTTCCTCACTGGTTCACTAGACAACTGAGGAGCTGGACACACTTGACTTCCACCAATATCAATTCCAAGTAAGAAAGTTACACCTGACATTAGGAGAGTCTCAACCAACCCAACCATAACGGAACCATTAACACAACCAGACTCTAAATTCACTCTGCACAGAGGGACAGAGAAGTAATTATTCCCTACACCTTGTAAGATTACAGTTTCATCAGAGGAATTAACATTAGAGCCTAGAACACTGGTCAGCATAAGGGATTGGCAAGCACCTGTATCACGATATATTTTAATTGATTTCCTGTCATTACTGTCCAGAGGACTGACAAAACCATCAGACAGGAAATTAGCACATGAACTCTTGAGAGTGTCACCCACGTTACTGCTCAAAAGAGGAGCTTCATCATGAGAATTTAATTTACCCCTCAAAGCAGGTTCAGTTAACTCGGTTAAAGAATTCTGGGAACTCTCAAGGGTGGACACTAGATCAATTGACTGAATATTTAAAGACTCCTTTTTGTTCACATCACGCTGTCTCCTGAAACATTTCTCCATAGTATGACCAAGCTTGCTACAATAAGTACATTTACTTTTCTGAAATCTAGAGGTGGAGCTGGTATTTACTTCCTGAGAAACATCTTCTTTATTCTCTTTCCTGTTACCTGTACTCTGAGTAGAGGCAACGTACTTACTTTCAGCTTTCCTTTTTTCTTTAGAATATCTCTTGTGAGTGAGAACATATTCATCAGCTAAAACTTCAGCATCAGACAAATTATCTATTCTTTTCTCATCAAGATATAGGCTTACATCTTTATTAACACACCTTTTGAAGTCCTCCAGCAAAATCATCTGCTTAAATTTATCAAAATCAGAATTTACATTCTTAGAATATAACCACTGCTCTAACAGATCTTCTTTGATTTTTGCATACTCAACATGGGATTGCTTATCTTGCTTATAAGTTGTCCTAAATTTTACTCTATAGGCTTCAGGAACAAGCTCATAGGCCTTAAGAATCAAGCTCTTAACTACATCATAATTATCAGATTGATCCTGAGGCAAAGATGCATAAGTTACTTGAGCTTTACTGGTGAGAACACTCTGAAGGAGTACTGGCCAATACTTTTTAGGCCAATTGAAACCTGTAGCTACCCTCTCAAACAACTGAAAATAATTTGTTAAATCAGATTCATTAAAAGGAGGGACAAGTTTAACATTTTTAGCCATATCAAAATCATCAGAGCTAGATGATCCAGTTCCACCTTGTTTCATGCGATACTCATGGTCTGCCTGAATCCTAGCAAGTTCAATTTGTGCCTGAGCCTGTGCCTGTGCCTGTGCCTCCTGAATACAAGCCTGAGACTCAGCCTCCTTAGCACGTGCCTGAAACTCAGCCTCCTTAGCACGAGCCTGAAACTCAGCCTCCTTAGCACGAACCTGAAACTCAGTCTCCTTAGCACGAGCCTCCTGCAGGGCTAGCTGTAACTTAGCTAATTCAATCTGCGTTTGCTCATCTGGAGGAGTTACATTAAACAAGCTTTTATTAATCATGCCAACAATTTGATCTTTAGAATGATGAGAGCGAACAGCAATTCCCAATTGTTGAGCAACAAGCTTAAGTTCATTCTTTGTTCTGTTTTCTACATCACACACTGTTTGCACATTTGACAAAAAATCTTTGGCTTCATCAAGAGTAGTAATAGTAGACATCATGAATAAATCACAGTCACAAAATATCAAGCAATATACTTATGATAATATCCTGAATATCCTGGCAAGGTCGCCAAATTTATGTTATGGAACAGAGATAGATAATGAACACTTCAAGTGAGAATACTAAAATCACTACTGTCCCGCAAAGTTCCAGGTTCAAAACAAAAGAGTTCGGTAAAATTACAAGTTAAAGTTTAATGCTCAAACTAACAACTAAACATTCAGGACTCATAAGGATAATGTAATGGCAAAAACAGGTCAAATATATGGTTAACTGCAATAGCCTCTATTAACACGAAATTAGCAAGAACAAATTTATCTAAGTCAGCCCTGATAAATGAGAGAACTGAATAATGCTCAGTTAAAGTAAGATATAATATTATTACAGATACAAAATATTACTAATAGTGGCTGACATTAAAAACTGTACATGAATCACAAAAACCTTACCAGTCCTACGAATTAATGCCTTAGGCCATACAGTACAAGAAAAAAGGTAACAACACTTATACTCAAATTATACAGCAGCTAGATGGCTGGAGACTTCCTGAGCACTCACAAAAATAATAATACTCTATACAGGGGAGGACAGAGATGTGAACAAAATGAGGAGTAGATCTAAGTGGCAACTAATGCAGAGACTGAGCTCATTATATAGGGGGTCGGCAGAGCTTGATTCAACTTGAATGAAGGACGCGGCAATGAAGGCACAGGGGAGGAAGAGTTGACAGTCCTGCGCTGAACAACAGAAAGAACGACTTACTCTACTATAAGTGGAGAAGGGGGGAGTGAGGTAGAACATGCAAGCCTGGTCACTATGGAAACCACGTGGCGAATCGTGATCAAAAATGCAGCATACTGTAAATTAAAATTATACAAAGCATGATGAAATCATAGGCTATTTAACAATATATATATATATATATATATATATATATATATATATATATATATATATATATATATATATATATTATATTCATTATCCTAGTCCATTCAATACGATTACTTCTTATTATAGTTTATTTTTGCTACCTCAAAGATTCTGTTTGTTTGAAAAGGCCATTTTTACTAAAGGTGGTAATTGGCTGGATCTAAGCCACCAGTTCAAAAGGTCCTTTCAGAGCTGAGAAAGTTGTTTGGATATAGCAAGAATATATCACAACGCCAACATTTTTTTTTTTTTTCCAACTCTTTAGTTTCTTCATATTTTTCTGCATTTTTTTCATTCTCTCTTTCCCCACATGATGTTCTTAGATCACTTAGACCATTTTTATGTGGGCTCATAAATTTTCCCTTAACATGCTACCTACGATGACGATTTTTCTTTCTTTCCTTCCACTCCTACAATGCTTTGGACAGACGGATCATTGTTAAGGGGTTAACTCTGTAGAGCTATTAAATCATAGCTAGATGTTGTCAATAGAATGGTTGATAGAGATTATCTTCTTCATATTGGGAATCAGTCAGTAAGGACGTGAATGTTACTCCACATCCCTCCAGCTCAAAGTGTCTCTTCTACGGTAAATGAAGTGATACAAGATGGGTTTTAAAAAGTACGTAATGGTACTGAACAGTGTGTTTTAACCTCGGTACCCAAATATGAAATACTACATCTAAAGTAGCCTTAAAATACGTAAAGCGTAAAATGGTAGTAGTAATTGCAACCCCACCCTCAAATGAATGTGAATAAAGTGGAAGTTAAAGATGGCCTCCCATTTCGGGCCACCATCCTCCTTTTGGGGGATAGGGAGCGAGATGAGGGACGCTTGCATATCCGAACAGTAGAGCAGATCGGTTACATCGGTGCCACCACATGAGGGCGTCCCTCTCCATCACCGGGTCATAAGTTAAAACTAACGGGAAAAATTAGTCCAACACATCGTACGATGTGTTTACAAGGGAGAGTGTTGGATGTAACTCTAGCAGGGGATCAAACACAGCTGGAGATCAACACTTCACCAACACCCCTCCCTCTGTGTACCTCCTCAGTGCTAACCTGTTCTCTATCCAGTAAACACACTTGCAAAAACTTACTCCTCATGATCAACAGTAGATCTTTTAATCCTCTCACAGTCGGACAACTCTAGTACTCCATTACACCTAACTCGTTAAAGTTTTATTCAGCTTAAATTGAGTATAAGTCCCTGGGAGCTTTTATACAGTCATCATTAACCCTCTTATGACTAGTCACTAGGACAACTCTTGCACTCTGTTTCACCTAACTGCAGATTTTGTTCAGCTGAGGGTAGGTATAGAAGCTTGAAAGTGTACATTGTACATTGCCACCATTAATCCTCTCATGGTCTAGGGAAATCTTTAACTTTTCCAGCTAACGCCAAATGACTTGGTTCAGATGAAGGTGAATCATAGCAGCATGAGATTGTTTAGCACGAAGATATATGCATGTCATGTCATCGGAACACACACACACACACACACACACACACACACACACACAATATTTCACCATCACAAAGAAAATGGTTGAGGAGACGAAGGGGAAGACAGGAGGAAGCAGCTCCTGTGAGAAGAGTGGAGAAATTGCAAGATAGTGAGAAAATGACAGAGTATAAGAGCACAGTGGAAGAAAGATTGGGAAGGTATGAGCTAGAGCTGATGGAAGGGGGGGAAGACGTATGTAAGATATTCATGGAAGAGATAGGCGCAGCGTGTGAGGCGGTTTGTGGAGTAAGGAGGAGATGCAAGGGTGTGCAAGGGACAGCATGGTGGAATGATGAGGTGAAACGAGCTGTGGAACAAAAGAAGAAGGCATATAGTGAATGGTTAGCGAGTAGAGGAAGAGGAGAAGATGAGAGAAGAGAGAGGTATATGTGAGCAGGAGAAGGGAGGTTAAGAGACTGGTGAAGGTGAGTAAGAAGAACGTGGATGAAGAGTTTGGGAGGAATCTAAGTGTGAAATGGAAGGAGAGTAAGAAATTGTTTTGGAAGGAGGTAAAGAAAGTAAGGCAGTGTGAAAGGGGAAATAGTAGGGGAGTGAAAGATAGGAATAATAGATTGTTGGTGGAGAAGAGAGTGAAATTGAGGAGATGGAAGGAGCACTCTGAGGATGTGTTGAATGTAGAGAATGAGAACAATGCGAGTATAAGTGGTTGGGGAATGGCTGGGAGAAGAAGAGCTGAGAGGAGGGAGGAAGAGATCAGTAGGGCGGAAGTAGTGGAAGCGATGAAGAAGATTAAGTTGGGAAAGGCCCCAAGAATTGATGGAGTGTGTGGTGAAATGCTTAGGTATGGGGGTGAGATTGTTGTGGAGTGGATATGGAAGTTGTGTAGATTGGCTTGGGAAGAGGGAAGGGTTCCAGAGGACTGGAAATCAGGTATAATTATTCCTTTATACAAAGGAAGAGGGGAGAGAGAAGTATGTGGTAACCATAGGGGTATTTGCCTTCTTAGTGTGACTGGTAAAATATATGGTAGAATACTCATTGATAGGGTTAGGCATATGACAGAGGAGCTAGTTCGAGAAGAACAAGGGGGATTTAGGAAGGGAAAAGGATGTGTAGATCAGATATCTGTTCTAAGATGTTTAGTGGAGAAGTATCTAGAGAAGGGAAGGAAAGTGTATGCTGCCTTCATGGACTTGGAGAAAGCTTATGACAGAATAGATAGGCAAGGTATGTGGAAGGTATTAAGAATATATGGAGTGGAGGGGAAATTGTTGAGTGCTGTGAAGAGTATGTACGAGGGAGCTAGGGCTACGGTGCGAGTGGATGGTGAGCTGAGTGAGTTCTTTGATCTCAATGTGGGACTGAAACAGGGTTGTGTGATGTCTCCATGGCTGTTTAATATATACATGGATGGGGTTGTAAAAGAGATGCAAGGTGGGGCAGTGGATGTGGGGGTGGCTCTAATGAATGAGGGTGAGATTTGAAAGATTCCAGTGCTGCTGTTTGCTGATGATACAGTACTGTTGAGTGAAGATGAATGGGAGTTGGAAAGTTTGGTGAATGAATTTGGGACAGTGTGTAGGAGGAGGAAGCTGAAAGTTAATGTAAACAAAAGTAAAGTTATGGTGTTTGAGAGGAATGAAGTCACAGAGTGTATAGTGAGGTTGGATGGAGAATGTGAGCGCATTCAAGTACTTGGGTAGCGTGATGAGTAAGGATGGAACTTTGGGGGATAAAGTGCGTGAAAGGGTACAGCAGGGAAGGATGGTCGTTGGTTCACTGAAAGCAGTGATGAGAAATAGGGAGGTGAGTATGGAAGTTAAGAAGTCACTGTATGATAGTATTGTGATCCCTACCCTGACGTATGGAAGCGAGGCGTGGACCTTGCAAGAGGGGAACAAGTCAAGAGTGAGAGCAGTGGAATGAGTTACTTGAGAGGAGCATGTGGAGTGACATGGAGGGACAGGTTGACAAATGAAGAAGTGAAGGAACGTTTTGGGGTGGATGTGGATGTGGTTGAGAAGATTAGGAGAAATACACCGAGGTGATTTGGACATGTGAAGAGAATGGAAAGTGAAAGACTGACTAAGAGGGTGTATGTAGGTGAGGTGGAGGGAGGGAGAGGGAGGGGTACACCGAGGATGAGGTGGAGGGATGGAGTTGAGAGGTATATGAGGGAGGGGGGGTGAGTTGGGGGGAGGGTAGTCAAATGGTGGTTGACAGAGCGACTTGGAGGCGTTTTGTCTGCGGCCACCCTTTGCGGGATTAGGGCGTCGGGCTATAGATAGTTAGATAGATAGACATATATATTAAGCTTTATTTCATGCTACACTACTTTGATTACTTTCCTCTTCATCAACATCACCTTATTTCCTTAGAAAGACTGACTAGGTGCTGTTCAATGAATGTGGACAAGTAACTGAATTGTATTACCCCTTTGGTATTCGGATAATCGAAATGAAGCCAGGATTCTCATCCAAAGTGACTGTCAGCAAGGACCACCCTAAATATACTTATTAGAATAAAAATCTGCTGATGCTTGAAATGGTTGATTTTGACCACTGAGCATGAAATCTGCTGTAAGTACCAACTTACGTCACACACACACACACACACACACACACACACACACACACACACACACACATACACACACACACACACACACACACACACACACATAGTGTCGGTGATACCTGTTCCGGTACGAAATCTCTGCAAACTTGAGAGTAGTATTTTGAAGGGTATACAACTAGTAGTAGAAACAAATAGTATAGAAAAATGTAAAGGGAACAAAATAATCTAGTGACGCCTTACTCCCACGGATATGTTGACCGCGTTTACGTTCAGGCTAGCACTGGGTTGCAGCTAGTATCATTACTAGTAGATGATCCTCGAATGGCTAATAAACTTGTGTCTAGCAGCAAATTAAATGATATCGCCCGACTGAAGGGGCTAAGATTGTTTTCTTTAAAGTCAGGATGGTAATAACAAATCCATCTCTGATTACAAAGGCAGTGGTGTGATTTTATACAGTTTTTCTATGAGCAGTTTATTATTTTACACTCCTAACTTGATTCCTTTGAACACCTTAGGTACTCTATGTAAAATCAACAATATCGTAACAGTTCCTGGTGGTACGGGGTATAGAAATTACATATGAGGTGATTAGCATAAGAGTGACATTAGTACTAAAACTGCTCGATAATCGTGGCTAGATATTGGATCCATTATGTAGTTCCTCCATGACAATCCTGAATGGATCTAAATAGACCTAAATCGATCTAACAGTCTGAACTGGCCTAAAATGACTATATTTCATTCACCGTAACTTGGCAGAGGCTTTCTTCCTTTTGCACACAGGTTTCCATAGTTCTGTGGTAGAATGACACTATATTACAGCCCTGCACCCCTTCCGTAGCACTTTGTGTGTGTGTGTGTGTGTGTGTGTGTGTGTGTGTGTGTGTGTGTGATATCCTAGTGCTGATCTCTCGCTTTACTTATAATAATTCGTGATGGAGAGAAGCAATTTTGCACTTAGAATGAACAACGTGTAGACAGAAGTGAATGTGACGGATATCACTGGTCATGAAGTGGCACTCATGTGCCTGACTGGACCTGATTTGTCCTGACTGGCCCTGAATGAACCTAACTGATATGGTGGAGCAGATATGATGTTAGGGCTCTTCAGCACGGGGACTTAATTTCTGTTATGTTCCTACTACCAGACTGAGGTGATGAGGGGTATACTCATATCCAACCTCTCCAGTTCGAAAAGTTCTACAGAGCTGAATATTAGTCAGGATTCAGTACGAATAAAATGAAAGATTGCTTCGTAATGAAGAGGGTAAACGGAGTGAAAGAACTATACGGAATATAAATGGCTCTGAACAAAATATAGTGGAGCAAAACTGACGAGCGGATTTGAATGGACATGAATGATCCTCAACCGGCCTTAACCCCTTCATTACGAAAACGTCCTCGCTCAGTTTATTCTTGTCATCTCGAGGCGTTTTTATATAGCTTCAGAGGAATTCTAATTTGTCTAATAGCAAAAGGGTAATTAAGGTAATATTTAACTGCTCTAGTCTCTCTTAAGATCAATAATGTCGTCTGGAGATGGGAAGAGTAAGTGAAAAGAATGTCACTGTAGTTAAAATATTAATAGGCCGAAATTGACACAAGCTGAACTGAAAATAATGGGCCCAGTTGTTCTGGCTGGGTGTGAATGTACGGTACCTGAAGAGGATAGATGTAACAGTACTTTAATTGGCTTGATTTGCCCACTGAAATGATTTGTGCCTAATTAGTTCAAGCTTGAAAATCAGAGTCATTTTCGACCGTTGTCCATGTAACGGTTATTTTCCGTTACCAAGCATGTGCGAGGTCGATCAACGAACTTGTCTCCTAATGCATCTACCTCTGAGCATTGCGTGGTCTATCCGTTCCCTTAGGCCAAAGAAAACATGATGCGCCAACAAATGTACTGTTCCTTACCTCTCTCACTCACATGCTACCAGTCAGATATTGCTTGTCCACCACATTTATTGAGACTATGAGATCCAACTTAGTTCTGTGAATCAGCAACAACAAGAATACCTGTGCTTTTATTACATCTTTCGAGCAAAGGATGAGCTCTGAAAGTAATGTATCAAACAGACTGAATTTTAATACCTCCTCTAGTTACACTGGGATTCGACCAAGGACCAGTCAGTATATTGATAGGGTGGTTTCTAGGGATATGGCAGATTATTTGAATTCTTTCAGTGCCTGTGAAGGGTGTCACACTGATCCAGCTTGATAAAAATCGGTTGAAAAGCGTGCCCCTCAAACCAACCCTTTTTACCGTAACTTGACCAAAAATTACCATCTCTCCACCCTGAATTCTGAGTTGTAACAATAGATTGACATTAGAACATGATACTAATAAGGAAAAAGTGCTGAGGAAAGCATGTATATCTGTCATATTGTCTTCTTCAGCCACTGAGGTATGTGAAACGGATACAAAATGACGAAAATCTGATTCAAGTACAGTGGGATCTGAGAGTCGTTGACTTCGGTCTTTAGGGTGTGGATGGGGTGGTAGGACGGCCTAGAAGGATGGTGGGTGATGGGGAACGATGGGGGATGAGTAGTACATCACCCATAAAAGAAATGGACTACCCCAGGCAGTGTTGGCAGTCCAGATCTAATAATTGCATCTGACATGAAGGTGAGACTAGTGGATGATGCAGAGGTTTGAGGTGATAGATCATGGCTTGCGTTCATAAAGGATCCTATTGAATTTACGGAATAAACAAGTCTCCAGGTAACCAGTATCGAAGATCGTTCTGTTTTCATGTTTTTTTTATTGTTATTATTCTCTCTTATATATACAAAGTGTTCGGTAGGTGCATGAGTGAAGGCAAATGTATATTCTAGCAGTCACATGCAGAAGCTAAATATAATCTAAATGAATACGAATGGTGCGTTGGGGTCTTATTGGGCACCGATGTATTTGTTTACATTTCACGTCGTGTGCATTCTGACCATTGTAACGGGGCCTTTCCAACACGGCAGATATGAAACTTAAACAGATACACTAGTGTCAAATAAGACCTCATATACACCATGCCCTGTACTTCATATTAGAGAATACGATTAAACGTCTTGTGAAGAAAGTCAATGTAGGTCATTTAGTATGTCAAAAACCTCTAAAGGGGAGGGGAGGGGGGGCAACACCACTGAGGTGAACTGTGAAGAATGAGGGGGACCAGCTGGGTTGGTGGTCGTTGAACGGCAGGGGGAAGGAGTATCTTTGTGAAGGCCTCTGTTTTGTGAGGGAGGGCAGTGGCTGTGGGAAGAAAGTTTCTTCCAGTAATTCGACGATGAAAAAGAGTGGGGGTGCAGAAAAATTGGTGGATTATGCAGGAGGAAGAGGGTGGGATGGGCTGGGATGGTGGTGTGTTATAGGGCAGGGGAAGGGTATTGCAAGCTACACTATGTATGTGAAGTGGAAGTCTAAATCAAAGCCTAAGAATAAGAAAAAAAAAAAAAACTCCACTCTCATGTTTAGTGTGAAAGGAGGTAGGTAAAAAATTAAGCAATGACTAAACTGAAAGGGCTACAGAGGAAGCAATTATAGAGCAAGTGACTCAAAGGAGCTGCCAGGCCGGTTTTTAAGTATAGTGCCAGGGTTTCAAGAGGCCGCCCAGTCTTGCCCAGTTTTTGCTTCAAGGGTATAAGTCTTGTAGAAACTTCATAGCTTCTTGTAGTGTGTTTTGTAGATCAGTTATACATATTAGACTCGTGGACGAGCGGTTGTTATACGTGAGTAGTTTTGTAAGTAGAAAATCTTCGTTCTCTTTGTCTTGCAATGACAGGAGAGGTAAAGATTAGTATGGGACTATTTGTATTTGTCTTGGAAATAATAACAAAGTCTCTCACACATGAGTGAAGTATAGAGTCCCGCTGTTACCTCCCCACTTTCTCACTCAACGTCTCTCTGCCACCCTCTCGCCCCTGTTGCCAGCCTCCTTCTTGCCACTACCTGTCGGTTCTATGGCTAGCCCGTTTCTGCTCTCTGATTCCTACATTCTAGTTTAGCAGGGGTCGTGTCACGTGGGCTATATTGTCGTGGAAGCTTTTAGAACTTTGTATGTCTGTGTGTATGTACTGCTTCCAGTGCACTTCTAACATTCCTTCACTTAAGAGTTGCAAGCTCGTTTCCCTTTTGGTTGATTCTCGCTGATACACTTCCTATTTCACACCCTGGCTTGGTGCTTCTATCTATCTATCTATCTATCTATGAGTTGTATTATTATAATATGGAGTCCTGACATCGCTCGGTCACGCCAGCTAGCGGTCCTCCGACAGCAATCATCATTGACATATGCTAATCTATTAATACATAACATTGATTATAATATTGTATAGATATAATATTCATGTTAGTATTGCAATGATCCAGTATTATTACATTTTAAACAAGCTGTATACATAATTGAACAAATGCAATATAGTTAAGTAGGTTATTGTACGACATATTGTAAGATGTGTGTGTATAACAGTCATATGCATATATGCAAAAAAAAATTGTTCAAAGTTACGATTATGGTCAGAGCTATTAATATTTCAAATAGAGATAATGATACTGGCATACTTCTATATCATGTCATTTATTTATTTTTATTTTTTTTGTAAAATTAATACTATATACGAAATATGTACAGTTCATTCAGGGGGGTTTACTTGAATTCGCACCTTACCCCCACTAAATACTGACTCCAAGTTTGCAATTCTTGCATGCATTCTGTGCATTGCTAACAGCACTACTGCAAATACAATACAGAAGATTATAAAGACAGTAGGTGCTGGGCTACACACATAATATGAGTTGAACATACTCAAACTCAAATCTTCCCAAGGCTTTATTGTTTCATTGATCAGTTGCATAGTTTCAAACTTAGGTGAAGTCATCTTAATACTTGTGCTCATGTTTAAGTCCATATCAGGCAGTGGGTGGAAATGTTTGTGTGTATGATTGAGGATGACGTAGTGATTGATGGTGGATAAAGTGGACATGGATGGTGTAAATACCGCACAGTAGTCTGGTGCTATGTATAATCCTGGTGCTGAAGAGGGAAGACGAATGATACAATTTGAGAAAGGAGGGGTGGAAATGGGAGAGTTAGTAGGGAGGGAGAAGGATAGAGAAGGAGATTAGATGATGAGCGAGAGATTATTTTTGCATTTTAGCTTGTCATTACCAGTCAGAATAGCTTTTCCAATTTTAGTAGCATCTTCCAACTTTTCACGAAACTTTTTAGTATTATGTAAAATGCGATGAGAACAGACCCTAGAACCGGTACTTGTGGCACTCCGCTGCTTACCACAGCCAAAAGAAAAGATTTACCCTTGATTGCGTTCTCTCACCTTCTATGTAACCATTTCTCTAACCATTTATAAATGTTTTTTGTGTTCCCTAACGTTTCAAGTGCAAGTAATAGTTAAGCCTGTGGTATTTTATCGAAGGCTTTCATAAATCTGTTAGATCCATTGATTTATAATGATTTTGCATATGGAATGGCTTGATACAGAATTTAGTAAAATTTGTTTGGTATCACATTTATCGTCTCTTTAATCTTAAATTAGTTAATAGTTGATGGATTAATTTTTCCACTCACTTAAAGGACTCATTATCTGAGAGAGAGAGAGAGAGAGAGAGAGAGAGAGAGAGAGAGAGAGAGAGAGAAGCGGGACTTGTGGGGTCATGGTCCTTCATGCAGGTCTGGTAGCTCTGCCTCTCACGCAGTTGTTTGGGGGGTTAAGGGGGAGCAAAGAGAGATGGAGAAGGGATGCAGGAGAGACAGAAGCGTAAGAGTTTGAGAGAGAGAGAGAGAGAGAGAGAGAGAGAGAGAGAGAGAGAGAGATGGGGGAGGAGGAAAGAAAAGGGTGGAATGGAGATAAAGAGAGTGGGAAGGGATGAGGGAGAATATGGAGAAGAGTGAGAGGATGGGAGAAAAGGGGGGGGGAGAGGGAGAGAGAGATAGAGGAGGGGCTGCAGGGTCAGAGAGAAGGGGAGAGCGTGGGGAAGCGAGGAGAAAAGGTGAGGAAGGTGAAGGTAGGAATGATGGGAAGACAAGAAAGGGAAGAGAGGCGTACGGAATGAGGTGTAGGGGTGAGAGAAGGAGGGGGAGAGGGGAAGACAAAAAGAGGGCAAGAGAATGATAACAAATGACTAAGTATGACTCCTAAAATGGAGATGACGAAAACAAAAAGTGAGAGGCTTATTATGGAAGGATTTAGAGAAATTTGAGAATGGAAGGAACCAGGTAAAAATGGAGTATGAGACGGAAAAGAAGAAGAGGGGAAAAGAAACAATGAAGAAAAATAACAATCTCTTCAGCTAGCGCCGTTAATTTTATTGTCTTGCTACTACCTACAGGCGACATTTTTTAGTTTATGAGAATGTTTTCTAACTTGACGATTAGAGACAGTGTTCATTAATCCTATCATTACACACTTCAATAGATTCCCCTTAAACTAACTGAAACCGTCTGATGATGGCCGGATTAAAATAGTAATTGCGGCACTGGACTGAAGAGCTTAGGAATATGGGTCAGGTAAGGGAAGAAAAGAGGGAAAGGGAATGGATAAAAACGATAAAAATAAGCGTGTAAGAATGGAGGAGTGAGAAGGAAGAGAAAAGGGAAGGGTGATTAACTCATTTATTTTAAAGACTTTTGTTACTGATTTTTCTTCTCACTCTTACAAATTCTTTCCTCAGCTCAGAAAATACCTCCATCATTAAAGGGATTATCTAAGGCAATAAATAACGCGACCAGTTAGTTAAGTCACTCTTAAACTCATAAGAGGCTTTAAAGAGACAGTCTGTGTAGTGAGTTAAAATGAAGAAGAGAGAGATAAAGCACATGATGAAAAAGAGAGATGGGGAAGAGAGTGATAGAAAAGTGATGAAAAGGACAGCAGTGTAAGGTATAAGAAAAAAAGATTTAAGGAAACGAAGAAAATGGAACAACAGAAGAAAAAAATACAGTAGAGCAAAAAGAATAAAAAAAAAAAAAAAAACAGTTTACAAGAAATTTCAAAGGAGATCAGAGAAAGAGGGAAATGAAAAATAACTGTTTAAAGGAAGAGCATGGCAAGAGAAAGGTATGAAGTTAGGAATTTACCTGTTGAATAAAGCTCACAGAAGATCATGGGAGCAAAGAAAACCGTGAAGAATCGAGCAAAGGAAGAGAAAAGATCGGTAGTAATTAGGAACAGGCGACACAGTAGATAAAAAGGAAAAGTAATAAGGTTATCTCAATAAAAATGAAAAGGTTACGGAAATGGGAGAAGTGGGAGGGGAGAGGAAGGAGTTGGTGTAGAAAAAAATGGGGAGACAGGAGGGAAGGGAGAAGAGAAAAAAAAGACTGGGAAAGATTAGAGGGAGGAAGGGATATGGGAGCTAAAAGAAGAACAAAAAAGGAGAACAGAGTAGGATTGGATGATAGGAGAAGGAAAAGAATAGGAGACGGAATTGGAGGGGACGAGAGGGGACTATTGGAACAAAGGATGAGAATGTTGTAGTGCGAGTGAGAAGAAAGGAGCGAGGAAGGGAGAGAAGTGATGAGAAGAGAGAAGGAATGGAGGGAAAACCACAAGTGAGCAAGAGAAAGATCAAGAGAACCTAGGTAGGGGAAAATGAAGGGAGAGTGACGGGAATGATGATGAAAGTAAAAGAGGAAAGGGAAAAGGACAGACAAGGTAGGTTGTGGGAAGAGGAAGTGGGGAGCGAAGAATCTAGGATGGTGCTTGAATGGGGAGTGGGAGACGGGGTTGTAGCATGTGAAGGTACTATGATGCAGCTACCCAGGAACCTGTTTCAGCCTCGGCTCATCCATCTACAACTCACCACTCGGCTCACCCGCAACCTCTACGCTTATCATGTGCAATTAGCCCCTTCAAAAAAAGATGAACTTTTTAATTTATTTTGGCTTTTAAACAAATGATTAAGGGCAACTTGGGAAAGGTACCTGGGACTGGACAGTTTAATGAAGGCTGTATCTAACTCCTTCAGTCAGCATGTTTCTCTGAACTGCATAGAACCTTCAGGTGGCAGCAAGAACTGGGTGAAAATGACATTCTCGGGCTACATGACTTAATAGGCGAAAGACTAAGGTTCCTACTCTGAATAAAACTTGATTTCAGCGATTTTTGCAATAGACTGAGCATTAAAAAAAAAAAAAAACACGAAGCCAAATTATCCTCCTTTACGGCGCGTCCACACGTGCCCTCGAACATATGTTGGCAACACAGCTGGCAACATGTTTGGGTACATGTATGCAGCAATATTTGGACAGATGTATGCAAACATGTTTCAGTGCAGCTTCGAACACTGGCAGCAGAGGCGATGGGATACATGTGTCCATACCAGGCAGCTGAGACTTCATCATGATGTTGCCAACATGATCTGGACGATGCTATTCCCAAAATGTTTGCAGCGTGTTCGTTACTATGTTGCATACAAGTTGCCAACACTTGTTCAAGCACACTTGTGGACGCGCACTTAGAGAGACTGTTAAATACAGTACACGCTTACTGAAGTAGGATGTCCGACACTGTACTTAAACTTTCTTCACCCTTTGTTCAAAAATAAAAGCAAACCCAAAAGCACTACTTGTCAGACCCTCCAATGGGCATGACTAAACTACATATATATACAGTATATTCTTTTTGTTTCGCACGGCTGCATGTCATTAATTAGGCAGGATTAGGGGATGGAGAAAGGGAGGGCTAGAAACAGTTAATATGGCCGCATTCGCTTCTAGAAGCACGCTGAGAGAGAGAGAGAGAGAGAGAGAGAGAGAGAGAGAGAGAGAGAGAGCTGCTGCGTTGCTGCTTGGGATGCCAGGGTCAGCAGGCTGAAAAATTATTTGCATTTGTGTGTTCATTTACTTGTCATTTTAGCTGTATTCTTTGTGTCATGTACACAATACAACTTTTTATATGTTTCATATATCTAGAGGTCCTAAAAACAAAGTGCACATGACAGATCTTGCTTTTACAGTCCAACTGTGTAGACCGCATTGGTGGTATGCAAAGGGGCCGGCTGTCGCAAGTTAAAACGAGTGACAAGATCCTTTGAGTGACTCAGAGAGACCTGTTCCTACGCAGGCCCCTGGGGAGTCCGGCAATCAAAGCAGGTATCAGTTTAATCCCTTCTTCCCAAGGACGATGCTGAAGAGGGACGCCTTTACGTGGTGGCAGCACTGTGAGTGAGTGGTGGAGCTGCCGAGCTGTTACACAGTCCTCAGTCCTTTCCCTGCCCCAAGATTAGAATGGTGGACAATAGATGGGCAATCATAGCCTGCAGTCTACTGTGTATTGTTAAGATGAGTCTAGGATTGCAGCTACAACCATTACCCGAGAGCGCCAATATTGTCTTACTTTTGCTTCAACCAGACCATTTATTCACCGAAAGAACTCCCCATTAATGAAGGAGTTCATGAAGGCTATGTCACCTGTGAGGTGAAGGAAATCGTCTGAAAATGGTAAGAATAATCTAAAATGGACGTCGTGAGACTGAAGAGGTTTAATGAAAACTGCTTCAAACTGATTAATCTTTATAATTTTTTAACAGTTCATTAGGACTGTGGAAGTGACTGTATTTGAAGTCATGTCAAATGGTGCCCCATTAGCTAGTTTACACATGATGATTTAACTACTAGAAACTTTATTCATTAAAGGGAAGACATTTCAGACTAGAATGACTAACTATTGTCTTCATTTTCCCACATAGTTCAATGGTGCTGTCCACGGTTGAATAAAATAATAAGTAGCAGCAAAAATAAATTATAAAAAAAGTACGTCATCCACCAGAGGGATTCATTTCAGGCTTCTTTTCTGTCAGAGAACGTTATATTTCCTCAAGAGATTCTTTTTTTTTATTCCCTTCTTGTGGTCTCCTTGTAAACCAAATGTTTTTCAAATACTCGGTAGACCTAACGACTTCATTTCAGGTTCAAATGATTTGAAAATTACTATGCATACACTAGTATCTCATGGTGTCTCTCAGATTTTAAAATGATTATTCTGGCAGACAAAAAAGTAGCAAGACAGTCGCCTCGCTACTGCAAGACTACCGTTTAATCACTTGATACCAAAACAACCATTCTGATACAGGCAACTGTCTTTAACCTGATGAACAGTTTTGTTAGTTATCACCTTCCCGATAATAAAGAGCCGCGAAAGAACCAACAGGCATGTTGCTGTTTGTGTCCTTTATACTCATTTGTACTGCATTCTATTCGGCTTCGAACGCATTGTGATTCGGAATATGCTTAAATCCAGTGATACCTCTCGCTTATTTGTACTATTTCGTTCGTTTTATGAGTTACATGCATATACTGTACATTCATTTGTGTATAAGGAGCAAACTTCGGAAACTGTCAAGCATTTCATATAAACGAAAAAAAGGAAAAAGTAACATCTCTAGTTTTTACCTTACTCTCAGAAATTCCCGATAATTTTCTGAACCTTTTGGAACTGAAGGGGGTAGATCCAGCCTTTACCAATTCCTTCATCTGGAGAGGCTTTCCTTAAGTTATATGAAAATCAGTTGATGGTACCAAAGAATATGAAAATGATGTACTCGGACTGACGAGGTTAATTTTCACTTACTTATTTAGGCACAGTTTACCCATTCACCACAGGTTGTCCCGCGATTTGCATAAATTCGTCTGAAAGTAATAGTGATAAAAAAAAGAACCACTGGAGATTGTTTATAATGGTAATCTCTTCACCGTGAGATCCCTCTAGCTTAATAATATTGTCCGACGGTTGCAAGATTAAAAAAAAAAAAAAAAAAATGTATTTTGTGAGGAGTACCGTCACACGCCCGTATAGCAGTCACTCTTCGTCTGCTACGACTCACTCTCAGCTGAATAAAATAGTCTGACGTTTGGATCAGTCGAATACAGTAGTTGGATTGTTGCGACGATAAGAGGGTTCCGCGACAGTACGAAAGCTCTTTGGCTGGTATGCTTTCTCTTAACTACATAAAATCGTCTAACGCTAGGTGGAAGAATGTAGTTCACTAAAGTCATACCACCCACTAAAGGGTTAAAACTATTGAAACATCACCAATGTCTAAGGTGACCAGATATATTGGAGCTAAAAGCGGGACATTGTCAAGTGTATATATATATATATATATATATATATATATATATATATATATATATATATATATATATATATATATATATATATATATATATATATATATATATTGCTGCTTCGCTGCACCTCACCCCGAGGTTGCTAATCAAACAGTAACGTTTCAATTAGTCAATTCTCAAACGAACTCTGAACATACCGTACGGTACGGTGAATGGGCCGACCAAAGTTACCAGACAAGGGGGTACAGTATTAGACATCTCATATTAAAATTTCAGTATTTCATTTGGTCTGGATTATGCATAATTTTACTAATTCATAATTTCATAAAAGAAAGTCATGTTATATCTAATGTAATAGGAATTTTCTAAACGCAGGACATATAAGATACTTTGCTGAAAAAGCGGGACAGACGTCAAAAAAGCGGAACAGTCCCGCCTAAAAGCGAGACTCTGGTCACTTTACCAATGTCTGGACAAGTATAATGTATGTCTAGGACTGTCCCCCACTTCCACGATATCTTCACCAAACTTTAGGTGTCATACGTCCTCGTTCTCAGGCAAAATAATTGTACTTTGTTACACGTTTCTTTCAGACCTAACTATCTATCATTTCTCAGTATATATATATATATATATATATATATATATATATATATATATATATATATATATATATATATATATATATATATATATATATATTCAGTGAAATCTTTTGAGTCAATGAAATCGCACCAGCTAATCTATTTGCAATAATTCATATACTGTTGCTTGTTTCGTATATTGATATGCGTTGGTGTGATCAGAGACGTAACACCAATCTGAACATAAAAGTACAATTTGTTCACGAAGCAGTGTCTCAAAGATAAGATGATTCAGCTCAACCCATTCCACTTACCGCTAGTGGTGAAGTGGAGCACTTAGTTGTTTTACGTCTAGGACGAAAGTTTGGCCGTAAGAAATTGAAATGCGGTCTGTTAGTTCTCGAAAGACTTCTACTATGCTATGTTTGTTATGTCTTGAACGTTATCATGCCTTAAGCATGCTGGAAAGTGGCATGGCGCAACGTGAAGCGGCCTGTGGAATTGGCTATCACGCAACAATCGTCCGCCACCAGATGTCTCACTGTTAACAGCTTTTCTGTCCCAAGTACGTATTAAATTACCGTGATTTTTCTTTGTTGATATGAGAATCTTTGTGGCAAATTACCATCATACACTACTGAAGCAATGAAAAAACTTCGTAACAAAAACATAACAGGAAAATACACTGATTTCGTTTCATTTCCTTGAGAACGAAGCTAGAATTTTGAAAACCTGGCACTTATATATTTCTTTTTTTCGTTTTTAATGAAGCTGCTATAAAGCTGAGTTAAATTTTGCCTCCTGAAATGTTCGATTTATACTGTAGCTTTAGCCAAGCACTTGTTTTGTTGTGTCAGTCTTTCTTTGGGCGAAAATCTAATGTATGATGTATTAAATTATTCAACATCAGCCATCCGAGCTCAGAGACCATCCAGTTCCAACACTGGCTATGACTAACTTGAAAGCAGTGATAGCCACTGAGTTCTATAGTATTGATTGGAGGGGCTATCTCCGCCGCGAACGTGCGACTGTGGCCACCATATAGAAACACCTGCACTCGTAGCTTATAATACAAAAGCATATATGGATTATGTTTTTTTTTTTTTTTTCCAGCCTAGTTCAACGAATTATATGGGGTACATTTAGCTAAGAATATAAAACAACGCCATAGGTTCCTTCAGTGCAGACCTTACCCTTTATGGCACTAAGACAGAGAAAAGTAATGGCAGGATGGGAAAAGAAAGTGTGGTATGAACGTCGAAGTAGTGGTGTTGAACTGGTGTGGGAAGTCCTTAGACTATCCATGCCATGAAACCGAATGTCCAAATTGATAAAGGCCGGAGGAAACATGGAAATATCAATAAAAGCGTGTGAACAGGACAGAAGAGGACATGGAGAGAAAGACTGAAGATAAATGGGCCCCTTTTAGTCGCCTCATATATGCAGGGATACTGGGGAAGAATCTTTCCACCCCTCCCCAGGGGGGAGTAATCTTATTAGCAACAAGATTTATTTTTTTACTTGTGAAATGTGAAGCTATATTTCTTCGATGAATTCCTGTGCCCAGTTTTGCATCTGTAAGCTACACAGTAGACCATGACACTGTATTATCCGGAATCATCGGCTACTTTCAAAAACCCACTTAGCGGCTCAGTACGAAAACCGAGGGCATCAGGTGTTGTGTAACATGGCTGCTACTACGCCAGCACTGCCCTGGCGGCGGACACTCAAATTAAGCGGTGCCACCTATTAGAAAGCCCCTCCATACAGTAGAGCTCAGTGGTGGTAGCGCGTCTTCCCAGGTAATCTTGGAACTGGAACGGTCTCTGAACTTGGATGGCTGATGTTGAATAATGTAGTACATCATACATTAAATTTCCGCCAAAAGAGAGACTGACACAAACAAAACAAGTGTTTGGCTTACAAGTCGAACATTTCAGGAGGCAAGATTTAACTCGGCTGTGTTGCAGCTTCATTAAAAACGAAGAACAGAATTATATAAGTGCCAGGTTGTCTAACTTCGACCTTCGTTTTGGGGGAAATAAAACAAAGAGGGCAATGTATTCTCCTCTGTTATATTTTTATTATAAAACTTTTTCGTAACTAAAATGGTGTATGATGATATTATGCTTCACAGGTTCTCACGTCAACAAAGAAAAATCACGGTAGTTTAACACGTACTCGGGGCGGAGAAGCTGTTGAGAATGGTGGCCACTGGCGGCAGGCAGCTTCACAAGTCCCCCATTGTCAGTGTTATGGGGGTGTATATTACGGTGCACTCTTAACCCTTAATTAAGCACCAAATGGGATAAGGTAAAGCTTGCAAGAAAACTAACTTACTAAGGATTTCAGGGGCAGTGTCCAACTGTTTTTTTTAAAATAACGTCTCAACAAAGCGTCGGACAAGGATTTAACTTTGGCAGTGCATGTTTGAGACCCCGACCTAATTTGTAAAATTATGCTTTTGTACGAAATGTGTATGATTAAGGCATTTATAAGAGTAAATGTAGGGTAAACTTAGCTAAAATCGTCAGAGGCATGTAGCGAGGCTAGCTTCGGTCACGATACAAGCCCCGCCCACAATTCGGAACGTGACGTCGGTGTGACGTAGTAGTAATCACCGACGCAAGTGGCAAGTGGCATTTGGTGTAGTTCAACTGTAGGATGGGGTACAGATTCATCAAGCGTCAGGACACTGGCGCTGTTTTCGTGCACCACCAGGCTATACACCTCGAACGATCTCTCTTGGATGGTAAACTGGTGGAGTTCTCCATCTTTGGGACTCCTAAGGGACCTGAGGCACGGGATGTTACTAAGCTGGGGGGCGCTGCCTTGTGGGGTTCTGCCCAGGCGCGGCAGCATCACCCTGTTAAGTGACACCAAGCCAGGGTCCTTGGTACTCCTGGAGAGGTTAGCTCTATCACCGAAATGTGTATCGCAATGGCAAAGGCTTTTCTTGGGGGGTGACAAAGGAGCGTTGTAGGTTCTAAGATCTATGAGGAGACAGGGCTGCCTCACCTTGTCATCCCTCAGTGTTTCGCCCGTGATGTACATTCTGCCTCCTGCCGTCGAGAGCATCGGGCCCGACAGCCACAGCCTACTGACCCCCACCAGACACCACCAATGCTGCTGCAGCTGGAAACCCTGATGAATCAGCATAATTGCCACCAGAAAACAGACCAGGCTCCGGAAACAACCATGTCCCAGACCCTCGAGCCTGGTGACCACCATTTGTCGTCAGTACATGAGGAGGGGTAGGAGCCTTCTGACTCTGTCTGTATGGCCGAGGAGGCGTCGACCAACTCCTCGGCTGAGATGGATATCTCTGGGTCCACTCCTCCTCAAGCTGCAGAGGGCTTCCAGTCTCGCCCTGTGCTCAGGGCCTGCATGAATCGGCTCAATGTGCAAGCATACCAACGCCTCCAGATTCTCGGCGTCCACACCCAGTAGTACCAGTTTGGGAACTCTATGTTCCTGACGTTACACGATCTTCTCCAAGCAGACGACCTGGGTGAGGGGGTTCCATCAAGCCTGAGTGTCAAGGAGGAAACTGTACATCTTGCCAGTCTTCTTGTCTTCTATTTTATGCTTCCGAAACGTTTGGCCCCCTAGATTGGCCGCCTTCTCTCCTGCCGGATTTCTGCTTCCAAACAACACGCAACTCCTCTTATTTGGTCTTAAGCCCCCTTAGTGGATGATGACCAAATAACATCAACTAAGAAGAATAATACAAGTTCATAACACATTTTTTTGTTTAGAATCCCGTGAATTATACTTAGCTACCATTTCCCACTGTTATGCTTTTCATTTCATCACACCCTGTATAATTATGATAGTGATGATGATGATGATGATGATGATGATGAAGAATATTGCTATTAATATTAGGTTGGTCCTTAAAATGGAAAAATTAGAAATTTGAAGCTCCTAAATTTAACATATAATTCTATGTACGTGAAATATCTGCATGTCAAATATTATCAAAATGAATTAATGTTATCAGGTCACAAAAGAGATAAGAAATTCTCCCACTGAAATACATGGTGGAATTAGATTTAAAAAAAATGCAGCTTACCCGACGTCGTGGAGAGGAGACGAGTTCAGAAGTACAGTTACCTGAATAAGAGAGAGAGAGAGAGAGAGAGAGAGAGAGAGAGAGAGTCAACACCAAAAATATTAAACGAATGTTGAGGAAACTTGAGTTGAAGGTGCAAAAGGAGACATAGAAACAATTGGAGTTAATTTTGAAGATCAAAGATATATGCTAGACACTGTCAAAGGCCTTTGAAATTTCTGGCATAATAGCAAAAGGTTTCTTGATAGTCTCAAAAGATGATGGCTAGAAATCCGAGACGGATGTAAGATCGCCACTGAGGCATCCATAATGAAACACACATGGTCAGTAAAAAAGAGGGTTGTAAAAGGATAGGTGTTTCATTATGTTCAGAAAGACACAATCCTCAGGAACAGAAGACGTTAAAACCATTGGACCACAGTTAGTGAATAAGTAGCGATCACCCATTTTTGGATCCCACTGCATGAAAGGTAACTTTCAGAAGTAGTAGCAGCAAAAAATATATATCAGACCACATATACCAGAAGATAATGTTGACAAAAAAAAAAAAAAAAAAAAAAAAAAAAAACTTGTGAATCCGCTGGACTGCAGGCTGCAATATTTTTTCTGCCTTAGCCTTCCATGCTTCTTATGAGGGATGCTGTTAGGGTAGTTTATATAATTTAGTTTTAGTGGTGCCACCTTAAATAGGCACCCTCTTCAGAACAAAATATGTCAGTTGACAGACAAAAATAAACGAGTTTGCTTAAGCAGGGCGTCAGCATAGTAAGTACTTGAGAAAAGCAGGAGAGACCCCATCAGGACCTTACACGTTATCACTGCTGAGACAAATGAGGGAAGGACACACTCTGAATCATTCATATTTTTAGTGTCGTGGCAAATGTGGGTAGAAAATATACGTTTTTAATAAATTATAATGTTAAGTATGAAGACGACAGAGGGGAAGGATATGGAAGAAGAGCACTGTTAGCATCAAAAGTAAATTTTAAGATAAACGTCTGAGCAAAGAGTTCAGACTTATCAGAGGAAGAAACAGCTGCAGAGCTATCGTTGTGGAAAAGGGAAGGAAAAGAGAAAATAATGTTATGGGAGAAGTTTTTCCAAGGTGCCTGAGAGAGCGGAAAGAATTTGCATTAGTGATTCAAATGCACTTCGAAGAAGTGAACTAATTTTTAGCAAGATTCGAGGCAGTGTCTTCTGAAAGCCATCTCCTTGTTGTAGACTGGGTTAGAACAAGCACAACTAAATCAGTGCATATTGGCATTAATCAGAGGGTAAGTGAATATTACGTTTGCTTCCATGGCCATGAGGATAAACTCCAAAAAGGGTATGGTACACTGACATGGCTGTCGACCAGGAAAGCAATACTCTATCTATCTATCTATCTATTGCCAGACGCCTCAATCCCGTTTGGGGTGGCCACAAACAAATCGCCTCCACGTCGCCCTGTCCCCCGCCATTTCACTGCCCTGCTCCCAACTCACACACCCCTCTCTCATATACCTCTCCACCCCATCCCTCCATCTCATCCTCGGCCTCCCTCTCCCTCTTCCCCCCTCCACCTCACTCACATACACTCTCTTCGTCAGTCTTTCACCCTCCATCCTCTCCACATGGCCAAACCACCTCAGTGTGTTCCTCATAACGGTTCCTATCACATCCACATCCACACCACAACGCTCCTTTATATCCTCATTCGTCAGCCTGTCTCTCCACGTGACTCCACAGGCTCCTCTTAAATAACTCATTTCCACTGTTCTCACTCTTGACTTGTGTCCTTCCAACAATGTCCAAGCTTCACTTCCGTACGTTAGAGTTGGTATCACAATACTGTCATGTAGTAACTTTTTCACTTCCATGCTCACTTCCCTGTTTCTTATCACTGCTTTCAAAGAACCAGCAACCTTTCTTCCCTGCTGTACCCTATCAAGCACTTCACCCTCCAAACCTCCATCCGTACTCATCAAACTACCCAAGTACTTAAACGTACTCACATTTTCCAATTCCTCACCATCTAACCTCGCTGTACATTCACTAACTTCACCTCTCTCAAAGACCATCACTTTACTCTTCCCTACATTCACCTTTAGGTTCCGTTTCTTACACACTCTATCAAACTCATCCACCAAGCCTTGCAGCTCCCCTTCGTCTTCACTCAACAACACAGTATCATCTGCAAACAACAGTACAGGGAGTTTCCAAACACTATCCTCTCTCACCAGGGCCACTCCAACATCCACTACCCTACCTTGTACCTCTTTTATTACCCCATCCATGTACAGATTGAACAACCATGGAGACATGACACATCCCTGTTTCAAACCAACTTTCAAAGAGAAAAATTCACTTAGTTCACCATCCACACGCACTGCAGCCTTCGCACCATCGTACATACTCTTCACAGCATTCAACAACTTCCCATCTACTCCATATATTCTTAACACTTTCCACAATCCTTGTCTATCCACCCTGTCATATGCTTTCTCCAAATCCATGAAAGCCGCATACAACTTCTTTCCCTTCTCTAGAAACTTTTCCACTAAGGATCTAAGAATGAATATCTGATCTACACAACCTCTTCCCTTCCTAAAGCCTCCCTGTTCTTCTCCAACTAATTTCTCTGTTCTTTCTCTAACTCTGTCTATAAGTATCCTACCATACACTTTTCCTATTATACTAAGAAGACAAATGCCCCTATGATTACCACACACTTCTTTTTCCCCTTTTCCTTTGTACAAGGGAATAATTATACCTGACTTCCAATCCTCCGGGACTCTTCCTTCCTCCCAGGCCAATCTGCACATCTTCCACATCCATTCTACTACTATCTCTCCCCCATGCTTCAGCATTTCACCACAGACTCCATCAATTCCTGGGGCTTTCCCCGATTTAACTTTCTTCATTGCTTCCACAACTTCTATCCTACTGATTTCTTCCTGTCTTCTCACCTCCCTCCTTCTCCCAGCCATTCCCCAGCCACTTATACTCACATTACTTCCATCCTCTACGTTCAACAATTCCTTAAAGTGTTCTCTCCATCTGCTCACTTTTTCTCCCTTCTCCACTAGTAATCTACCATTTTTATCTTTCACTCCCCTGCTAACTCCACTTCCACCCTGTCTTACCCTTTTCACTTCTCTCCAGAACATTTTCTTACAGTCCCTCCACTTTACACTCAAATTCCTTCCAAATTCCTCATCCACTCTCTTCTTACTCTCTCTTACTAATCTTTTCACCTCTCTCTTCCTTTCCACATATAACTCTGCCTCTCAACTTCTTCCACGCCCCTATTTCTCACCCATTCATTGTATGCTTTCTTCTTTTTTGCCACAGCCTGTTTCACCTCTTCAGTCCACCACGCTGTTCCTTGCACCCCCCTCCGCCTTCTCTTCCTTCCACACACCACATCACATGCTGCACATATTTCTTCTGTAAATATCTTACACACACCTTCCACGTCTCCCATCTGCTCCAATTCATATTTGTCCAATCGTTCCTCCACTTCTCTCTTATACTCTGCCTTTTTCTCATCCTCTTGTAACCTTTCCACTCTCCTTGCAACTACTCCTTCCTCTCGTCTTTCCCTTCTTCTATTCCTCCATCTCACTTGCATCCTAATTCTGGCCACCACCAAGTAGTGGTCAGAAAGTCCACTCCCCCAACCTCTATACACCCTTGCATCCTTTACACATCTTCGCATCCTTTCATCCACACACACATAATCAATCATTGCCTTCCTTTCATTCAGTTCACCACCCACCCTTCTCATCACTCGCCATGTATACCTGTGGATCATTTTATGCCTGAAGAGGGTATTGGCTATCACCAACCCCCTCCCAGCACAAATGTTCACTAACGCACTCCCATTCTCATCTATCTCGGCAGGCACACCCCACTCACCAACTATTCCATCCACCTTCACATTACCAACTTTACCATTCATATCACCAATCAAAAACACTCTCTCATTCCTTCCAAACTTTTCCATGCACATTTCCACATTTGTCCAGAACTCTTCTCTCACTCTTCTAGCACGATCTTGCGTTGGCGCATACACACACACAATCGCCCACATTTGTATTCCAACTTTCAACTTTACCCACACAATCCTTGACCCAACTGATCCATACTGTCTTATGCTCTTCTTCCATCTTTTACTCACAACTATACACACTCCTTCCTTTGCCCTCTCATTCTCATCTACTCCTGCACATATACCCCATCCATACTCCCATTCTCTCACACTTTCTCCTCTCCATTCCACGGAAATTCAAAAGAATATTGTCTGAGTCTCTCCAGATCCACAACACCAAAATACAACAGATAATGTTTTTGAGAAGGTGTTTCCAGACCTTACTGGAGTGATAGAATTAGTTACTAAACAAAGTACTTATCGAAGAAGCTTAATAGAAAAATAATGACAAGTACTATCCATCTATTGCACTCGCTGATCCTGTTGCGTTTAAAATTAGTATTTCCTTTGATATGCAACTCATCATGATTATTTATACCACTGCCTGACTTTTCAATACCCTCTACCTGACAAAGTCCGAGGAAGATATGGTTTTCGCTGGGATCAGTATCTGTCTGTCCGTAGAGTTGGGTGGCAGGGTGGCTGGCTGAGCGTAGAGATTTCTTTTCCGGGCCAGAACTCAAAGTATTCACTACAGTCATGAAATTTCACATAGTTATGTGTCTTACAATGAACTGGTGCCTTTTGATAGGTAGAATGCTGTGTCCTAGTTATTTTTTTTTTTTAAGTGAAAAAGTAAGAAAAAAGTTTTACCAGAGTTTTCAATGTGACCTGCGTATGGAACCTGAAGGGCTAAATTTATGTGTCTTCAAGGCGTTCTCCTTACGCCCACCTTTAAAAGAAATGATTAGGAGGAGGTGAGGGCCGTTATGCGCTTGGTTAGGTGTGCAGGGAGGTGGGGAGGTATGTTCTTTGTCAGGTAAAGGGTTGCAGCAGCGTAACGTTCCCCATGTTTTATTTAGCAATGGGGAAGCCTTTTAAGGTGGAAGAGTTTAATAAATATTGTTTCTAACCCTTCCACTGCGAAAAGTGTCCTTGTTACAGTCATCTGGTTGTACAGTGAGTTGACTTTAAGTTGACAAAGATCCCTAATCAATTTCTGCTTAGTTAATGGGAACGTCTAGTCATAACGGTAGGGGTGATTTGGCTAATAATTAAGGAGATTTATTTCTTACTCATATCAAAGTTTCATCAAATTTCATGCAACCACAATATACTGTTTAGGTTGTGAAAGTGGCTTAGTTCCTTCAGGAAAAAGCAAACCAACCATAGCAAACAACTAATGGAAAAGATGTCATCATACTGAAGATTTTAAGAAGATTCCATTGTTCAGGAATGTATGTAAAGCCAAGGCAATCACTTACTGGATGACAGGTGACTAAGGCTTATGGTGAAATGGTTTTACTTTCGTTTTTTTTTACAGTACTGAGAGGGCTAAATGCAGATGTATGTTGCATTGGTCTATTATTTGCTCCATTAAGAGTAACATACCTTTCACTATTCCGAAGCATCTTAGGTATTGTATTCAAGCTAAGACCAAGCGATTTTATTCAACTAAAGTGAAGCCAAGAGTCAGAGTGTTAGTCCTCTCAGTTCGACAGTGTGTTTTTGTATTCACAACTTCCTTCCACCAGACCAGTATATTCACCCCTATAAGTGAATGACTCAGTGAAGACTATTATCTACCTCCTTCAGTTCGAAAAGTTTCAGTGAAGCCATATTATACTGTAATGGTAGCAATAAGAGAATGCAAATTAAGTTGTGGTTAGGAGAAAGAAACATTAATAAGGACTTCATTAACCCTTTGAGCACGAGGAAGTCTTTCCTTTTCTGAATGTAACGGATGGTGGCAGGAAGAATACAACAAACTCGGGCTGAAAAAGTAAAACTGTTCATTATTTTTTAAATGCATGGACTGTAACACATGGTGATGTGAAGTAGGAAGGGGAAATGGCATGAGAGAAAAGGAAAGGGGGGGGGAGGAAAGATGAGGGAGGGGAGAAATGGAATGAGAGAAGAGGAAATGGGGAGAGGGAAGGGAACTAAGAGTCAAGATAGCGATGTTGATGGAAAAGAGTGAGAAATGGAAAGAGTGAATAAAGAGGAAGCCTTGGTGAAGTGGGTGGGAAGTTACTGGGAAGAGGTGAAGGGCTGGAGTGATGAGGGCAAGAGCACAAAGAAGCTGAGAGGGGCGACGTAATCTGATTGAACGGTTGTCATTTTCTTGAGTGTGTTGTGTCTTCGCTTTACTCAACCGCTAGCGATTGGCTTAAGATTTACCTGTGTGTACAGTCTGTGTAAAGAATGTTCATGAAGGTATCACGATTATCAGCGGAAAACAGAGATAGATTGATGATAATGGTGGTGGCAGTGGTTATGATGATCATGATAATGATGATTGACAAAAATCGCCCAAGCAGTCCAACTAATGATTTGGAAAGCTGTGCCAAACAAAGATGATATTGAATCTATCTTCTTCTCTTACAGATTCTTCATTTACCATACAGTACAGGCCCCATCGCTCAAGGGAACCATTTCATTGAAGGGCAAACAGGAATGAGTAGAATATTACAAGTAAACATAAACTAGCAAACACAGGTGAGATAACTACCGCTGGCACCGTATAACAATAATACTCAGGAATGCAACATATACACATTCACACTGGTGCATCGGAATAACAGTAGCACGATGTCTTTATTATAGTCTTGCTACCGTCAGACAGATTAATTCAGCTTAGGAAATACCTCATACTGAAGTGGCTAATGATAGGACAGACTCTTCAGTTCTGCGTATTACTGTATTAATGATAATGACAGGGGGTGAGTTTTGTAATGCGTAGTCTGTAACCATATTTGAACCTGGTATAGTGTACTGTAAGTGTGTAAGTGTTGTCTGGCAGCTGCGACTCGTGACACCATTGACGTAATCACGTATTTGCTGGTGTCAGCAAGATGAATGAACGGATTTTTCAACTGTTAATTAAAATGGTTTAGTAACTGTTCTTTATATTTGTTCGAACCTGTAGCTTGGTATACTAGAGATAAGGATGTTTTCCATTGTTGTTGACTAAAATATAGATAATAATAACAATAATAATAATAATAATAATAATAACGTTTAATTCAGGAAAGCAAATATAAGGTGCGCCAACTCACCGTAAAGTCTCTAGCTTTTTGCACTGTCAGATGATGGATCACAACCGCCAAGGTCGATTCAGTTAAGAATGGGAGAACATTGTTCCTCCCTTTAGCATTAAGAAAGCATTATTCACTAAAAAGCATAACTGTTACCGACCAACTACTACGTGACCCTATCCCCTCCCAATCCCTTATTCTTTATTCCCCTCGTTCAGACCAGCTCACACAATGTTAAGTCAAACCTAAACAGATCATGTTTCACTGATGTGATTTCCTGTTAACACTCAGGTCTTTCAACTCATCCTCAGCTGAATAACATCGTCTGCTGTCAGCTGGAATAGAATAATACCGTTGTTCCGATCATGAGAAGCATAATGGTGATAGTTTAATCTTTTTCAGGCTTCTCAGACTCTATCTCAGAAGAATTAACATTTTAAGCGCTAACGTTCCCATTTTGGGAACACTAATATAAAAAATCAGTATACTAATGGTTTTTTACTCTTAGTGGAAAAATAACTTCATGGGTGTTTAGTTAATCATATATATTGAAATAATTATTATTTATTACCTCTAATACCTCTTTTTGCTCTCATACTTTTTGTGATTTTTAACCACTCAAGGTATTTTTGTTCTTCAATTTGTTATTGCTGAAATCTTTAGTCACTGTTCATCAAGTATATATTATTTCTTTAGAAAGTACAAGTGCTCGTGAGCCCTTCAGGCCCCTCGCACTTGCTCCTGCGGAGGGTTCTCGCGTTTATGTACTGTTCTAGTGTAACGTTGTCACTTGGATTTTTTGCAGCTAACCAACTGATCGTGTCATTTGCAGCTTCGGAAATGGAACCCAAGTTGTCAGTAAGCAAGTCTGAAGTACACACACAATCACACGGCTACTGCTACAGTTTATTTTAGTTCTACCTCTGGGCAAAAAATTCTACGGAGATCCAATGCCGGGCTCCGGGAGCAGCGTTTTTTGGTCAAAATGTGATCGCTCATTAATATAGTAAAAGTTTTTCAGTCGTGATGGGACCATTTTTTTTTTTTTTTTTTTTACATCAGCGATTTTTTTGCGAATTTTGTGCCAATTTTGGTGCGATTTGAATGTGTAGTTTCGGCTGCCCAAAACACACACACACACACACACACACGGCTAGTGCTGTAGTATATTAGATTATCCCACTTGAAACCATCAAGAGCCTAAAAGAACTCAGTTTTGAACGATAGAGTAGAATATTTTTTGTTCCCAAAATGGGAACGTTGGCATATTGCCCTATAAGGGTAACCTTTGTTCATACAGGAATCAGCAGGTTTCAGATCTAGTGCAACATCGTTGTCTTACAGGCTGAAACAAGTTGATACTTGCTGCAACTGGACTTCCTCAAGATATATAAGCTCATTAGCCTTGCCCAGTATTACTACAAATTTACTCGTCTCAGACACAGATCACAAGACTCTGATGACAATGGAAACAACACAATTTTGGGTACAAAATGTGGATGTTGTGTAGTGCAGATGGTTTTCCGTACAACTTCTCCATCTATCGTGGTAAAGAGGATGACAGTTAGTCAATGCTGGGATCCCACGTATTTAATGAGATGTTGCTGCCAGTTGAGAGAGCATACTAATATGTGTTCCTTGATAATTTTTTCGCAAGCCACATACTGCTGACAGAACTGGCTCAAAAGGATAATCGAACCTCTGGAACCATTCGTGAAAACAGAACAGGATGTTGTCCTCTCTCAATAAAGAATGAAGTTGAAAAACATGAGAGAGGATGTTTTGACTGAAAGTCAGATGGTATTGTAGTGTGTGTGAAGTAGAATGACAACTCTGCTGTGACTGTTGCTGGTAACAGTTGCGGTGTGAATCCACTTCAGGCAGCAGAAAGGCGTGCGAAGAAAGAAGCAAACAAACAAACCAGTCTCCCAGCCGTATCTTATCAAGATGTACACTGGATCTCAAAAGTATCGGTGCACAGGAGGTGCGATGCCTACCGAAAAGGTTCGAACAACTGCTGACGTTACCAACGTCGCATTGTGGATCATCAGTGTCTGTCTATATAAATATTACATTTGTTATATTTCTGCAAGAGGATATTGCTAGTTGGCGATATATAACACCTCCCGACATCAGGGCTACCAACGTGTGGTAGGTCGGATACTAATATTTCAGTGACCTTCCTTCTGTGGTCCCAAATGTTTCACGCATGTTATGCACCGATACTTTTGTGACCCAATGTACAATAAAGGAATGGGAGGCGTTGATGTCTGTAACGGAATGTTGACATCCTACATACCAAGACTATGTTCAGAGAAGAAGTGATAGTGGATCATTTTTTCAAACATACTAAACATGGCAGTAATAGCTATCTTTAGGTACCACCAACATATTGAGCCATCTGTAGTTATAACACTTCTACAGTACAGGAAAGAAATTGCACAAGGCATATATAAGGGTTGAAAAGATTAGGAAGATATTTGAAAGGCCATCGACACCCCCAGCCAAACATATGGTGGAGTCAATCACTTTCTGGCGACCTGTTCTCAAGGTAGATGTACTGTATGCATGAAGAACACACGGCTGAAGTGCACGAAATGTGAAAAGAGACTACATAAAAGATGCCATGACCCCTTCCACCAAAAGTAAAATGATTGGTGAAATATGTGGCAAATACTCGTAGGAATTTGGTGAGTTGTAATTTTGCTATTTCAAGAGTGTTCATTGTTCAGTATACAGAATTTAGTGACATAAATTAAATTTAAGTTTAACGTAATCACTACAGAACAACTCAATTCCAATCCTGTATATAGAAACAAATTGAAATAGGACCAAGATTGTTTCCGTATTCTTTAGGAGGTAATATTTGAAGCATGAAAATCCCAACGTTCCCACAGTGGGAATATATAAAAAAAAATATAAAAATCAATTTGTTACCTGTAACTTCTGCTTGTAATCGAAAAAGACTATCAATATGATTTTACATTCCATAATAGAAGATATCCGGATCATTTTATCATAGGTTAGCCAATAACGGATTAAATCATCTGGCATTACCTGGAATATAAAAATCAAGTTGCTCCGACCACAAGAGGCTTAATGCTTGCACTGTTATGGTTATAGCCAATATGATTCATGGAAATGGAACTGTTTGACATGAAAATATATTTAGTGCCAATCTTTAGTTTTAAGACGAGATGTTTAGGTAACACGGTTTGTGGTACGGATACTCTTGACGGAAAATACATGATAAACAAGAAGAAATGATAGTTCCGGCCAAAGTTCAGAGTAATCCTTTGCCTCGTTCATTTTGCCGATCATATGTTGCTAGCAGATGAGGTCAAAGCTTTACTTATCCATAGAGATATTACGTGCCATCTGGATTGAACCCAAACATTTCTTAGATATTTAAGTGAAAAATATTTGCAACTGCACATATGTACTCATATTTCAGTCCATCACATGAAACTCTTAGTCAGAGCATTTACTAACCTAACCGAAAAATACCACTCAAGCATAAATACTTCACATGAAACACGGTTCCTGGGCTATCTGGCAATCCATGTACCGAAATGGTTGCCACCTCTGCTGACACATAATCACACAACACATTGTCAGGACAGATATATTATGTAGCGTTATTTTTTACAACGAGTAATCACTGTGCTGTATGCTGTTGACAGTTACTTTGCCATTTCAACTAATAATTTGCACCCTCGGTCATTAATCCTGCTACCACCAACGAACAGGTGAGTAAATCAATGTCATCTGGCGTACCAAGTGTCAGACCTCCCTCACACATTTCTGTTACCCTTGGTTCAAGTGTGGCGTGTCGTCGTTAAAATACACTGTACCTGAGTTGTATGTATCAAGTTTTCTTTAACTAGAAATGTTCTCTTAGGTTTATTTCAAGTTTTATATTTCAGCCATAACCCTCAAGTGTTAATCAATCATTTAATAAAATTCAGCAACACTTCCGTAGGCTCACGTGGGTGATATGTTGACTAATGAACACGTAGCCAATACTTGTTCGTTATCCTTGCATGGGATATAGCAGATGAAGGCACATAACAGTCACCACTACCACTACCGCCCACTGCGGCCAACTCATGTATTCAATACAGCGAGAAAGGACATAAAGGACTTAAGAATAGTCGGATATATCACCAATGAGTGGCTCTGAAGCCCCTGCTTTTATTGATTTATGTATGTATTTTTATAGTAAGTTTATATATGTATTTTTATTGCAAGCGAGACTTTTTAGATGATAACTCACAATGACATGTGTTTGTCAGGGTATGACTAGGTGTACCTTTGTTTTTCTGTCGATTTTCAGAATGCTTTCTAATTTACCTTTTTTTTTTTTTTTTTAGCTCAATTTAAAAAAAATAACAATTACTGTACATAGCTCGACGAATATGCATACACCATTTTTATTGCCACACTGAAGGATTTTACCGTATACAGATTAATTGGAAGTTATTTTCAATATATCTCATAGTTATTTTCAGAATTTCTCGTATAGTTGTAAAAGTACACTATAGTTTTCGCTATACTGAATGCACGAAGAGAGTACCGGTAGTTTTTTTTAAGGCTCAGTAATGCATTTTTTTTTTTTTTTTTTTTTTTTTTTTTTTTTTTGCTGTGGTAGATTACTAGTGGAGAAGGGAGAAAAAGTGAGCAGATGGAGAGAACACTTTAGGGAATTGTTGAACATAGAGGATGGAAGTAATGCGAGTATAAGTGGCTGGGGAATGGCTGGGAGAAGGAGGGAGGTGAGAAGACAGGAAGAAATCAGTAGGATAGAAGTTGTGGAAGCAATGAAGAAAGTTATATTGGGGGAAGCCCCAGGAATTGATGGAGTGTGTGGTGAAATGCTGAAGCACAGGGGAGGGATAGTAGTAGAATGGATGTGGAAGATGTGCAGATTGGCCTGGGAGGAAGGTAGAGTCCCGAAGGATTGGAAGTCAGGTATAATTATTCCCTTGTACAATGGAAAAGGGGAAAAAGAAGTGTGTGGTAATCATAGGGGCATTTGTCTTTTTAGTATAATAGGAAAAGTGTATAGTAGGATACTTATTGAAAGAGTTAGAGAAAGAACAGAGGAATTAGTTGGAGAAGAATAGGGAGGCTTTAGGAAGGGAAGAGGTTGTGTAGATCAGATATTCATTCTTAGATCTTTAGTGGAAAAGTTTCTAGAGAAGGGAAAGAAGTTGTATGCGGCTTTCATGGATTTGGAGAACACATATGACAGGGTGGATAGACAAGGATTGTGGAAAGTATTAAGAATATATGGAGTAGATGGGAAGTTGTTGAATGCTGTGAAGAGTATGTATGATGGTGCTAAGGCTGCGGTGCCTGTGGATGGTGAACTAAGTGAATTTTTCTCTTTGAAGGTTGGGTTGAAACAGGGATGTGTCATGTCTCCATGGTTGTTCAATCTGTACATGGATGGGGTAATAAAAGAGGTACAAGGTAGGGTAGTGGATGTTGGAGTGGCCCTGGTGAGAGAGGATAGTGTTTGGAAACTCCCTGTACTGTTATTTGATGATACTGTGTTGCTGAGTGAAGACGAAGGGGAGCTGCAAGGCTTGGTGGATGAGTTTGGGAGAGTGTGTAAGAAACGGAATCTAAAGGTGAATGTAGGGAAGAGTAAAGTGATGGTCTTTGAGAGAGGTGAAGTCAGTGAATGTACAGCGAGGTTGGATGGTGAGGAATTGGAAAATGTGAGTACGTTTAAGTACTTGGGTAGTGTGATGAGTAAGGATGGAGGTTTGGAGGGTGAAGTACTTGAAAGGGTACAGCAGGGAAGAAAGGTTGCTGGTTCTTTGAAAGAAGTGATAAGAAACAGGGAAGTGAGCATGGAAATGAAAAAGTTACTACATGACAGTATTGTGATACCAACTCTAACGTACGGAAGTGAAGCTTGGACGTTGTTGGAAGGACACAAGTCAAGAGTGAGAGCAGTGGAAATGAGTTATTTAAGAGGAGCCTGTGGAGTCACATGGAGAGACAGGCTGACGAATGAGGATATAAAGAAGCGTTGTGGTGTGGATGTGGATGTGATAGGAAGCGTTATGAGGAACACACTGAGGTGGTTTGGCCATGTGGAGAGGATGGAGGGTGAGAGACTGACGAAGAGAGTGTATGTGAGTGAGGTGGAGGGGGGAAGAGGGAGGGGGAGGCCGAGGATGAGATGGAGGGATGGGGTGGAGAGGTATATGAGAGAGTCGGGTGTGAGCTGGGAGCAGGGCAGTGAAATGGCGGGGGACAGGGCGACGTGGAGGCGATTTGTTTGTGGCCATCCCGAACGGCATTGAGGCGTCTGGCAATACATAGATAGATCGTATGGATACTCTACAGTATGTGCATAATTCCGTCATATATTATAAGTAGTTCATATACTGTAAGGATAGGGCAGGGTGGTGCAATGATGGCATATTCGGCTCGCAAATGGAAGACCTCGAAGTCGATTCTCGGATCGATCGGACTTCGGACTCATGGAAGAAGTTTGTTTTCCCTGTGTAACTGTTCATCCAGGAGTACTGTTGGAGACCTGGGTGTAAATTCGCTTATTGCATGTTATGTTCTAGGGGAAGACTATGACTTGGTAAATAATTGCCTCAAAAACCCTCTTGTATTAGATTGGCATTATTCGAGGCCTAATCCTTTTTCTTTCCGCCTGTCCCTTTGTAATGGTAGTTTTAATGATCAATTAGGTTATATGAAAACAAATGCTTAGATGAACTAAGATACAGTACAAGAAAAGTCAAATTTTACTTGAAGTCTCGGTTGAATTCCAAAGATCACTTAATCAGTGTGTAAGGTGCAGTTCATAAATAATGTCCTAGATACTTTTAGCAAAAAAATTTTATGGCAGGGAGAAGAACGTTTCAACAATCTACAAACAGCAACCGTTTGAAACTGAGCTTGAAAAATAAACTGTTCATTAAATACTACCACCACTACTACTACAGCTATGATGATGATGATGATGATGATGATGATGATGATTATACTTTTTGCCCGCAAAAATTTCAGGCACTAACTACTAGCCTTTCCATCACAAAATGCTTGCAAGTACCATTATCTTTGTTTCCATATCGTTATTGAGACAACCGTGATAAATTTCTGACCAAAAAGTCGAAAAAATAATTTTGGTATATTTCCGCGTGTCGCAATTTCCCACAATTCAGCGCCGTCGCGTCTCGCGCGATGGCCGAAATTTTTGTCTGGTATTTTTCTGACACTCCCTGGACCCCGACCTAATGCAAATAGAATTAGGTCGATATTTCTTACCTTTCTCGTGAAAGAAACGAACAAACGCGCAGATAGACATTTTCGCGTGTCGCAGTGTCCGACAATTTCGTGCCGTCACATGCGGGATCGCCAAAAAAAAAATGTCTGGTATTTTTCCTACACTTCTGGGATTACCCCGACCTTATACAAAAGGAATTAGGTTGATATCTATTACCGTTTTCATTAAACTAGCAAACGAATAGACACAATCATACACAGTTTGGTTATATTAATTTATTTTTGTATTCTATTATTATTATTATTATTATTATTATTATTATTAATTAATTAATTAATTTATCATATATCATCATGGATAGGTACTGTATGTCAAAGGAAATTCACTAATTTATGAGTGAAAGTCCTAAAGACATAATCGTGACAACTGAAGGTGATTTAGGTTATACGTTTCTTTTTTCCGAATGATAACAGCAGAAATTGAGAGCTTCAGCTTTCAGTAAGGCTTAATTGCTGTCCATCATTGTCAACCAGAAAGCTGTCAAGTGTCAAGATCATGAGCATCTGTTCTTTAGTAGCCCCATTTTTTATTTACTTTTCATTTATTTATTCTTTCTTTTTCGCGCGCGCGCGCGCGCGTTCGTGTGTGTGTGTGTGTGTGTGTGTGTGTGTGTGTGTGTGTGTGTGTGTGTGTGTGTGTGTGTGTTTCCGACTCTGGGCGTAGAGTGAATAGTTCGTTCCCAAAAGCCCAGCAGTCCTCCTACATCTCATCCATCTTTACCAATTACCACTTCTACTTGAAATACTAAACGTCCAAGTTCAGTACATGATAGGATTATCTTATCCACGCGGGATTGATGAAATCATATTAAAGGATTTGTTTTTATATTATGTTGGTGGGTTTTATGGAAGATGAGTAAATGTTGTTTTAAGGAAATTTAAAGATTCCTGCCCTTGAATCAACCTCGCTTTTTTTCCTTGACGGAAGGTAATTGACAACGTTTTTTTTCTTGATAGCAGGTAATAAAAGGGATGAGAACATGACCTCTACAACGGTGCGCTTAGAAGGTGCCTGCGACAGAGGTATTCTAGTGGAGGTGACTACAGAGGCGTTGTGTGGGACCTGCCGGCGATGGGTATTATGACGGACATTAATATCGATTCATCTCATTGAAATAAATAAAAGAGGAGAGTGAGCCATGACTTCCGATACACGGTGATATGATCTTTGATGTCCAGTAAACATTTTATAATATTGTGGGCGAGTTTCATAATTGCTTGACTAAGAAGTGGATCGATATTATTGTCTGTAGTTGCACATCCAGGATTATGGGGGAAGGTGTTACGGACGAGTTATCTGCACCTGTAAGGTTGGCGAGAGGAGGAAACTATTTCTGAAGAAATAATTATTCTGTTTTCTTTGTGTGTTATGTGATTTTTGTAATGAATGTTAATAATTTCTTCTTTCTTTCTTTTGGCACGGACTAAGATCATGTGGAATTCGACTTCATAAGTATAAATCAGATTGAACTAACCCTGGAAGTGCGCAGCTGGGCAGTCCACCGCTGTATGATATCCAGAATCATTACTGTTCATCGTTAAAGTAATTCATATACAATTGATATAGTCCCTAATGCTAAAATAGTCCGTAATACATATTTTTTATAAAGAATATTCTTATCCCTATAATCAGTCATTGACATGAGGCTCAGTCCTACTTCAATCTTACATTGATAAACCTCTCGTAGCTTTAAAATTAAACTGTTTTAAGTCTTTAGTGTTGACCCAGATACCCTGTCATTTATTGCACCCTGTAATCTATTAGCATAAACTGCATAGGCTACATGACAATCCAACAGACAATACTCCAATGCTCATTCTGACAATTGCCTCTGCGTTTAAATTGTATACAGTAGGATTTGTTGCATATCTTTATCATGTAATTAAACTACATTGTGTCATAAGCTGCAGTGGCCTAATATTCAAAAGAAGTGTATGTTCGAATAAATGTTATTGGAAAAAGCATTTGTCAATTTAAATACAACAACCAATGAAAGGCAAAAGTGGTCGATTAAATACTTGTTGACGGCACTTTACATTAATCAACACAGAAGGATATTGCTATTCTGTAAACGTCGCCGCTGATTTCGGGGAACTCTTAGTATCATATTCGATGAATGCAATAGGTTTGTAATAATTGCTGGAATCTGATGGATTAGTGTTTCGAGGTAATGTGAAAATATGATTATTCCAATGTAAATTCGACTCTTAAGTTCTTGGTGTCTTATGGGCATACCTGAGCCCACAGTTGAGTCGACCACGAGATTTTCCACCTGGTAAATAAGGGTTGAGTGCCATTCTTAAAGGAGAACTGCATGAAGACAGAAAGCTCATAAAATCAGTCGTGTAAGTGTAATAAACAAAAATTCTGAAGTAACGTGTTCAAAAGAGAGAGAGGAGTGTAAGAGTAGTTGATATGGAAAGACTTCACTCAAACCCGATAAGAGCTGTACATGGTGCATTCTCCCTGCAAAGACCTTGTGAATATTGCACGGAGTTGGTAGGGAAGTCTGCTTTTTTTATGGACGTGAGTTCAATTCCCGACTGGGACAGGGAACAACTTAAGAGTTTGAATTTCATTAAACATACTTTGCTGATCTATCATAAGACCCACCAACAAATTGTGCAAACATCCTCGCCAATACCAATAGGCCTACCCTAGTTCTGTATGAGACAGTCCCAGCATGAATTCAGTAAGTGGGTGTTAACGCCGAAACGGTGACATAAGAAAGTGTGCGGTAGGTAGGAGGACTGCGTCGAGAGTCGGACGCAGAAAAAAATGTCGAAAGCAGCATTCACAGAACTCATATTTCCACCAATACATTTTCCAGACAAATCAGAAAACCACCTAAATTTAATCAGCTCTTCCTTGGTTCATGACCCACATAGTGACAAAGTTTCGCTGGAATCAATCAGATATTTTTTTTTAGATATCTTGTGGACAAAGAACAATCCTGAGCCAGGACTCGAAAACAGATCGCCACCAAAGTTTAATGGACTCTACTTTCGCTCATCATGTACATAACCACAAAATGTCGCTGAAATCCACTGATAACTTTCTGAGTTATCCTGTAGACAAAATAACAATCAAACAAACAGGGGCAAATACATAACTTCCTCCAACACCACTGACGGAAGAAAAGAAGGATAAGAAGTTATGTGGGCTTTCTAAGAAGAATCACGAAAAAAATAAGCCTCTAAATTCTGAGAAAGGAAGGACTTGGCTGAATTATTGAAGACATGGAAAGAATTATGTGGAAAAACATTAAGAGTAACTTGCCTGTGGAAGTCACCGATATTTCGCGTTAGGGGAAAAATAAAACAGCAAGATTACTCTGAATGTTCTCTTTAAAAATTGCACCTAAATTTTCAGTGGATTAATATTCAAGGAAAAATGAATACACTTGATTGTAAAACGTCAGGTCATTGTCCTGTAGTGACCTGAAGCTGATTGACTTTGGTAAGCATTAACAGCATATTGTTTTATTACCTTTATAGAGTATTTATCTCTATAGGGTATATGGCAAAGAGTATTTGTAATACATTGCTATAATTCAGAAACAAATGGTTTCACGTTAATGCTTTTCACATTCATCACAAACTGTACAGTATATCATAAACACCTTGCATAAATTGCGTAAGTGTGGATTTTTATGCCTGTGAGGCGGAGTTTGGATTCCGCAGGCTTGAGTGGTCAGTGACTGGCAGTGTGTCCCATTCAGTTTGGCAGTCATAGATTAGTTACCTCTGCCAGCGAAGTTGGAGATTATGTATTCACCTACACCATGTCTTTTTGTTTGTCCACACAATATCTCCAAACGTTTTCAATGAATTTCAATAAAGCTTTGTGGAAGGGTGCGCAATGGACCAAGAAAGAATTGAAAAATTTGGGGGGCGGATCTGGATCCGGATGCGGTGTACCCCTCACAATATCTCGAAAAGTTCTCAATGAAAGTCATTGAAATTTTGTGGAAGAGTGGGCCATGGGCCAGGAAGAATTATTTAAATCTTGGGACGGATCCGGATCTTACGTACCCCGCACGATCTTTCCAAAAGTTCACAATGATTTTCAATAAAGTTTTGTGGAAGAGTGGGCCATGGGCCAAGGAACAATTGATTAAATTTGGGGGCGGATCCGGATCCCATGTATCCCACACAATATCTCCACGGATCCGGATCCGGCTCCTTTTAAATGACAATGGCATTGGAGGAGGTATGCGTACTCGGAGTGATTTCCAGTTTCTCCTGGTATTATTTCTATTTTGGCTCTCTGAACCCGACCTAACCCGATCCCACGATGGGAAAAACTGTATGGATGATGATGTTGAAGTGGATGACTTACATTTGGGTTCATTTATACTTTAAATCTGTAAGTTTTAAGAGGAACAAGTAATTTTTTAAACTATGACTGCACTGTGGTTTTGAATAATGGAGGTAACGCATACCGGGTTTGCATGTCAGTTTCGGGATGCCCTCATTTAAAAACATATTCAACTTAATCATGTATAACAGTCGGAAATCATGGTTTGAGATTACACGCACGTTTAAAAAGTTAATCAACCCTCAGTACTTATTTAAAAGCACTGCACAGTTGTAGAAATACTAAGTGGCTTTGGAGATTTCGTAACGTCTCCTCCTAAGATACTTTTTCCTGTACGTTGCACATTCATGCCTTCTTTTATGTCAGTAGGGAAAATGTCTGTAGGAAAGAAGCGTAAGTGTCGCACAAGAGAATGTTAAGGTGCATACGCAAAAGAAATCACTAAGTGGTGCTTCGAAGCCTCCTGTACCACCTATATATATATAATGTCAATGTGTGACTGAATCAATGATACATCCGTACTCAGATATAATTCTTCCATTTTGCTCTTAGTCATTCTAACTCCTCTGTAATGATGTCATTTCCTAAGACTAATATAATGGTCTACAGTATGAATATCATTAAAGACATCATGGTATTAAAGGTATATACTGTAACACTGTGGAGTGTGGTACATGTATTTGCTGAACAACTGTATTTTGTGAGTATGCTTATGTAATTAGACTATATTCCTATTGATGATGAACCTGTGAACTCACTGTATTCTGTGTCTGTGCATGCATGTGCGAGCGTGCTTGTGTGTGTGTAATTCATCGGGTCCGGGTCGGTCGTGATCGTCAGCTTTTACCCTCCCGGAAAGGATCTGAGAGCTCATATAGTTCGATCTAAGGGCAAGGCTGTGACCTTCACACACGCATACACCCATCCCCTTGCTCAAGGGGAACAGTAACCACCCACTTCGTCAGTGAAACTTTTAGCAACCTGAGCGAGGCGCGAACTCCCGTCTACTAGATGGCAAGCGAGAACGTTACCACTGTACCAGCGAGCGGTGTGTGTTACTCTGCTTCTGAGTGAACGTGGAGACATATTGGACAATGGACAAAGTGGAAGTTGATAGGAAATAGTACATAGGAAGTACAGATTATAGTAGGAGTATTGGCCCATTACTAGGTTATGTGTTGGGAAACAACTGCTTTTGCTAACAATCTGACCAATGTGTGGGAGAAAAAAATATAGAAAAGAGAAAGGCTCTTGCCAGTCTACCACACCCTTCTTTAAACAGATAGCAGAAGGACAGAAAAACATGATTACTGGAAAGAGCTATGGATATCTTTGTAGGAAAAACAGAAATACTATACTCTATGCACTCTGTAATCGACAGCTCTGAAATAAGGGTGCAAATAATCGCAGAATGCTCTCATAATTAAATAGTTATCTAATTATCTCATTGTCGATAAGATACACAACAGCCTAAAAAGAAATACACTCATTTTGTTACTGCTGTAGTCTCCTAATATTTATCTAGCCGAGTTTCATTTGCATCTGCACTCCTAGGTATTCCACTGACTATTGCTGGTGGTTTATTACATCGTTCCTCTATGTGTATGGTAAAACTTTTCCTATATTTGTTTTGTATCTTACTCTTCAGTTTCATCACATTATTTTTCCATGTCGTATCATCAGTAATTCGAACACATTTTCGTAACCGATATCGTCGAACCTGCTGAGTGCTTTAAATACTTGAATTAAATCGCTTGAGAGTTGATACTTTTTCACTGAAAGCATATTAAGTTTCTTTAGTCGTTCTTTGTAGGGTTAACCTCGCAGTGATGGGATTAAGTTAGTGGCTCCTCTCTGTACCCTCCCAAGTTTGTATTTGTCTGTAGTAAGGCTTGAGAACCAGTATTGTACCCAGTATTCTAAGTGTGGTCTAACTAGTGACGTATACAGTAATACTCAAGAGACTATTATGAGTGGTTTGTAATCCATGTTCTTGCAATGAAACTTAACATTTGTGTGTCTTGTTTACTCGCTGTTATGCATTGTTTGGATTTTTTCAAGTTGTTTCTAATAATAACTCTATAATCTGTACCGTCTTTTACATCCTCTAACGGGACATCAAATATTCGGTATTCATATTTCATATGTGTATAACTGAAGGTTGCTTTGAACAGATTCACGATCTGTTTCTGTATTTACTTTGCCTCCGATTTTCGTGTCGTCTGCAAATGTCGCAGTCTCAAAAATTAGTATTAAATCACTGATATAACTAAAGAAAAATAATTGGTTCAAGAATTGAACCTTGAGGGACCGCTCTAGTTACTGCTAACCAATATCATGATTTTCCATTAATCAGTGCTCGTTGCCTCCTGTTTTGTAGCCCGTCACCGATCCATGAGCAGACTTTATTCGAGAGAACATGAGCTTTTAATATTTCTTTTAGTTCTAAGTGGAGGATTATATTAATCGCTTTGTGTAAATATAGATATATAACGCCCGCAGGTATACTTGCTGTAGGTTCCAGATATCACACACACACACACACACACACACACACACACACACACACACACACAACCCTCCCCACGAATTCCTTGACTGAGCCAATGTCTACCATGTTTTCCCTTAAACATCTCTATCTCATCACTCCACCTTTTTCTGCTTCGCTTACACCCTCTTGAAGTCTAGTCAGTCAGCCTCTTGCTCCATCGGTTATCCCTTATTCTTGCTACATGACCTGCCCACCTCCATTTCTCTTCTTTTATGACCTCTCTAAGATCTTTGACTTTAGTCTGCTCTCGCTCACCCAAGTTGACCTTTTCCTGTTTCTTAAAGATATTTCCACACTGACCTTTCCATTGCCCTATGAGAACAGATTAGTTGATTTTCCATCGATTTTTTTTTTTTTTTTGTTCAGTTTCCAGGTCTCACAACTATACGTCATAGCTGGAATTGTACTTTCGTTATATACTTTTCATTTCATACATTCATGATGTCTCTGTTTACCGAAAGCTTTCCATCCAATTGTAATGCGACTTTTCATTTCGCTATTATAGTCATTCGTTAATTTTAGCATTTGCCCAGAGTATTTTTACTCCTCGACTTCTTCAAGGACTTCTTCGCTTATTCTGATGATGCTCTTTGGTATCTGTGGATTAAACATTAGTTTTACTCCGGTTCATTTTAAGCCTTATGGTGGGAAATTCTCTGTTCAGGTCATTTAACATTTCTTGCAATGTCTCTGTTGTTTCCGATTTTAGGACAATGTCATCTGCAAATCTCAAATGGTTTAGCTTTTCTCCATCTACGTTTACCCCTTTCCTTTCCCAGTCTAGCTTTCTGAAAATACTTTCTAGGCATGCTGTAAATAATTTTGGTAAAATTGTATCTCCCTGACGGACGTCCTCTCAGTCTTAATCTTTCCCGAGTCTTTATGTAATTTTACTGTAGCAGCTCCCTATTTATACATGTTTTCGAGCAGTTTTACAATGTTCTCATTTACTCCTTGTTCTCGCAATGAATTGGTGTAACGTGGTCACTGCTCGAGTTACCAGTGTATATCTGACGATTCTTGCAGGCTGTTTTCTCAGCACAAATTATCCCAGTTAATAATAGTAACTTTACTGCCTATGAGTTATTTTATCTCATCGAACCGCAATTTATCGCTTCCCTCGTCTAGGTTGAGTGGTCTGTATAATGCATCCAAGAAAACATATATATTTATATTTTTTTTAACACTTCGTGAAAATACTGACTTGCAGTTTAAGGTATCGTGCGTTTCAGCATCTAATCTGCTGATCTGAAGTAGGTTAATTTGAGAGAGAGAGAGAGAGAGAGAGAGAGAGAGAGAGAGAGAGAGAGAGAGAGAGAGAGAGAGAGAGAGAGAAGGGAACTTGTGTAGGGGAGTAAGAAAAGAGGCAGAGACAAGGCAGGAGACGTTGACGGGGAAGGGTCGGAGGGAGCTAGACAATAAGAGGAGACTAGGGAGAGAATAGGCCAAAGGAATGAGAGGGTGTCCTGGAGAGAGAGAGAGAGAGAGAGAGAGAGAGAGAGAGAATAATACGAAGAAGGCTGTATCATCGTAGGCTTAACAGATACTCTTTTACTCTTCCATACTAGATTCTTTCCTCATAATTATGACACATTGATATCTTATTTACCTAAACCTTATTCATATTAAAGTTATCGAAGCAATGAACAAATTAAATAACTAAACAGGGTGTGTTATAGAGCCTCCTAATACCACAAGAATGCAGTCTAAGGAGGGAGTGAGGCTGAGCAGGAAGGGAGGCTACGAGGGGAAGGCTGACAAGTGAGAGGACGGAAAAGAATGTAGAGAAGGGAGGAAGTGGAAGGAATGGGGAAGGGGAGAAAGCAAGGGAGGAGAGAGAGAAGATCTATGAGAGCAAAAAGAGTGTGGTAGGGAAAAGGAAGGGTGAGGAGAGAAAGCAAAGGAGAGAAAAGAAGGAGGCTGGGGAAAATGGGAAGAGGAGAGAAAGAGAGAGAAGGGAAAAAATAGGTGCGGAGAAAGGGGGTAAGGAGAGAAAGTGAGAAAAATAAAGATACAAGGAGGGGGGAGAGTAAGGAAGGAGAGGAAGCTTGAGCGGAGGTGAGATGAATGAGGAAAGGGATATATAATAGAAGGAAACGAAATAAGAGTGAGAACGGAGAGGCAGTGAGAGAGAAAACAATGACGTAGGGGAAAGAGCGAGGGACGAGAGAAACTGAGGAAGAAGAAGGAAGTGAAAAAGTGGAAGAAAGTGAGAGAATGAGATAGGGGACGGAAATGGAAGAGAGGGAGAGAGAGAGAGAGAGAGAGAGAGAGAGAGAGAGAGAGAGAGAGAATGTGATAGGGGACGGAAATGGAAGAGAGGGAGAGGGAGAAATGGGAAAGAGAGAGAGAGAGAGAGAGAGAGAGAGAGAGAGAGAGAGAGAGAGAGAGTTATAGAAAATAGAGAGATGAGATATGTAGCAAGGGAAAAAGTGAGAGAGGGAGAGTAGAAGAGGGGATGGATGAAGACGAGGAATGCGTGAGGAAGGGGAAAAAGTGAGGAGGAGGAAAGGGTGGAGAGGGGTAAGCATGAATAGGGAGGTGAGATGATGAAGGGGATGGGTGATGAAGGGGAAGAGATGAGTAAAGAGATGAAGAAAGGTTGAAGAAGGGGAAGGATTGAAGAAGGGAAAGGGATAATGAGAGGAAGGAATTAAGTAGGGGAAGAGGTGAGGAGTATAAAGAGGCCAGGAAGAAAATGAGACGAGGAAGAGAAGGGGGTGACTGAGAGGAAAGAACAAGGAAAGGGGACGGGATGAGAATGATTTGAGAAAAACATGGAATAGGAATGCGAAAACGATAAGGCAGGAGAGAAGTGACAGAGAAGGAATGAGTGAGAGGAAGAAGAAAGACACGTAGGTAGGGGAGGGAATGAGGCAAGGATGACATGGGGCAAAGAAGCAAACTGTGTAAAGCAAGGGATGAAGCGGGGTAAGGCAGGGGAAAATAGGGTATGGTAGGGGAAACCCTGGGTATGGCAGGGGAGGATGTACGGGGCATGGAAAGGTAGCGGTAAATATAGTGACCAAACGAGAGAGAGAGAGAGAGAGAGAGGGGGGGAATGGAAGGGATGGACGAAAGGGGAGGGAAAGGGAGGAAGAATGAGGTAAGATAGGGGAGGTAACAGGGCAAGGAAAGTTAGTATGATAAATATTGTGAATCAAAGTAGATGAGGAGAGAAATAAGGGGAGAAGGGATAGGAGAGGGGAGGGAAAGATCATAGGGAAAAGGAGAAGGAAAATTTTAACCAGAGGAGAGGAAAGAGGGAAAGGAAAAGTGGTAGAGACGGGAATCAAAGACAAGGGGGAAAGGAACAGGCTGAGGCAGAATAAAGGGAGGGATGGGGAGGGGAGGGGGTGAGACTGAACTATGGGTAGGGAAGGGAAGGAAAGGGGTAGGAGTACAAAGTACAAGGGAAAGCAAACAGCAACAGACCTTACAGGCTTTCGAGGCCGTCAGCAAACAGCAACAGACCTTACAGTCTTTTCGAGGCTGTTAGTTACAGAGTAGACTAAGACTACGAGATCTAATTCTACGTGCTAAAGGATAAGGATAATAAAGCAAGAAGGCTCCTCCCGCCTTCAAACCCTCCAGTTAAAACTGGCGGGAAAAAGTAAGAAAAACCACCATGCAGGAGGAGAGTTTATAGGTAAGAGGAAGAGGAAAAGTTGGAAGTGATGGAGAGGGGAGGGAAGGGAAGGAAAAGGGAGGAGACGGAAAAGTTTATAGGTAAGTGGAAGAGGAAAAAGGTGGGAGAGATGGGGAGGGGAGGGAGTGAGACTAAACTATAGGTAGGGAAAGGAAGGAAAAGGGAGGGGATGGAGAGCTAACAAATAAGAGGGAGAGGAATAAAGTAAGGCAAGAGAGGAAACTAGGCAAGCAATAGTATTAAGGTAGTAACAGGACCCCTCTCAAAAAAAAAAAAAAAAAAAAAAAAAAATTGTGAGAGAGGGTGGTACTACGCTATGAAAGATACGGACGGGAAGAGGAGGACGAAAGAAGAGGAAGTTATTAAGTGAGGGAAGGGGGAACAAAGTAACGCTGGGGAGGAAAAAGGGAGAGGAAAGATAGTAGGGTTGAGAGAGAAAGAAAAGGAAAGAGGGATGGGGCGTAACTAACTGAGAGGAAAAGGGAAGGGAGGGGAGGGAATGAACTAAGGAAGGACTAAAGCTTATAGAGGGAGCAGAAACAAGGTAAAATAGGGGAGGAAACTGGGCAAGAAAAGGTAGTAAGACAGAGACAGGAACCAAAGACAAGGGGGAGGGACGGGACCAGGCTATGGGGAAGATTGAGAGGGGAGGGGCCGGTAGGGAGACATCGTAGGCACGAGGCGGAGGAGGGACCAGGTGAGGAGGGAGGCAGGGAGGGAGGCAGGGAAGGAGGGGAGATGGGTGATGGGAGGGCCGTGGAAGCCTTGCCGTGTCAGCCGTGTGTGTGTGGCGGAGCGGGTGGTTCAGTCCCGCATTGGCAGTGTGGCAGGGAAGGTAGCTTGTACACCACCACCACCACACCACTACCACTATCACTACCACCACTACCACACCCGCCAGCCAACCAGCCAGCCAGCCACAGTCTTCTAGCGTGACTTGTCCCACCGCCGTCACCGTCACTTGCCCCCCACCCTCTACATGCCCTATTCTGACGCCGCTGTCACGCTAAGCGGACTGTGAGACGTCAGACCTCGTGGCAGCTGTCATGCATCACCACCCTGGGTAAAATCTGCCTTGCCCTGCCCCACCTCACCTGCCCTGCCTCGCCTCGCCTTGCCCCACCTGCCCTGCCCCGAGAACACCTAAAGGTAAGTACCCCGCTGCCCCACCTGGCTCCATACAAATGCTCTCCTTCCGCATGACCTCCCCACCTTACCCCACACAGTCTCCCTGCTACATTTACCCTTATCTACACATTCCCCCCTGACTCTCCCCCCCCCCTACTTGCCTCACCCCACACAAACCTGTTTCTCCCCCACCCTGTATAAACCTCCTGTGTCCCCTCACTTACCCCACCACAAAGAAACACTCTTCTCCCCTCCCCACGTACCCCATTCCGCACAATCTCTCTGACCCTCCCACTTGCCCAACCCCAAACAAACTCCCGTCTCCCTCACTCGCCCCGTCCCACCCCACACGAACTTTTTCTCCATCTTCCACTACATCCGGTCTCTTCCCACCCTGCCCGTATTGTCTCTCAGGCTTATTAATGAACTCCAAGGCAAAATACCAAAATATATGAACATGACACAGGTAATGGCAATTAATGAAGATTCTCTGAAATCACATCATCTTGAAAGGTATCTTGTTAATAAGTTGTTAGGCTGTATAGGACTTTAGGAATAGTTGTCGTAACTGTGAATCCTCCGACACAGCACACAAAATTACACCGCATGAACATTATGGTTAGCCCGTTGAAGTTCTAGATAAGCGAGCCCTGTGTGTGTGTGTGTGTGTGTGTGTGTGTGTGTGTGTGTGTGTGTGTGTGTGTGTGTGTTGGGGTGACACTGGTGCTGCCCGGGGTGGGTATGCACGGCCCGGCAGCCACCACACAGCCGGACCAGCGCCAGAAGCGGAGTAAACATCGCAGCTGTCGTTCTCTGCACTGTAAACATCGGCGGCAACGCGGCAAAGGTGGCGCTCTACGTTTAACTTCCTCACTACAAGCCTGCTACTACTTCTCATTCATTTCCTACGTGAATAAAACCGTCAGACTATAGTAAGGATGAGACCGGTGTGATAGCTATCGTCTCCATACGCAGTAAAACCTCGGCAGACACGTAGCAGAGGAAAGGTTACCTTCTCCGTAAAGCTGTTCCCTATTGGAGGCCTCCCCTAAGCAGAATAAAACTGTCATATTACTGTACAAGTGAAATAGGAGTAATAAGTATTGTTTCCGTACGCCGTAAAACAAAGCGGCCGCACAACGGAGGAAAGGTGACACTGTTCGTAATAATGTTTCCTACCGTATGTAGGTCTCCCCTAGTGTGAATATAATTGTCAGGTTCTATCGAGAATGTGATAAAGTAACAGCGCTCGTTCATATGCCGTAATAACCGGCTACACGACAGAGGAAAGATGACGTTCTCCTAAAACTATTTCCCTACCCCAAGTCTCGCCCAGGCTGAAGAGGATCGGCAGGGGTCTGGTTGTGGCAAGAATAAAATAAACATCGCAGACGACATCCCCGTACACTGTGAACTTCGGCGGCCGTGCGACGGGGAAGTGGTAGAAAATGTGGGAAGATCTGCTAACCTCCCCATACATTAACAAAAGTTTCCCCTTAATTGCCTAATATACTGTACTGGTGACATGCACTATGTGAATGACGTTATGATAATTGTAATCAGAATATATATATATATATATATATATATATATATATATATATATATATATATATATATATATATATATATATATATATATATATATATAAAGTGTCCTCACAGTGAAGGAAGTTTAATAACACTATGGCACCTGTCCTCGTGCGCGGACTTACACATACAGCTAGTCAGAAGCTCCATTGTTAAGCTATTTGCGGTGAATCCCTTGAGCTTGGACTATAAATAAGGGTGGTGTGAGGCACTGTCGCTCTCTCTCCCACCCTGCCCCGCCCAGCCCCTTCCCGTCTCCCGCCAAACTGCCCCTCCTCACCGCCAGACTGCTCTTTTCCACCAATTAATCGCCTCTCTTTTCACAGTAGATCATCCCTCTTCACAAACCTTCTCCATCGTCAACTCATCCCATTCTCCATCGCCAAATAACCTCATTTCATCGCCAAATCCACTTTCTTCATCTCCCAAGCGCTTCTCTCGTCATGCATCAACTCACCATCCAAAATTACCCTCTTCACAGCTAAACCGAGCCTTTCATTGTCAAACTGCCTCTCTTCAACTAGCGTACTGCTCTTTTCCACTGCGAATTTTCCCCTCTTCGACGTTCTTTTCATCGCCAAACATTCAGTCCCTTTTCACTCTCAACATAGCCTTCTTCATCTGTAAATCATTTCCCTTCATTGCCAAACCGCCCCTCTTTTCACTGTCCCTCTTTACCATCAAACTAACTTTCATTTCCGCCATATCGGTCATTTTCATCAACAGATTGTCTTTTTCTCCACCAAACCAACACTTCAAAGCTTCAATGCCCCTCTTCATTAACGAATAGTCTCTTTTTACCGTTTGTCTCTTCATCAACAAATCGTCTCTTTTCACCGCAAGCCCGTTCTCTTCACCGCCAGACCAATCCTGCCCATCGTCAAACCTTTTGTCTTCTCCGCGAAACCGCATCTCCTCAGCACCATCACCTTCCCCATTGACACTTCACCGTGGGAGGGAAGCACACCACACCGCATTACTCCTGTGATGAGTTGTGTGGTGTGTGGTGGTGACTGGTGTAGGGTAGTTTGACAGTTAGCGGAGCCCCTCACACCACACTACACCGCCCAACCCTTATCTGGTAAGGCGTGTGTTGGTGACTGTTGCTGAGTAGTTTGACCCCCACACCTCATCACACTACCTTTGTGGTGAATGGTATGGTGAATGGCGGTGACATGTTATCGTAGAGGGGTCTGACAATTAGCGGAGTATCTCATCGCATACCCCTTACACTTCTTGCCCCTCACACCTCTTGCCCCTCGCACCTCCTGCTCCTCACTAAACACATCAACTCCTTACCCTGCGGTGAATAGAGTCGTAGGCTGCCTGGTGGTAACTGGTATGGGGTAGTCCGACAGTTAGCGGAGCTCCTCACACCTTTCCGCCCTGACATGCCCTCCTGCTCCGGTTCTCTTCTTCGCTTCCCTCAGTCACTTTTAAGCTTAAAAATTCGTCTTGGGTTAGTAAGAAAAAAACAGTTATCCATTAGACCTCAAGAAATCACTCCATAGCTGAATACAATCGTATGGTGGTAGCAAGAATAAAACAGACAACCCTTCGACCACGAGAAACCATACCTAACTTGCATGAAATCGCCTGGGGATAGTACTTCACCAGGAATACCGTGAAATGTTTCAGATTTATCGTATCCCGGTAAAGTTATCGGATCAGCAGTAATTCTTTGTGGACGGGAAACCAAACTTCACATGAATTCAGTCGAGGTAGGCGGAAGAAAGAATACTAGAGGTAAATTTTTTTTGCTAAAGGTGTCTTCATGAACGTCTCTCCCTCTGTCATGTCTTCCCCAACGCTGTCAAGAGCAAGGGCATACGGTGGAAAAAACATGCCCCCAGAAAAAGTGCCCGGCCTGCTCCGATGCCCGCCAAGTCATGACACCCACTAACCCGGGGGCATACTCTCGTTATGAATAGAAGATCGCTAACACCTCTTGCATAACGAATAATTATACATATTACACCCTATTATTCTGTTTTGTGTTATTTGTTTCGTTTATCTTTCTTCTTTTTCTTCTCCTTAATACGGACGTAGATTGCAAAAGTAGAATACCTGACTATATCCATGCGCACCTTGTTATTCTCCTCAGTGCTACCTACACTATTTCTCCTCTATGGTACCTGCAGTATTTCTCTTCCATGTTAGCTATAGTATTTCTCCTCTATGTTAACTACAGTATTTCTCCTCTATGTTGATGCAGATTTCAGAAGTTGGATACATGAATATATCTGTGTGTCAACTTTACCGTATACTGACAAGGAAGAGGTACTTGGGAAACTCGTTATCTAACTTGAATTCGGTCCACAGAATTGTATATTTGGGGGTTAAGGAAGCTATATAACACGACTTCTTTGGCGAATAGTTATGTATCTAACACCTCACTGATCTTCTATATGCCCTCTTGCTAAACTGTTGAATCCATTGACATTTTAATAATAGTAGTTCTTTTCTAATCTTACACCTCTTGATTATTTTATGTATATTTTTAAATCCTTGTAACCTGTGTATTTATTTTTTTTTTTGCGGGGGAAGGTGTATTTCTGTCGCTACCAAAAGACTTTTTCTTTACATGAACACCCTTACAATAGAACGGTGGATGAAAAATATGTACCGTATTCTTGCAGCGTTAGAAAGATAAATTGCTGCTCTTCCTTACCAACTTATTAGTACATGCAGTACAGCTCTCATCAAAAAACTATCGGAACTCTGTAAGGACCATACATTTTGAAACACATAATTGACGAATCTGAAAACATCCTTGTGTGTATATCTGTCAGTAATGGTTAGCCCACCGCATCATACTCCATACGCTATTGTAATGGCTTCATATACTTCACTCCACAATCAGACATACCAACCGTTCCGAGATGACAAGCTACATTCTGCTCGTCTTCACATCCACCCTCCCCAGGTGTTCGGGTATCTTTTGGTGAGAGTGTACATTATTCGTACTGTACTATTTATTCTATTAAGGAAAGAATCTCGGTAACAGAATTATATGCAAGTGTGTATAACATCCAAAAGAATTATTATTGTATCGTATGCAAAGTAACTCGCTAAGAAAAATGTCGCAGACAGACTATCAGTCTAAAAGAATACGTACAGTATAGCTGTATGCCAGCTGAGTCAGGAAAATTACTGATACCTCCTCTTTAACGACGTAAATTTAACTTGCATCGTACTCCTTAGTATTCATTAATAAACTACTCATATCTTATTAATTTCGACATACAGTTGGGGACAAATTCGAGCCACTACTATGGTACAGTTATGAAAGTCACAAATAATATTTTGAAAAGCTAGTCGAGTTCCGAAGACCACACAGCTGGGTGCCGAAAGTCATTGTTCATTGTATCACTGTTTATAGCAATGCAATGAATCTATTCTTATCAGTTTTTCTTACCTCTTCCACTCCAGAAGTTAGCAGGCCTGTGTGTTGAGGATTGCTAAGGCAGTATCTCTCGTTAATTATTTGCTACCCACTCCAAGTGGCCTGGCTAATGGTCCTATATGTGCCTTGAAGCTGTTCACTGATGTGGATGAAACCGCCTTCACTTGCAGCTCGTTCCATTCAATCAGTTACGCACAAGAAAATTTTAACGCACAGTCGTGAACAATAATATGATGGGGAGAAGGTACCGGAGAGCCTCTAAGCTGAAAAATATGCAGGTCACACTCACCCAAAGGTCAAATTCTTGGGGGGAAAGGAACCTCCATAGTGTGCGTTCCTTACTGATTTGTTTCTGCGTACGACTGGTTAGTATTCTGTTGTGAGGCATTATAATGATTTGTGTAACATAGAAGCAAACAGTAGAGTGTAATATGGAAAATATATTTGCAAGGTAAGAAATATACAACAGCCCCCTAAGCCACTAATAATCCGCTCCCCCCAGAATATATGCCCGCATTCTTGTTCGTTTTGTAGACTGTTTAACTATTACGCGTTTCTTCTTACCTGATGAATACCGCTAACCCCTTTCAGTTCGGCCGATGGCCAAGTGTAGTTAAAGTGTTTGGTTAAGCTGAATAGTAACCAATGAAATTCTTTCCGCCCAAGCGTCTAAGTCTCGGTGAATTTCAGGCAACCATTACTTGCTATTCAAGTTATAGCAGTGGCCCTGCTCCGTCAGATGAAAGCAAACTGACTATAGTGGTACTCCATGTGTGGCTTTCGATTTGGTAGTTACTGATAGCTCTCAGCGCAGGGAATATTTCACATTGAAGACTACCAAAAGAAGTGTGTAATGACTTTCTTACAAAACTTATACTACGAAGTAGGCTGTCTAATTATTATTAGGATTTATACGAGGTTACTCTATGTATTTTATTATTTATTTTACTGAATGTGTTGTGTGAGCAGACAAAGCTAATTAGCTTCGGTGTAAACATTAATTCGCGGTAGGTGCGGCTCGCACAATGAGTGTGTTTTGCTGAAGTGGCTCCCTTGCAGTAATTACTAAATATGTAGCCCCTCTTCCTTAGCGATTTATTTTACAGACCAACTTCATTCACACAAACTAGGCGGCGATTTGTAAGGCAGTGCTTGTAGCTCCAAGACAGAACAAGATAATACTTGCCTGTGCCACAACATCCTTCGCATAGCACTTCTTCCTGTGTAGCACCGTATTCTGGTGATAATATCTTATAACTTAGCATTCAAACTGAAGAGATGGCAAATCTATGCCTGTTTAATGGGAACAGACCATAGTTGTTGGTGATTTCTTGAATATTACGGTATATATGTCTATATTTTCTACATAATATACTTAAAGGCACCAATGAACGCAGGAATGACTCGATAAGGGAGAGTTACCTGAAGACTCCAAAGCCCTCGAGAAAACGGCTTGTAGGATCAGATACGCTCAGGATAACGTTTCCTCCTAACACCTCTTTGTTAGTGACTTATCACAATAGATTTCATTACTCTCTCTCTCTCTCTCTCCTGTTATATTTTAATACGGGTAAAGCAAGCAAACATTTTAAGGGTTAATTACGTGCTGTATGAAGAAATACACTGGTAAGGCAGAAGAGCTGAGGATTCTTTTTAACCGACGCATTTACCGCTCATAGTGCAGTGTTCTCTTGTATATAGAGGTGTATGGTATGTAGGAGGACTGCTGGGCCTTGATAGCAGGCTGTGAAGCCTATGCCCAGAGTCGGACACATAAAAAAAAAAAAAATAAAAAAAAAAAAAAATATGGGTGAATCTGTGATATAGTTTCTCCCTTACCAGTTAATTTCTAGATACTGAGCCTCCGCATTCTTCAACGTGTTATTTATTTCTTTTTTTACGTAAATTATATTCGTACAAAAAATAGATATACACAATGTTGAAGAAGATATATACATGTCAAATGCAGAATAATTACAAAAGGATTGGATGCGGGAGCGTCAAGGACCTTCGGATCTTAGTGTGTTGTGGCGTGATTTAGTGAGAAAGGGAGATTTTGTATGGTGTGGTGTGAGAGGGTAGTGTTGTGTGGTGTAGTGTGGGGGGTCATTTTATGTTGGTGTGGTGTGAGAGGGTTGTGTGGTGTGGCATTGCTAAAATCAATGAAAGAAAAGCATTCGGGAGCCGAATGCTAATCACCCGCCAGAATATGCTGTTGGCCAAGTCCAAAATTTCGGCCATATCTTGACACCCTGAAGGTTTCATGCGATAGCTCAAGCCGTTCATAAGATACAATGGGAACACACACACACACACACACACACACACACACACACACACACACACAGAGGCAGGCAAAAACATTATCACTCCGCCTTCTAATGGCGGGCGATAATAATGTCTTTGGGAGTGAGACAGTTTTTGAGAACCCTATGTGAATGGCAGATGGACGAGGCCGCTACTAGACATATTGCCATATCTAAAATGAACTTGTAAGGAAAAATGCTAGAATTCTCCCAGTCTCAAGAAACATAAGACCAATCTAGCGGATATAAGGGACTCCTGACAACTTTTTTTTTTTTTTTTTTTTAACTATATTAGGTCGATATTCCCTTATATGTTATTTCTGTAGACTCCCTTGCACCTGCTTCTCCTTGATTTATATGTGAATATTGCACGTCGATATTCCATTGTAATTTATTTATGTACACTCCCCACCACATACTACACGTGAATTTATTTCTGAATATGACCCATCGAAACCATTGTATTAATGTCGACTCCTTGACACCTACTCCTTATAAATTTATTTCTAAATGTGACTTGATAAAATTCCATTGTATGTTATTTATGCAGACTGTCTACATCGAAAGGTCACAAAGTACGTGCAAGAATCAGTTAATAATTTTTCTGTCATGGGCTCGTTTGTGCATTATGTTCAGCTTAAATCCTGACAATTTTATTATGATGAGGAAATTTTTAGTAGGCTAGAAGCTGATAGAGAGAGTTTTCAGTACTCATCGTAATGGAATTCCTCTCACTTGAATAATGCAATCTTATGGTATGAATTAAATATACCGATATGTTCACAGAATGTGAAAGGGTTAAGAGGAACTGCTGAAAAGAAAAGCATGGAAAATGTTTGAAAGTCTCCCAACCACTTTACTTCAGTGACCTATTATATATTCTATTATTGCTACTACCAAACGATTTTATTCAGCTTCGGTGAGATTTTTAAAACTGGAAGAGGTGGATATAAGTTTTAATAACACCTTCACGATCCGTCCTAATCTTAATACAATCTTCTCAACATAGGAAGAATAAACTAATACATCATCGTAGTGGAGTTGATTTTATTTTACCGGAACAGTGTACGTAAAGGCGAGGGCAAGCACGCCGCTCCTAGGACACTGTGTTGAAGTGCTAGGTCTCTAAAATATCTGAACCCCATGATTACGATGAAGTGAGGCGTGAAGGAACCAGATTCATCAGTATGCGCGTAGAGTTCACCGCTGCCAGGATACACGATTACCGGGGCACATACTTTATTACCAGGGCACATTATTGCGGGGAAACACTCCTTATTACCAGGACAAAATGCATATTACCAAGACACACTACATGTTACCGGGACACACCGTATATTACCAGGACACTTGACACAATGCACTTTATCAGAACACATGACACACTGTATATTGCCAGGACACATGACACACTGTATATTACCAGGACACATGACACACTGTATATTACCAGGACACATGACACACTGTATATTACCAGGACACATGACACGCTGTATATTACCAGGACACATGACACACTGTATATTACCAGGACACACTATAAATTACCAGAGCGCACTGTATACTTCCAGGACACACTATGTTTTACCAAGACGCACTGTATACTACCAGGGTACACTGCTCATTACAAAGAGTACTGTATACCACTAAGACACACCACCCACTTACAGGACACATTTACCAGGACTCATTACTCATCAGAACACACTACTTTTTACATGACACACTACTTATTTACAGGACACACTACTCATTACCAGGACACATTGTTAAGTTACAGGACACACTACTCTTTACCAGGACACATTACCCATTACTGGTATGCAGCCCATTAGCAGGACACACTATTCTTTACCAGGACATAATGTTCAATACTAGGGCACTCAGTATATCACTAGGACACACTGCTTATTAGCAAGACACACTGCCCTTACCAGGCTACACTTCTCATTACCAGGGACACACTCCTAATTACCAGGACACTGCATTTATTACCAGGACACTCTACTTACTACCAGGACACACTCCTCATTACCAGGACACACTATCCATTACCAAGACACATTATTCATTATCAAGGACACACTCTCCATACAAATTAGACACTCTACCTATTATCAGGACACATTCCTCATTACCGGGACAAATTCTTCATTACCAGGACACAGTACTTACTATCAGGACTCGTTTATTACCAGGGCATACTGCTCATTACTAGGACATAATCTTCATTACTAGGACACATTACTCATTACCAGGACACACTACTCATTACAAGGACACGCTCTTCATTAACAGAACATACCTTTTAGGATCTGGACGCACTACTTATTACCAGGACACACTACTCATTACGAGGACACACTACTTACTGTATTACCAGGACACACTACTCATTACGAGGACACACTACTTACTGTATTACCAGGACACACTACTCATTACCAGGACATACTGCTTTCTGTATTACCAGGCCACACAACTCATCACCACGACACACCACTCATTACGAAAACACTACTGGTATATATGGCCAGGACACATTGTAACAAAGAGCACACCGCAGCCACGACATACATGATAGGTGTGCCCCTTCAGTTCGAATACTTCTTTATTATATTACTCTTACGGTATCCAGATGATTTTCTTTAGCTCAGAAGCAAAGCTTTCTTATCGGAGAGCTTACACGCAGTCTTCATTAACACCTTCCGTACGAACAACTATCCCAGGCTAGGTAAAATTAGCCACTGGTAGCATGAGAAAAATAAACATAAACTAACTAGATAAGGTATGAGACAGGATGGATTCGATGACTTCCTAAATTATACTCACAGTAGAAATAGTGATATCAAGAGAGGGCTGGTGTGCGTGTTTTCCTCCACCGCCATTCAGTATTCAGTTCAGAAGGTGCATTGCCATATAGGAGTATATTACAGGGTTCAGCTATTACTATTATGCAGCACAGAGAGACAGATGCCATCGTTACTGATATGTGGGTTAGGCTACTTACAAGTGCAGTAAACATGTCGTCCTGAATCACTGCACAGGAATCGCCCTATCGCTATGCTGGCGAGCGTTAATCAAATCTTGAGACCGTGTTTAATGTTGTTCATCTCATCCATGAAACACACGACAATACTTTTTTTTTTTTTTTAAGCATATAATGTTTTGAGAAATATGAATTCTATCTCTCATACCTACTTCGAACGCCACATGATAGTTACTTATCCATATCATGAGTGATACTGACAGCGTATTTCGTATCGCCACTGATTAATGGAGATTGTAACCGAGAGGTATACCAACACCTAATTAAAACAGAGTACTACTTAACCTTCTTCGAAGTTTCTATGCAAATTTTCAGTTGTACATTGTCAGCTCTATAATGGTCTTTAAAATACACATTTTAGAATCTAAATGTTCGTATAAAATTATCTGTGCCATTACAGACTATTTTACTTTGAGTTTGACAGAGAATGTGGATTTAAATCAACATGTAACATATTCATGAAAATCAGGGCTAAATGTGTGAAGGAGGAAAAACACAAATATTCAAGTGCCTCTCATCCATGTTCTCATATTGCACAACAGAGGGTACAGACGAATACTTAGTACGTGCAGTGCGAAGCCGGGGGTCCAAGTGAGCAACATGAGCTTTTGTTTTTGCTGGAGAAAACTTTGAAATAAACCATCGCTACACACAAACCATTAGTCATACAACACCCATTTTAACAGGGATTACTCCCATGGCATCTCTCCATTCCCCCTCCTATATCTTTGTCTCACAATCTCGTTTCTTTATTCTCTGATACTTTCATTTTCTGAGGAAAATGTGAAATAACCTTTCACGGCACCCGCGCCAACAATCCTACAGGACCCATTTTCAAAGGGCACACTTTTCTGCTTACCGCACTCATTTATTTACTCCCTTTCTGACGGTTATATGGCGCGACGCAGGTCATGCTGTCCACGAACGTTTGTTCACCTTAGAAAAACCCATGGTAGCCGACTCATTCACCTTGCATAGCTGTTTGTGCAGAAGGTTTTGTCTACCACTATGTATTGTATAAATGAAGTAACTATGTAACTCACTAATTTTTCCGTGCTGGGAATGGTGTGAGTGGTGGTGCACGTGGTGATAGCGTTGTCCTTCACGGGTTGATTGACGTGTTGTGGGGTGTCCTCAACTTCTTAGCAGAACGCTAACACAGCGACTTCTCACTCTGGCAGCTGTGATGAGTAACGATGAGTAACTTGAGTCAAGATGGATGATTATGATGAGTGGTCAATGTGGGTTCTGGAATTTGCTGCCGTCGTCTTGACCTCTTCACTCCTTGCGTGTGGTTATGTTGGTAGAGGTAGGGGGCGGTTGGAGAGAAGGGTGGAGGTCTGGTGGTTGTTGCTGTGTTCTTGCTTTTCGTTTGCTTGTTTTGCTTCTCTCTCTCAATGTATTCTCGATCCTTTCTTCTTGTGATTTACTCGTTGTGGGATGAGGACTGCCGCTACTTGTAGGTACGTGTAGAAGATTATAGAGATGTCTCGTAGACTTGTTACTTGTAGTTAATCATAGAGATGTCTCGTAGCTTGTAACTTGTAGCCTGTATTTTGTACTCTCATCCAAGAGTACAACTTAGGTATAACTGATCTACAAAACACACTACAAAAAGCTACGAAGTTTCTACAAGATAGCTTCTCCTGAGCTAAATAAAATGGTCTGAAAGTAGATAGACATTAGTGAATTGAAAAGATACAGACGTTCAGTACAATTGTGTTTTAAAGTTCGCTTCTCTTAACACTACGCGATGCATAAACTCATCGAACTGAAAGGGCTAGAGGTTGATCATCAGAGGCAGTATGCAGCTGTGAGAGTTTGTTTTCCTAGTGTAACTGAACCCGGTATGAACAGACCAAATCCATTCAAATCCGGAGACGTCTTTTCCATTCCTTCTTGTTACTTAGAACGACTACACTGAACTAAGAACCTTTTTTCGCCTTAGTGAAGGGGTTCATGAATGCTCTATATAGCCCTTCTCGTTCGATAAGTTTCTCCAGAAGTTAATAAAATAGCCTCTGGATAGTAGTACCGCTAGTAGTTACAACCCCAGGCCCATTTGAACGTGAGCCCAGCAGATCACAGGCTGAAGTTGCCCTCTGCCTGCAGTCCAGCATCATCTTTTCGGGGGATAGGGAAGGAGCTGAGGGACATTTGTATAACTGAGCAGTGAAGCCGCCCAGTTTTATCAGTGCCACCATGTGAAGGCGTCCCTCTCCAGCATCACTGAAGGGGTTAACGAAGGCTACATGTAACTCCTCGATTATCGTAAAGTCTCTCCGGAGATGACTATATAATCCCGAGATAGCAAAAAGACAATAATCAGTACATGGCGTCCTCGGTCTGAAAGATTTGACTCCTTCACTCCGAGAGCTCTCCCATAAACTGGATAAAAGTATCGAGCGGTTGCAAGAAAATATTAAGAGTTATCGAACTGAAGGGATTAAGAGATTATTTTGAAGCTCATAATTACGGGAGGAGTACCTTAAGCTGAATTATCTGTTTGACGGCCGCAAGATGACAGTTTCAAAATGAAGTCATGACAGTAGAGTTGAATGAAATATTTTAAAATCCCATTTCTATATGGGATCTGTGAGTCAAAATAAAAGCGTGTGGCGATAGCAAGAAGAAAAGTCTATTTAAGGGTTAACGGAAGTAGTCTCTAATCTTTTCAGTAAAATGGATCTCTCACAATGAAATGAAATAACTTGGCAGCAACAAGAACAAATACTTTAAAACGTCATCGTACCGAAGGCCTAATGGAAACTATTTCTAACTCCTCCACGACAATAACTAAAAAAGTGTCTTCCACCGCTCCCAAGAATAAAACAAAAGATATAATTGCAATGCTGGGGTAAATATCATGACGTAATATACAAGAGCATACTGTATTAACCCCCTCATTTTCTGAGCAACTCCTGTGTTTTACCTCACCAGCTACAAATTATGTTACTCAGCTGAGCGAGTCGTAGGAACCTTTGTGTGTTAAAACAAATACCTTTAACACTCTCATGGTCGAAACAACTCCAGTATTTATTTTGCAGCTAACGCCATATGGTTTACGCAGCATACAGTGAGTCATAGGAGCCTGAGAGAGTGAATGTGTGGTACGTATCTAATATAAACAATATCTACGAGAAAGGGGCACTAAGGGAGCCTCCTAAGTCCACCATGAGTCCACGACCCTGGGAAACGATCGACCACATCATCTGAAAAACTTTTGGGAAAATATCGTACTTCTGTTAAAATGCGATACTTGTGAGATGCGATACTGCTGTGCTCTGTACACTCTAAAATAGCCGAGATTTTAGTCTAATTGCAGCATTTTTCCCGTATCTCATCGGAAGATGTAGACAATATAGTTCTACACTCATTCCATAGCGCTTCTTCGTGACTAGCAACATCACAGATTATCTCTCCTTCCATCCCAGTCTTCAAGTTGGCGAGACAGCAATTATAGTCCAAGTCAAAGTGGACAGAGTATAGGAAACGATACTTCCGGGGGTCGTACTCATAAATATTCCTGAGATTAAACTGTTTGAGACAGCTTATTTGTAATTTTGTCTTCAATAATATAGTTAACAAATACTTGAAAATCAGGTTACACTACAGCCTAACCCACAGCCTCCCCTACTCCAGCCAAACCCAGTCACCCACAGTCCAACCAAGTCCATAACCACCCGCACCAAAATCACACCAAAATCACCCACACCACAATCACTACACCACAACCAAACCCATGACCAACCACGCCACAACCAAGCCCACCGCCACCCACCATACTGCCATACCCACCCTCACCCACACTACTGCCAAACTTACACCCCACTCACATCACAATAAAATCAACAACCACCCAAATCAGAAACCACACCCGCGTCCAACCTGCAATCTCCCACCTACCTACCTACCCCAGATCGCCTGCTTATCGCTCCGCCCCGTCAACCTCCGCACACATATACTCCTGTAGCCAATAATCATTTCCATCACCTCGAAACTTCGCCAATTTTGCTGACCTACAGTTCATTCACTTTAACTTGGCGGATATGTTTGTCCTTTTGCAGTCTATATCACTGAGATCAGTGCCAGAAAAAGACAATACTACTGTTTTGCATCCATTCTTTAGCACTTCATAATAACTAGTACTGTGTTCTGGTGTTAATCTCTCGCTGTACCTCAACATTCACGATGATTAGCTGGCACTTTTACACCTAGTTAAAGTGAACCAATGACAATCGTATTCAATCAGTTCAACCTCCACACGTGTAAAGGTATCATTGACCTTACAGTCAACAAAAAATGTATCTAACACATGGGGTTCGATGGCTGTGAAAATGAGCAAGTGTTTTAGGACACACATGAATCTATGAACCTAGTGCCTTAAAAAACACTCCACCCAGAATATGAACTTTGTGTGATTTCGAGTATAACAATTACCAAGGATATTATTTGCACCTATAATCATAGGCCCATATGTCACAATGTTTCGTCCATGGTTCAGAATAATTCGTGCGGTATGTGGCTCGATACTTTTTTGTTTGACTGTACATCGTCCGGAAACAGTCCAGTCCTAGTGAATTTCTACTGCAACAATCACGTAGGATTGGTAGAAATATCGAAAAGCTGTGTACACTGGGCATATTAAAGTATTGTCGGGTTTACTGTAGGCGACATGGTGGTAGGCGGTGGCGACCATCATCCATTCATATGATGTAGTGTTGCCTGGCTCTTCCATCACCTTTATTATACTTTTTCTGTGTCCGCTTTCCTTTCTTCCCATTTCTTCCATCCTTCCTGTCTCTTCTTAATACTCTCTTTTTCCACTTCATGTATCTACAATGAGTGACAAGCCTAATTGTTTCCTGTAACCCAGGAAGCCATTACAACGCTGGGTGGTAACTATATAACCAAAAATGGGATGAAGTGAAACCTACTATGATGCCCCTGTTAGCTGGGAGAAGAGACACAAAATGCTGTCTGTCACAAGGGAATATCTGTTCACTGTACAGGCCAGCTGTACAGGGACAGTTGTTTGATGCATTAACAGTAACAACAACAACAGTAAAAACAACAACAACAACTGTAGGCCACATCACCATCAAACTCTTTCAGGTCTTAATGATACTTTCCTAAATTAACCAGTAATAATTGAGGGGTTAGAGACTTTGGTTACTCTCTAAGAGGATGAGAGTTCAATCCCAGGCCGGGGTAGGGAACAGTTTGATTTATTGAATCTCGTTTACTGGTAGTCCGTAAGACTCAGTGTCATGTCATAAAAACACCCCCACTAATACCACTACATCAGTCTTAAATGAGACGCCCCTGGCAAGTGTCAAGTTTGGAGGGTGAGTGTTAGTGTCAGTTCTGATATGTGGAAGAGTGTGGTACACAGAGGACTACTTGGTCTTAGGGAGCGGACCACCAGTACTACGCCCAGCGTAAAAAACAACAACAGCAAAAAAGAAGGTAAAAGTGGTTGACAGATTTGCAACCCCACTTTGAGATCTTGATAAACGAACCACCACCACGACCACCATCAATAATAATAATAATAATAATAATAATAATAATAAAAATTTAATGTTTGGTAATATCAGTTCACCAGTCAGAAATCTCACTCCTATAAAAGTGTATACAATATTTTACAGAAGTTTCATCTTAAAACTGTCGAAAGAGATCTTGGTTAAGCAATAATAATTAAGCAGGCAGTGAACATTCGAATTCCATTTTTATTCGAAGCCCTGGATGTCTAAAAGTTTATATTTGCATCTTTTCGATACTGTGTCGAAACCTACTGAGACTTTGCTACATTAACCAGTAACACTCAAGCGATTTTCGTGTGTCGGAATCTCGCTTCATTTGCTCGAAATCCCAGACGTATAAAAGTGCAGGATATCTACAGTTACCTTTAAAATTGCACAGCATATATTTACCCTAACGCTGGTGTTCTTAAAGTAGTGCCTCAGTACCAATAAGAGGTATGACAATGAGTTCTTGGGGATATCCAGGATGATGTCGTAAATAATAATAATAATAATAATAATAATAATAATGTATGGTAACTGCTACTAAACGGGAACTACGAGTAGTTGCCAGTTAGTCTGGCTCAGCTGTTTATTCACTACCATTCTCTTCTTTTTCAAGAATTTGAGAGTGAGGGGAGTAATATTATTATAGAAGGGGTTTAGGTTGACATGGAGTTAAACTTGGGATTATTGGGGCGGAAAAAGTTTAAGAAGGAAGTACTGCCTTAACGGTTTGAATGAATCTGTGATAGTACTGGGAAACCCACCTAAACATTAAAATTCAAGTAGGATGGTGCACCACCTCACCGAGTGTTGGATGTGTGTGAAAACATAAGTTTATAACCAGTGGAATGGAACGGTGTGGTTCAGTTGCTTCGCGCTGCTGATGGTGGTCACGTGAGAAGTGTACTGAACCCTGGATACAATATCTTTACATGCAACAAATTACATGAAACGATCTCAGTACTTGTATTTTCAGTAACATTTAAAGTTGTAGAGATAACTTCTGGACACTGTATATTATTATTGTGTCACAGTGAAAATGACGTCATCGTAGTAAAGGATTTATGTTCAGCCCAGACTGTTTTGTGTCGTGTGCATTCGGCATAAAGATGTGGTTACTTGTGGATGCGGTAACCTTGAATTTTCTTAGTCATCTGGTGGCAAAAAGAAGGAAACAGAGAAGTTGTCATCAGTGTGGGATCCTGCATCCTTTTCATTAAGAGGGAACCGCGCCATCGTAGTGAAGGAGGTACGTGAGTGGGTTGTACAGTATATTAAGTATTAATGAGTCGGTGAGGGTTTAGTTGTGATGGTGATACTTTGAATGTCGATGTAAGAGAGTGTGGATAATGGAGTGTTGATATGAGGATGTGGGTGTGAGTGTAAGCATTTCTGTGTTGGTATGAGGGTGTAAGTGAGAGTACTGGAGTGCTGGTGTGGGGCTGTGGGTGTGATTGTAGGAATCTCTGTGTTGCTATAAGGGTGTGGGTGTGAGAGTAGACATTTTTTCGTGTTGGTATAAAGATGTGGATGACATGAAGGTGTGGGTACGACCGTTCTGCAGGCCCCACAGAACAATCCTATCCCCGCCCTCTCAATCCGATCACGGGACACAGCGGGGCAGGGTGGGACAAGGCAGGGCAGGGCCGCGCGGAGCGGGGTGGGCGAAGCGGGTCTAATTCACAGCCGGCCGCCGGGATACAGAGGACGTTGGTAGAAAATACACACACGTTATTCACAAAAATAAACATATGAATGAAAGGTACTTCGGTCACATGTCCTTCCTGAGTGAAGGTTATTATTGACATTTCAGCCCATAATCGATCAAGTTATTTTATGGGTGTTCTATACTCGGGTCTCACTTGTGCAAACACCTAATTTCCCATGACTTTTTGTCAGGAAATCAATAATAACTGAGAAAACATTACTACCTACAGCAAACTGACAACTAAAGCAAGACATTTGACTTCCTCTACCCAGTCACCCGCTGAGATACTGCCTGGCAACTTTGCCACGGCATCTGTGAAAGTAAGACATTCTCCCATTACTTTTTTTTTTTTTTTTTCAGGAATGTGAGGCCGATAACTAAGGAAAAGTTCAGATCTATTTTGGTTAGGGATGAATTACTTGGCGTGAAAGGTTAGGTTAAGTGGCGAAAGGGAAGATTAATGGCCTTGTAATTTACTGATTTCGGGAGAGGTGACCATATATCAACAATTGGTCATTTCCGACGGAAATGAAGATTAATCGAACGCATCACTTATAGATATAAATAAGAAAAGCCATAGATATCGCCAAGTTGTGTATGGGCCGAAATGAAAAACATACCAAATAATGACAATGCCCCAGCTAAGTATGGCTTCACCCCTGCACGGATTTTATTTTTACTACTGCTGCCAGACGACACTGTTTGGGAGGAACTTACCCACATATTGCCCTTCAAAATGATTTCATGTAATTTCATTCCAGCACACTCTAATAGTGGTGTTCCACACACACACACACACACACACACACACACACACACACACACACACACACACAACCTGCACAACGCTTGCTTCAAGCAGTCGCGATAAAGTTTGATATGTTCAGTGTAGTGGGACGGTGGCTGTGTTAACCTCTTCAGACCTAGAACATCATATTAATTTAATTTTACCCTTCCCTGACGATTGGATTAATTTTCCTCCTGTATTTTTTGAGCCTATAATCAGCCTTCATTAGCCCTGTTATACCAGTGGTTGATACGTATTTGGGTAAAATAATCTTGGGATTGCAAAGAAATATTAAGAAACAGGTTATGGAAGTGAAGGTATTAAGTGAGGTGGTAATTACACACGACAAAGTATACTTGAGTAAAGGAATACATAAAATTGGGGTGTCGAACTCTAAATATAAGCTATAAAACCCGTTGTCGTAATGATGAGGCTAACTGAAATGGAAGACTCAGAGCATGGGTAGACACCCAATGGGCATAAGAATCATAATTCTTCGTAACTCCCAAATACAAAGGTTTTAAATGTTCATTGTCATCTAACCTTAATCTTCAAGTTATTCTGTATCCAAACCTGTGATTAAGTACCTAAAACATTAGTCTAAATCTCATTTTGTTAAAGCTTCGATATCTCTATATTCGTTTTCCTCAGATTAACCCAGCTTTAACATGGCACATCCGATCTTCCTCTCGCATTTTTTTCTCTCTCTCTACTGGATCAGATCCTTAATGTACATTGCCAGAAAAAAAGTCATTGGTTGCCAATATGTCAGTTCTTAAAGTTTTGATCCTATTGAGAACGAATTTGGTGGACGGGTTAAGGGTCAGCAAAAGGTAGAGTTAAGCAGATTTGAGATCAATCAGTCAAGATAAAGATCACAAGTAAGCGTTAAAGTTTCGGCCATTTAACTCAAAAAACTTAAACTCGATTATGATCAAACTTTATTTATGAACTTAAAGACAGCCAAAAATTACTATTCTGTTTTGAGATCAACATGTCAAATGTCAACCTAAATTTCTCACCCAGTTTGGACCATCCTTAGTGTTAGGGCTGTTTTCTCATGTAATAATGAAATGCTTCAGATTTGAGAACAACTCGTCAAATATCAAGGTCACAGGGCAGGGTCGGTTCGAACGTAGACCGACTGTAAGGTGCAGGTGTAGAGCTGTCCAAGTACATCGTCCTGCTATGCTCTCCAGACGATTTTACTCAGGTAATGAACAGGAGGGAGTTAGTCAGAGCCCTCCTTAACATCTTCACTACTTCGGCGCTTTTCTACTCGTATGCAGAGTCTTTGAATAACTAGTGACACAAAGATAAAAATGCATTTTATAAAATGTATCAAGGTGTAGAGATGGCGCTACAGCAAAATCTATGGGGACAAGATCGAGGCAATAAAAGAACATAAAACTCCTTCCTTATATATTTTTAAATTCGAGTCAGTGGCATGATCATGTAGCAATGACTGAAGCACAAGTGCACCTATCAGTGCAATGCGTGAAAGCATGTCTTAAAAAATATATATATATATATATATATATATATATATATATATATATATATATATATATATATATATATATATATATATATATGGTTATGTGTCATTTTATTGCATCGACCTTGTTCTAGTGGCATTTGACGCACTGCCATTTTTGTACCGACAAGTTTTACAAAATGTACTCTTATACTTGTTAGATACAACCTTCGTTAATCCCTTTCATGCAAGAGTCGTTCAAAAGTTTGCTTCTTCAATCCAGGTGACATTCTATTAGATTTTTTGCTGGTACATCACGATTGATAGTGGTAGTAATGGTGGTGGTGGTGGTAGTGGTTGTGATAAGGAAGTCCAATTATACAATGCTTATGCATCAAGTAACTAATATTTACTGTAATTCTGGGGTAATTCAACATCACCCACTATATCACAGACGATATTCAAAGCCTAACTAGCGATTAATATACTCATGGCAAGTATTAGGGCTACAATTAGAAAATTGTGAAATATAAAGTAGTGTCTAATTTCACGAGAGTTGAGGGGCAACAATCCGTTAATTCTGTACACCAGCGACACTATACAGGCTATAATAAGATACACCAGAACTTAAATATCGCACTCATTATCAGGAAACTGATACTGTAAAATGCTGTTAAATTCTAAAGACTAATCGTTCTCCACGCTATCTGATGACAGATTACAAATTACCTATCTATCTATCTATCTATATACTGGTATATATATAGATAGATTGATAGATGGATAGATAGATAGATGGATAGATAGATAAATAGATAGATTTGGATATAGATATATGGAGCTTCAAAAAAAAAAATCACATGGAAAACACTTTAATATATTTTCTTAGCAACTTGTTGAAACGACAACAAAACTTGCCTCTTGAGTGAAGAACAATTGGAGACTGACTGTCAAGCTATGAACATGCATTTATTATCAGGATCTGCTGTACCGGCACTCTCAATTACATTTCACTATAAATGTTAGTCTAACACTTAAGCACCGTATATATATATATATATATATATATATCCAATCCTAAATTGCCCCATGAGGAGCGTAGGAGCCCGAGGCTAGGAAATTTGTCCCAACATTTAAGATGAGAGTGACTAGCCTCACTCAGCCCTGCGTGGCATTACATGAGTAATCAACCCCAACCATCCCTTGGATATAAACCTTCACCGGCTCAATCCGACTGGAGCGCAACCACCCATTGTACTAAATGGTTTCCTGGTGTACAGGAATCCATTTGGCTTGTCACTCAGTGTAGAGTCACCCACAGGCAGAAGGACAAGGAAAGAATGAAGGAAAGGAAGACAGAAGAGGGTGGAAAGAAAGAAAGATGGAGGAGAGGAAAGGGCAGACACCCGACAGCAGCACTATATCGAGTGAGTGGATGGTAAGCACCCCCACCTACCACATATATATATATATATATATATATATATATATATATATATATATATATATATATATATATATATATATATATGTGTGTGTGTGTGTGTGTGTGTGTGTGTGTGTGTGTGTGTGTGTTCAGAAGAATAATCCTTTGAGTGAGTCTTTGAAAAACAGTCTCCTAGTGAAAGCCAACTATTTGTCTGTTTAACGGTATCTATAATCAGACACCTTTATCTCGGAGGGGATGGCCATCAGTAAGTGGCAGGATATAGTGAAAGTATACAGATGAAAGAAATGGTTTGAATAATCTAAGCATTCAATATCCACACTGAGACCTAACTGGAGCATCTGAATTATAATTATGCTGTTTGTGAATACATCTGTGTCCTGAAGATGCATTTTGTGTGTGACAGTTGCTACAAAACAATCCCCAAGAATGCCTCACACTACTGAGTAACGAACCTTCCCATGAGACACCACTTTCCTTGGTGCAGTTGAAATAAGATGTCTGTGGCACAATGAGTAACACCATGATAACGATATGACAGCAGGTATGAGTTTCTGTAAGCCATCATGCTTTTTCCCGAAACACTCTCTTATCATGCTATTTGAGCATTGCCTCACTAAAGAAAAAAGGCTGATAATTCAAACATTTTTACCAAGAACTTTGGCGCTAATCTATAGGCTATCTTCCTTACCTTCGCCTCTGCCTTGTTTTCCCCCTTATATATATATATATATATATATATATATATATATATATATATATATATATATATATATATATATATATATATATATATACCGGTATATCTATCTATCTATATATATATATATATATATATTTAAAATCCTTGACTGATTATTCTACTGTATATGCCACATGCTGATATTAATTGGTAAGGAGTTGGTGCTAAGGAATCTCCTAAGGTCATGGTAATACAGCTTTCATTATTGGTTTATTTTTCTCCCTGTTAAAAAAAAAAATGTACAGTACTCTTGTTGTCAGTTGCTTGCTCACAGCAATTATAATTTCCCATAAATTTGCCAGAAATTTTTCCTTGTAAACAAAATTGCTCGTTGTAGGAGGAACCAGACATGGGAGAAGTCTGTATTTTTCTCCTTTTTTCCTCCTTGCAAAATCAGATCACATTTACAGAAGGGAATTGTTCATAATTGTACCAGTGAATCTAAATTCTGTCCTTCAAAGGATAATTCGAGATTGTAATGTATTCCAGAGAGTTTTATAGCCATTTGTCAGGCAGTGATCTCCTTCATATGATCAAATTCATTAGGTAATAACCATGATATAAAATCAAAGTTACTTCCTGATTTACACTAAATTAATCCAAACGTTGCATGTCTACAAACTATGCACCCTTATGCAACATGCACTGTCAGGCTCCGAGGACTCACACACAGCTGAATAAAGATCGTCTGATGTTAGACGGAGTATAATGCTCAATCGTCCCGGCCAAAAAAGATTTGAAAATTTCCCGGTATTTAATCTTTACAACTCAAGAGCTAACTATACACACAAGGAGGCTGTTACTGACTCACCATGAATTTATAACTTTGTCATGAAGATACCTCTCTCAGCTAAACAGCATGCATCAATCACATCCTGATCAGGAAAGGGTTATTTGAGATAGTTTTATAATAGAAAGAGTTTCATAACTCGTTGTCAGACTCGTCTCCCTCAGATGAGAATACTGGTCATGCGAAAACCAGGATGTAGCCTCTAAGGACCATATTAAAAATGAGATCATAAAGGTGTGGATAAGCCCCATTTTTCTGACGATATTTTCCGAACCATGTGATCTAGATAGAACATATCAAAACATTTAGTATCGCTGCACTCCGATTATGTATTCTTAATTTTTCTGCAACTTTTTTTTTTTTTTTCAGCTTGGAGCAACTTTTCTTCCTGGCAGGGTTAGATATAGCTTGCATTAATCCCATATCACTGGAATCCTTTTTATATTCAATTTTATCATCTGGTGTTAACTAGAAGAAAATGAAAAATGCGTCATCCGACCAGGGGGGTTAAATAAGAGTGACCTTCTAGCCAAACCCCCAATTCTTAACGTCAATGCTGTCCTCCTACCGGTAAACAGGTGTACAGGGCGGCAGGAAATGGTCACAACATTAATACCGGTTGTTCAAGCTGACAGGACACACGACTAGAAGAGCGTCGGCTGGGCTTATACATTTCACGGTGAGAGGCAGTAAGTTAGCTAAATAAAATCGTCTGGCTATGGAAAGGAGAAATTTATCTCTTTACAACCATTTACGTGTGTTTTGCTTAAGTCGTATCATCGATATATTTTTTGTTTACATCTATTAATTTATTTTTTAGGTTTAGGGGGACTTTTCAAATTGGGGAATTTTGCTGTAGCCTCCTCTTGACTACTAGAGAGAGATCTAAAACGAAGTGAAATATCGAACAGCTGCAAATGTTATTTAAAATAATGTCCTTGGTCGGCGAGAATAAAATAACGGGTAATGTACTCATTTCTTGCCCCCTTATTACTACGGGCCATTCATGTTAATGAATAAAGGAATATGAAGAATAGACTAAAGAAATATTTTAGTAGTTTGCTCCTTCCTTGGTGCTGGATTGTGACACCGTCTCGCGATGGTGCCAATGCACCTAGACAGAAGACCTGCCCTGGTGCCAATGCACCTAGACAGAAGACCTGCCCGGATATCTTTTGTAGTAAACTGGTTACTGAAGGCTGTACCTAACTTCCCCAGTTCTAAAGGTCTCTCCAAAAATGAGTAAAACCGTTTGGTGGTGGTAATTACGAAATAGAATATATCCGAATAAAGAAGTTACATGTTCAAAGTCCCTTGCTGGGGAGTATAGTTCACAGTTTTACTGCTTATAGGAGTACACTTATCTGTGGATAAAATGCAACAATGTGTATGTTCAGTATACTTCTCTTCTTAAAACATTTCATCCAGAGGCTGTCTGTGCCGTATTACTCTGACTACTGCTAGACGATCATTTATAGATTTAGACATATATTTCCATGATTGCTGAAAACTTTGGTTATAAAAAATTCTGACAGACTTAGTGATTTCTTTTTATTTACTGGTCAGTAAAAAACCAACACTCTAGGGAACGCTGTCGCTGAAGGCAAAGCATGAGAGCAAAGAGATTCAATAACGCAACCTTAGGGCAAAAACGATCATGGTGAGTACAGTTGCAAACACAGTTAGGAAACACAGTACAATTGAAAAAAGAAGACAAATACAGAAGAAAACAAGAAGCGGTGCAAGGCACAGCAAACCCGTTCCCCGGCAGTCATTTTAGTGCTGACGTATAAACACATCAGGCTATCTAGTCAAAGATGTCACAGATCAAATTTGGAGTAAACCGGGTGAAAATTGACCATTTTATGTCCATTTGAATTTTTAGGCCCGACCCACCTAACATTGACCCCCCTGCGCTAACTGTGGGATGAACCCCCCCACCCGATGTAATGAGGCATGTTATAGGATGCAGATTTGAAAGATGCACATTTAGGTTTTGGTTTCACGTCCATATGACGAATTTGAAAGGAATTATGGCGGAAAAAAAAAAAAAATTACCTGTCTCAGTTTTTCTCTACATTTTTTGGGTCTACAGCCTGGACCTTGGCCCAATTTGGCCAAAAAAATTTTCAGGTGATCAGAAGTTCATAGCCCACCATCCCTGTAATTTTAGTCAAAATCGCACCAATAGTTTTCGCGTAAAGTTGTTGACAGACAGAAAGACAGACAGACAGACAGACGAACAAACATGCAAACAAAACAACAAACAAACAAACAAACAAACCGAGTGAAAACAATACCCGTACCCGAGCCCCTCCGGGACGGGGACGGGCAATAACACATAGCACATAAAGTGAAATCGTCCCTTTCCTACAACGCACCCCCAATCTATACATTCATCAGTGTCAACAACTTCACAACTCCCTAGAACTGTGACACTCTGCCCTGCTACCAGGGAGGGCGAGCTGTACTCTTTTGCTCTAGCCTGGCCTAAATTTGCCGTCTCTCCATCTTCATAACTGAGTTGTAGCAATAGATTAACGCTTGAAGTTGATGCAAGTCACGAAGAAGCACTATGCAGAGGATCTAGAGCCTTTGCATTGTCTTCCCCAACCAATGAGCTGCACAAAAAAGCTGCTAAAAATAAACATCTGGGCCAAGTTAAGATGAAAAACCATAATGTACAGGCACGCTCAATAATCCCTCTCCGGTGCAGGTCTGGGGTCTTCATTAATCTTTTCTACTGTGCAGGTGAGGGGTGCTCAGTAATCCTTCTCCTGCTCATGTTTGGGATGCTCAGTAATTCCTCTCGTGTGCGGGTATGAGATGCTTAATTCTCCTTTTACCTGTCTAAGTCTGGGATGCACAAAAGCTCCCCTCTACGGTGCACATGTGGGATGCCGAATCATTTCCCCTACTGTGCATGTCTGGGATTCTCAATAATCTCCTCTACTGTGCACTTCAGGGATGGTCAACAACTCCTCTAGTATGTACGTCTACAACGCTGAAAATTTTAATTAAAATTTCAACATACCTAACAATGATGCACGAAAATCATAACCCTTGTAAAATTAGTGAAACAAAGTTCAAACTGTGTCATATCAAAGTGGTGACGTGCGGAAAGGAACACTTTCACGGGGTGGCTCCAATATATCCGGCTCTGTTCCAGGCTATACAAAAGCTCCTTCACTCCTCCCTACACCCTGAAAGGCAGTTGGTGGACTGCAGAAGGTGGGCAGTTTCACCCTGCAGTCCACTGAGTTCACGCTGAAATGAGTTTGGAGTTCCCACTGCCACTACTACTACTACTACTACTACTACTACTACTACTACTGGAACAACAACAACAACAACAACTACTACTACTACTACTACTACTATAATATCAAACTAAAAAATACTCAAAGAGCATATACCTCCGTCAACGAAACTTAAACCTTAAAACTAACCTGGGTTCGAGGTCGTCGGCGAGGAAATTAATTCTACGATCTTAGTTTGTTCTGTTACGCAGTCACAGCGAAGGTATACCTTCGCAGACACCAGTGCATTTTATTATTCATTCCTGCATCCGAATAAATATTCCACCTCAAAAGCCAATAGACTATCCCATGCCCAATAACCATTTATACATCAGACTTCACTGAACTCCGATACTATCTATGTTTTATATATATATATATATATATATATATATATATATATATATATATATATATATATATATATATATATATATATATGTGTGTGTGTGTGTGTTTGTGTGTGTGTGTGTGTGTGTGTGTGTGTGCGTGTGTGTGTGTGTGTGTGTGTGTGTGTGTGTGTGTGTGTGTGCGTGTGTGTGTGTGTGCGTGTGTGTGTGTGTGTGTGTGTGTGTGTGTGTGTGTGTGTGTGTGTGTGTGTGTGCGTGTGTGTGTGTGCGTGTGTGTGTGTGTGTGTGTGTGTGTGTGTGTGTGTGTGTGTGTGTGTGCGTGTGTGTGTGTGTGTGTGCGTGCGTGTGTGTGTGTGTGTGTGTGTGTGTGTGTGTGTGTGTGTGTGTGTGTGTGTGCGTGTGTGTGTGCGCGTGTGTGTGCGTGTGTGCGTGTGTGTGTGTGTGTGTGTGTGTGTGTGTGTGTGTGTGTGTGTGTGTGTGTGTTTTATTCACAAACAGACAAACGAACAGACAGACACATGGGTGGATTCATGACCTCCTCCAGCTTCACTGGCGGAGTTAACAAGTGGTGGTTGGAACACCCACCATCCACTCTCCTGATGCAGTACTATCTTTCGGTGACTAACTGAATAACAAGTCATAGTTTTTAGCAACTCTTTCATAACTAGGGTAGCAATCCTGTAGCCGATATATGGACATCTTGTGGTCGAATTGGTTAAGGTGCTCTAACCAGATGTGGCCCATAAGGGACACATCTGTTTTTTTTTTTTTTTTTTTTTATGCGAGGAAGAAGGAACCAAAGGCCATGAGCCCGCAGTAACAGTTCCCTCCAAGAGAAAAACAAAATACAATAGAGAGCCAAATTCAAGATCCGATCATTTTGAGATGCCTGGACACACTGCATTTGAAAGACTGGAGATCATAGGCAGGAGGAAATACAGACAGAGGGAGACAGTTCCAGAGCTGACCTGTTGCATGAATGAAAGACTGGGAGTAACGGTTAACTCTTGCATTAGAGAGTTGGACAGAAAAGGGATGAGAGTTTGCTGCCAGACGGGTGCTACGCGCCCGTCGTAGAGGTGGAGGAATGCAAGCAGACAGTTCAGAGGAGCAGTGACCATTAAAGTAGCGATAGAAAAGAGATAAAGATGCAACAGTGCGGCGAAGAGACAGAGGTTGAAGGGAGTCAGTAAGAGGAGGAGAGTTAATGAGACGAAAAGCCTTTGACTCCACCCTATTGAGAAGAGCTGTATGTGGGGAGCCTCCCCACACATGAGAGTTGTACTCCACACAGGGGCGGATAAAACCCTTGTATAGAGTCAACAATTGTGCAGGGGTAAAGAAAGAGCGGAGTCGGCTTAGCACACCCAAACTCTTGGAAGCAGATTTTACAAGAGATGTAATATGATCTTTCCAAGATAAGTCCCGAGTAAATGAAACCCCAAGCATGTTCAAGGATGATGCAGGATTAATCTGAATATTATTAAACATTAGTGGGTATACCTGTGGAAGATTTTGTCGGGTTGATAGGTGTAAGAACTGAGTCTTAGAAGCATTAAAGACAACCATATTATTTTTACCCCAGTCAGAGATATGAGCCAAGTCAGACATTAGGTGTGCCATAGCCTCATCCCTTGTTTCTTGAAGTAACTGTTGAGATGGGCGTCAGTGTCGTAAAGAATGTCGTCTGATCTACCTATCTACTTTTCTAGCTATTTATCTATCTATCTAGTTTTTTATCTATCTGTCTATCTGAAGACACCTTATCCTGTAACAGGTGTGCACAGACGTATCACCTTCACGTCACCCTGTTCTTTGCCATCGGCTTGCCCCCTCTCCAACTCAAACCCCCCTTTCTCATTTACATGCCCCATCCTTCCATCTCATCTTCGATCTCACCCTGAATGTAACATCGAGTAGTACGCGAGATATTCAAGAGGGAGATTAGGACCTCTTAGGAAAAAATCTTGCCTGCCTTAACCCTTTATATTATTCAGCGATATGTCTTTTGTTTTATTCTTGTTAGTAATTTTATTCCCGTTAAAGACTTCGAACTGGAAGGTTAGGTGTAGCCCTCATTAGCCCTTTCATTACGAGATGTCTTTCCTAAACTTAAAACTGTCTTGTCGAATAAAGTATGAAGTGAAAAAGCGTCTGGTTGAATGGAAAATGAAATGAAGAACTGTTCGGTAGAACTAAGAATGAATGAAAACTGGACTGGTAGAATGAAGAATAAAGTGAAAATCGTTCGGTAGAATGAGGAATGACGTGAAAATCGTCTGGTTAAATGAAGTATGAGGTAGAAAATCGTCTGGTAGAATGAAGTGAAAAATCATCTGGTAGAATGAAGTGAAAATCGTCTGGTAGAATGAAGAATGAAGTGAAAGTTGTCTGGTAGAATGAAGAATGAAGTGAAAATCGTCTGGCGGAATGAAGAATGAAGTGAAATCGTCTGGTAGAACAAAGAAAGAAGTGAAAATCGTCAGGTTTAATGAAGCATTAGATGAAAAATCGTCTGGTAGAATGAAATGAAATTCGTCTGGTAGAATGAAGTGAAAATTGTCTGGTAGAATGAAGAACGAGGTGAAAATCGTTTGGTTGTATGACGAATAAGATGAAAAATCGTCTGATGGAATGAAGAATGTGAAAATCGTCTGATTGATGGAGAAATGAAGTGAAAATCATCTGGTAGAATGAAGTATGAGGTTAATAACACGCCATCGGAGTGAAGTAAGTTAATGATCCTCGTGCAGATGATAGGTATTAATTCTTAAGCGTCTTTCTTTTTCTTCAACACTCATCACGCGTCTAGGGTCCCGAGCTAATGAAGTGAAATTCCAGCGCATCTGATTATTGCCCACACGTTTTGCGAGAACTATTTAGGAGATAATACCTTTCATCCAAAAACCGTCATTCCAGTTTATTCTTTTTTATGTTTTATTTCAGCTTATTTATTTCGGTTTATTTCCGACAATCTGCATGATGATGATGATTGTGGTGGTGGCGGTGATGGTATTGGTGATGGTGGTGGAGACGACGGCGACTACTACAACGACGATGATGATAATGATGATAATGAATGATAGACTTTTCAGTCAGGAGGGGTTTGATGCTGCACCTATTACCACAATCAGGATCAGAGCTGAAAAAAAAAAAAAAAAAAAATCGTCTGGAAGCAGCAAACATAAACTTCGAACAGTGACCATCGTACTGAAGCACAACTCACAGAATCGGGTTACGCATTTTTCATCTTTCCTTCCTATTTTTGTACGATTTTTATTCAGCTTAGGAGAGACTTTTTGAACTGACGTGGTTGAACATGGCCTTCAGTAGTCCCTTGTAACAGAAGTGGCCTTTCCTAAGTTAAATTAAATCATCTGGAAGTAGCTAGAACAAACTGAAAAAGACTTATTCGGATTCAGGGAGTTAACTTTGTGATAGTACAGTTGGGACCAAATGTTGTGTCTACTATCCTGCTTCTCTTGCCATGAACTTCAAAAAAATGAGTCAAGTCCGCAGCAACCAACAGTGATGAATTTGTTTACATATGTTCAACGTCATTATTGTAGATTGCTGCGGTTGCGCTAGCCTGGCTATCGAAGTCCAAGGAGAAGGATGCAAGAGAGATGACAGAACTTTCGATGGTGACTGTAAGTTCCGTCCAGAGTCGCCCATTTCTGCAGGCATGTGTTGGTATTCTCAGCGCAGTTAACGTCTATAAGCCGAGTTTAACATTACCATGAAAACTTTGCAGTAATGCCATCTTGTACGAAAGGTTGACGGCACACTCAGTGAATGCTAATAATGTGTAGAAATAAATCATTGTAACGTTAGAGGTTTGGGGAAAAAAAAAAAAAAACTAAGTAGAAAAATTGATTGTCAAAGTATCACGAGAATTTTTTTATTTTTCCCCACATTAGCAGCATCCGTTAACAGTTGTTTATTGGTAAGCGAAAACGACTGTGGCACAAATAAAAAAATAAAACGTTAAAGATACCATGAAACCTAACTGGAACGTGATGTTGTATGAATAGTTAATTTCCTCCTCCTCCTACTTCTAACAGGAAAACAGTCGTTTCATTATCAGTGGGAAAATATGATGGATGAAAATTAAAAGTACTCTTAAGACTTAAAAGGGAACGCTGTGTTAGGCCTATACGAATTACCGATAGCACAGTTCATGGAAGCTAACACACACACACACACACACACACACACACACACACACACACACACACACACAACGTAAAAATAATTAGTATCCCCTGCTCAACGAGCGAAAACTAAGCACACAATACAAATAGTGATAGGCTTTGCATTGAGTATTAGCGGGTGTTTCATAACGTAGCGACCGTTTCACCCACTTTTCGATCGTCAAGCCTGGTAAGTGGTAGGCGCTCAGGTTATAATATAGGGAGCTTCTGTAGAGAGGGGAGGGAGTTTGTGTGTGTGTGTGTGTGTGTGTGACGGAATAACTCACTGATGTCTGATCGTTTCGGAGCTCCAAAGTGATTCCGGATTTCATGCTCTCCCTTTCTCTCTCTCTCTCTCTCTCTCTCTCTCTCTCTCTCTCTCTCTCCTACGCCACCTTTTTTTAAATCTCTTTAGTACCGTGACGTGCTGCTATTTTTTTGTCGAACGATTTTATTCAGTCTGAGTTTATCTTACATATTATAGGCATTTACTCGTCCATTCCTTCTGTTTCACTTCCTTGTCCTAAATTCACATTTTTACTTATCTCACGCTTATACTTAAATGTCTGTGACCTCTAAAACTACTTGACTCACAATATTTCTCTCCCGTGGCTGTCCACCTAGCAGTAAGATGTGGATCGTTATCTAGGGAACGACTGAGCCAGTAAAAATGTATTGTCTGCGTTGATTATTCTCGTGCTGTCGATAAGCATTAATCAAAGACTTGTTTCTCGAGTATTTTTTTTTTTCTATACCATTGCTGTTCTTTTACTTTTTCGCTATTCCTCAATATGCTTTTTCTGTTCCTTCCTTCATGTTTTTTTTCCTTTTTAACTCACATTTAATCACTTCATCATTATGATATATTTTATGTACTTTACATTGTAATCTTCTTGCTAGTGAATATTTTTATTCAGCACAAGAGTCCTGATGACAAAGGGTTAATAAAGGCTGCACGTAACCCTTTCAGCTCTGAAAACGTATTTGCTCTAAAAACGCATTTTAAGTTGAATAAAATCGTCTTGGGACAGAAAAGTTTTAGTGAAAAGTGCGGTAAGTCTTCCGACAGAAGGGATTAAACATAAACAAATTTTCCCTCTCCCATTACTTATTTCTATCACCCACAATTTCCTCTTCTCCATCTTGCCATCTTCCTCCTCATCACATGCCATTTTTGATTTCTCCCCTCCCCTTTAACTTATTCGATTTCTTTTTCGGACCTTTCCACTGTTTACATTTTTTTCATACATTCCCTGTTACGTTCTCATCCTCTCCTTCCTCCCACAACCTTTTTTTCCCAGCCCCGTTCCTTCATAGTCTGTTTTTTCTTGTCTGATTTCTTTTTTTTTTTCGGCAATTTTTATTCGTTTTTCATTTTCTCTTTTTTTCATTATGCGCCACCTTTTTTATCCTCCATCCCTACATGTCAATCGTAGCTCATTCACATATATTTTTTTCTCCTGCTTCCATTAAACCGTCTATACATATATATATTTTTATTTTAGCACTTTTTCACTAACCTTAATCGTTTCCTATTACACTTCCCTTCCATCCTAAACATTTTCACTCGTCTACAATCCTCCCTCCACATTTCCATATATTCCCCCAACGCGACTTTCCCTAGGCACACATTTTCCCCTACATTTCTGCCACCATCCCCCTCCCCTCTCCTCGCCTCTCAACTCCGGGAAACGAGCCTGGTAATGTCCTATAATTTCAATAATAAGGCACCTCTCTGGTCCGGCTTGAGTGGGGATGAACCAGTAATGGGGGAAAATGGGGGATATGGGAGGGGTGGACAAGATTAATGAATTATAATAAACTAATCGATTTAGCGAGGATTCCGCAGCCGAAGTCCCGCGCTCGAAACCATAAATTTTCCCCCGTCTGTTTCCCTAAAGCGTTGAAAACTCGCCGCGTGAAAATCCATTAGGGAAATTGAGTGAGATTACGGGCCCCTCCCTCCCCCTCTCTCCCTCTTCAAATATACATGTGCAGTCCGGTGTGGGTGGCGTACAGTCGCGCGGAGACCCAGGTAGCAGAGAGAGAGAGAGAGAGAGAGAGAGAGAGAGAATAGCTTTGTGTCTACACTCTGTCAGTATCAGTGCATAAAAGATGTACTGAAAAATTAAGAATGGAGTGGGAAAGTGGGGATAGGGATGGATAAGTCGGGGAGTAATGCAGGTGAGAGAGAGAGATGGAGAGAGGGAAGAGTTTCGGATCCAAACTACTTCAAAATCTGTATAAATAATTGTACTGAAGAGAGAGAAAAAATAGTTCCAAGCTAGAACTACTTCAAGATCAAAGCAGAAGATGTACTAAGGAAGGTAAGAAAGCAGTGGAAAAGATGAGAAGGCGACGAATAAAACAAGAAGTGACGCAGAGAGAGAGAGAGAGACCATAGTTCGAGTTACTTGGCTTTCACACTGGACGGGGAACAGAAAGGAAGGACCACTTAACGTATCAGACAGGGGATTATTTTAATCCCTTCATAATGGTGACGTCTAACTTGATTCATTCTAATTGTCACCAAACCATATTATTTAGATCCGGAGAAACTTCTCGGACTTGCGGGGTTGGATTTAACCTGCATTAACCTTTCACTACATAAGGTCTCCTTTTAAGAATGAAATTTTCGATTAAAAAAAAAAATGAAGGACATCTTCGGACTAAATGGATTAAAGGATACCTAAGGGAGAGTTAAGACTGGAAATAAATAAATTAAAGCACGAAAGACAAAGAGTAAATAAAATATAAACACTGGATACGAAGAATAAGTGGATAAAGCTCTATGTAAGCAAAATGAATGAATAAAAAAAATAATAACTTAAAATACAGAATGATAACCGAATAGCTAAAACGCTCATCATGCAGGATGACTCACATAACGACTAAGCAGGCTACACTGAATCAACAACCAAAAGCACTGATCATGCAAAATGAATATCGGTAACAAAATACGAGTGACAGAATGATGAAAAAATACTGAGTAGACAATACCAGCAACATACAAAAAGAAGTAGACTGAGTGATTTGAAATGATTGAGGACTCAGAATTAATAACTGCATCCATTATGACACAATGTACTCAGGTTTTGAAATCGCTAATTTTACTCCCTCAAGTTTTTTAACCCTAGATAGTTAATGCGGGGTGGCGGGCACCCCACCCTATTTTGAAATTTTGAGTTCCTACACTTCCTGTCAAGGCAGAGGGCTGAGACTCCATGTACCTTCCAAGTTCCTTGAGCTGTCACAGGGGGTGGCTGTATAAGTGTTCCGTTTTGGTTGTGTGCAACCCTGTAATATGCTTGGGGTGTAGCAGCACCCCAGATTACCTATTGTGTGTAACAACACGGATTACCTTTTGTATGTATTTTGGTGTAATTAATGATGAATTTCCTCTTCAGGTGCATATTTTTTTTCATATATATGCATACATATGTACATATTTTCAAAATGATGCTTATCAGTGCATAAAATAATTAAAACATAATTAAATAGAAACATAAATAAAGTAAACAAACAAATACATATGTACAAAGAGTTCAAAAAATTCACATATACAAAGTTTACGTAGGGGCTAGTATACCATATGGAATTTCCTATAACTCGCCCGCCTCCCCCCCCCTCCATAAAAAAAAAAAAAAAGGCAACATTTCACTTGTCCCGTCTGGGGATGTGTTGTCACTACCAGGCCTGCCAGTCCACTCATGTCATCATCAGTCACCGTACTGCCTCTGGAGGAGCAGGGATGTCCATGGAGATTTTTTTTTTTTTTTTTTTTTTTTTTTTTTGGAGGGGGGACATTTTTTGGTATAGGTAGTATTTCCTCTCCCCAAAAAATGCAACTTTGTTTTTCCATCACTTCTTTCAGTAGCCCATTCCATTAAATCTTTCTTTGTTAAAGCTTCTTAAGTTAGTGCAAGCCTTCAATGTGTCATGTATAACAGGAAGTTTCAAAATACTGATTAATTGTTTTTTGGTGAAAATTTTCCTTCTGGGGTGCTGCCACGACCCACACTACTTACTACCTATCCAGGTTTAAATGACTCAATCCACGTTTTGTGTGGGTGGGTGGGTGGTTCATTCTGCGTAACATAAACCTTAGTACATGAAATATACTCATGTTTTAAGTTTATTTAATTTGTATTATTTAGTGTTTTAACTAAGTTTCGTTTTTTTTTTTTTATGTAGTTCATTCTGCCTACACACTGATGTTATTGTTACCTTCTTTCTGTGTACTGTTTTTTAGTAATTCATTTTGCTTGATCAATTGTTTTAGGTGTTTATTCCCTGCACTTAGTGGTATAGCGATTCATTCTTAGCAACTAGTGATTTTTGTTTACTCATATTTCTTTTTATTGGGGGGGAGGGGATGATTAGTTTATTTTCGGAATGCCTTTTTATTCATTTTGCGTACATAATGGTTTTAACCTACCTTTCGTCGTTTTCAGAGTTCGGAAAATCATTAAACGACGCATAATAAGTAATAACAAAGGAGGAGCACCCACAGAACAACCCCCGCGCCAACCAACTGGTCTAAGGGCCAAATGTACTACTTTGCCCTGTGACCTTGGCCTTTGATGGAATGCTTACAAATCTGAATTACTTTGTTCTTGCCAAAATCCTAACCCTTCCGGCAACTTTGGTTCAATTCAGGTCAAAACTGTCTGAACTGACTTTGTCCAGTGACCTAGATTTTTTACCCTTGCAAGTGACCTTCACCTCTGGCTAATTGTTCTGAGAATCGAAAATTTAACCTTAGTTTTAACTTAAACTCGTCCACAAGGTTTCATGTGAATCGGAAAAAAATATTATGTTGACGTTCTCATGAAACCTTGACCTTTGACCTATTGTTCTAAAAAACAATAGATTATCCTTTTTTGGTAATCCTAGACACATCCATCATGTCTAGTTCAAATCGGGTAATAAATATTGCTTCTTTTTTTTTCTTTTTTTTCTTTTTTAACAAACCCATTGGTGAAAGTCTGTCTTTCCCGTTTAACCTTGACCTTTGACTGAATGTTCTCAGAATTACATCCATTCGTTCTTGCTTGATCCTTAACTCTTCCACCAACTTTGGTTCAAATCAGATTATAATCTGTGAACTGAAGTAGCCTTATGACACTGGCATTTGACCATCCTCTGTGGCCTTGGTCTTTGATCTTTCCCAGTGATAATAAAGTCTTATCTGATTGTTCTCCAAATCGAATTCCTGTATTATTGTTTTATCTTCAGTCCTTTCACAAAGTTTGGTTTAAATCGAATTAAAACTTATTAAACTGACCTTGCCCTTTTACGATGACCTTTTACCTGTTGCTTTAAAAACAATATGTTTCCTTTTTCACTAGCCCTCCAACACTTCTCCAAATTTGGCTTAAATCTGAGAAAATATTTTGAGTTAATTTATTAAAACACACACACACACACACACACACACACACACACACACACACACACACACACGCTCGCTGGTGCAGTGGTAACGCTCTCGCTTGCCAACTGGTGGACGGGAGTTCGCGCCTCGCTCAGGATGCCAAAAGTTTCACTGACGAAGTGGGTGGTTACTGTCCCTCTTGAGCAAGAGGACGGGTGTGTGCGTGTGTGAAGGTCACAGCCTTGCCCTTAGATCGGACTATATGAGCTCTCAGCTCCCTTTCGGGAGGGTAAAAGCTGACGATCACGACCATCAAGTGATCCTGACCGACCCGGTGAATTACACACACACATACATACACATACACACATACACACACACACACACACACACGCACGCCCACACACGCCCACACACGCGCGCGCGCGCGGGATGGTGGCCGGGCTTTAAATGCATCATCTGTCCTCGCGATGATTACAGCTCATCCTTCTGACACTTATAGCTCGACACACAATATCACCAGATCTGAAGAGTAACTTTCAAATGTTTTTTACCCATCACACTGTAGAAATTAAAAAATCGCTTTTCTCTGGTCACTGATTTTCCTTAGAAGTTTTATTCTTTCTGACCTTCTCCGTAGCCGACTAGTTAATTTTGCACACCACGATATTCCCGACATATTTGAGGCAGGACGTAAATTCTGGTATGGACTTCTAGCGCCACTCGAATTACGTATCCATCCACCCTTCGTTTGTTGACTAGAAAAATGAATACCTATGGTAACACTTGCGGCAGGTAACTGTGGTAACCTAGATGATGCAATACTCTTATGTCCTAAGACAGTGTGCGAATTACCCATCACATGATCACAGCTCTAAGTTACTGAGAAGAGCATTGCGGCTTAGCAATTCAGGTCGAGCACCCCCATTTTTTTTTTTTTTTACCTTCTGCTCTGGATAATATTATCCAAACTGGTATAAACAGATATAGCTTTATTAACCTTTCGGGTACTAGGAAGCTCGTTAATACTAAATAAAGTCGTCTTGATTAGTAGAAAAATAAACTTTTAAAGACGCCACAGGCCTGAAAGGCTAAACATGTTTAAACACCTCCCTTGCTGGGGGTATAGTTTCGTTTAGTAGTTCCTTTTCTCCATCTCACACCCGTCACAGTTCCATATGAGATTCAGCTAAGCTAATTAACACTTATCAACAACTTTAGTACGATGAGGTCTTTATTTATTTTGGCTGCTACAGGGCGAGTTTATTTGGCTTGAGGGGAAATTTATCGGACTAAAGGATTTGGGACTTACTGTTATATCCATTTCACCGCTTAGATCTAAGGGGTCCTTCCTGAGTTGAAAAAATCGCCTGGATGCAGCAAGAAAATATTAAAACTGAAGGTATGGAAGTGAAGGAGCTAAGTCTTGAGTTTCGTATGTGTGGAGGAAGTCAGTTTGATATATCTTGCTGCTACCAGACGATCTTATTGACTTAAGAATCTTTCTCCGACTGTGCGATTAAATTTGACCTTCATTTCTCCTCATTGATTGGACTCTCTATCAATCTGAATTAAATAATTTGATTGTAGCAGAAATTTAAAAAAAGGAAAAGTCACTGCATAAAATATGTGGATGACCTAGTATTTCATAGGATCGATCACCATTTGATAATGCACTTCCAAGAGGACCTTTATTCTTGCAACGTACAGACGATTCTCTACCGCATAGGAAAGACCTGCTTGTACTGTACTGTACACCCTCACCAAAATCAACCGAACACCTGGACACGAAGCAGGTGAAAAGGACGAGAAGATAGCTTGTCATCTAGAAAAGGGTGGTATGCCTGATTTTGGAATGACACAATTTCAAGCCATTGCATAGGTCAATTGTGCACCGATGTATGAAGCAGCAGTCATTACTTGAGAGATGCACACGACAAGAGCTGTTTTCAAACTCAACAGTCATTACATATTTCAAAATGTGTTGCTCTTACAGCGTCTGGATACTTATTGGTAGGAGTGCATATACAACAAATAACCCCCCATTCCAAAATGTCGCTTGGAGCAAGCAAGAAATATATTGAAAAGACGTCCTCGTGCCGAGGGGATTTGGTTACAATAACTATAGTTTCTCCACCATAACTGGACAGAGATTTGAATTTTACAGTTTATTTATTATAGCCCAGTGACGAAAAGAGACAATATTATAGCCTGAGATTCTTTGTTTAAAACATTTTCGTAAACATCACAATAATAAAGTGTTAATCTCTTGCTGGTCTGGTGATACGGTTGGCAAGGTAAAAAAAAAAAAATGAGAATTGTATGGTCTCAGGATAGAATACTGGCTTCAGAAAAAAAAAAAAAAAAGTTCTCAGAGAGCGCATACTCCGCCAATGCCATTGCCATTATTAAGGATTCGGATCCAGATCCGCCCCCAAATTTAATCAATTCTTTCTTGGTTCATGGCCCACCTTTCCACAAAATTTTATCAAAATCCGCACAAAACTTTTTGAGTAATCCCGGATCCGCATCCGTGGATATAGGATCCGGATCCGGATCTGCCTCCAAAGTTAATCAATTCTTTTCTTGGTCCATGGCCCACCATTCCACAAAATTTCATCAGTATCCGCACAAAACTTTTTGGGAAATCCCGGATCCGGATCCGTGGATATTGGATCCGGATCTGGATGCGCCCCCAAATTTAAGCAATTCGTTCTTGGTCTATGGCCCACCTTTCCACAAAATTTCATCAAAATCCGTGGAAAACTTTTTAAGTAATCCCGGACCCGGATCCGTGGATACAGGATCCGGATCAGCCCTCAAAATTATTCAGTTCTATCTTGGTCCATGGCACACCTTTCCACAAAATTTCATTGAAATTCATTGAGAACTTTTGGAGATATCGTACGGGATACTCCGGATGCTGATCCGTATCCCGCCCAGAATTTAATCGTTTATTTATTGGCTCAAGGCCCACCCTTCCACAAAATTTGCATCAAAATCCATTCTTAACTTTTTGAATAATCCTGTTAATAGACAAACAAACAAACGCGGAGTTCAACAAAAACCTCTTGGCGGAGGTTAAAAAAAAAATAAAAAAAAATAAAATCTTGGTGAGAGCTATCAGGATCCACTCACTCGCTAGTGTTGCCTTCAAGTGACGGGCACTGACAAGCCAAAATGTCTCCAGTGACTCAGGGAATCATTTACTCTGCTGGGTAATAACTAAATAACGGAGTGAAGTCTGGTAGCAAAATGAGTTAAGACGCTACCGCCAAAGGTGGGCCATAAGGATTTAAAGAGGAGATGGCTGGTATTTATTGCTCTTTTATTATCACTCATCTACAAACGAGGCTTGTATACTCTCACCTTATACTGTAATTTAATGCTGGGACTAAGTAGCCAAGTCCTTGTTTCCTACATTCCTGATGGGTGAAAATGGGGAAGGGGATAAGACGAGACAGATAGTTTCTCATGTTATAGAACTCAGTGGCAAAATAAGATATTCTTACGGCTCCATGTTGTCACCATAACACTTCATCGTGATTATCATCATTGTTTATTGCTAATCTCCTGTTACAGCTCAGTGGCACAATAAGGCGATACTACGGCTCTGCATTGTGTCCATAGCACTTCCTCGTAACTGAGATCATAATTTAGTGTTAATCACTTGTTACAGCTCAATGGAAGAACAAGACTATAAGATAGGTCTACATTCCTTCTACGGTACTTTTTCCCAGCTATCACCATAGTTTAATCACTAGTTAAAGCTCAACATTCAATATGCAGAGACGGCATTATTAGCTCAAGTTAACCTCTTCAATCTGATGTCTTTTATTACCAGCTGTGATAGCGAAGCTGGTGTTGTTGTATCTGCGTCCAGACTTTTATTTTACTTGGGTAGGATCTATAATAGTAATGAGATTTGTGAAGGTTATTTCTCTCCCCTCCTGATCAATTAGTCTTCCCTCTTGTGAATAATAACTGGCAAGAATAAAGTAAAATACTCTTCATCAGACAGAAGGTGACAAACTGGACAGAGCATAGTGTTTACAATGGGTGTAAGGGTGACGCAGAAGCCCCTCAGTGGCGGAGGCTACAAAGCAGTGACACAGCTTAACCACTGTCGATGGTGTGTGTGTGTGTGTAGGTGATGTATGTTGGTGGTGTGTGTATGTGGTTTATCTACGTAGGTGCCTCAAATATGTAAGTGTTATAATTATATTATTCAGGTGGCTTACGTAAGTAACTGATGTAAGTACGTACAGTAGGTGGCTTAAGTAAGAAGGTGGTGTGCATGTGTGTGAGATAATATAGGTGGTGTATATGGATGGTATATGTAGATGGCTCACTCAGGTGGCGTATGTTGATAGTGCGTGTATGTATATGTGTATATAGTGCATGTTGGCAGTGCACTGTGTAGGTGATGTAAGGTGATGTGTACTGAGTAGTGCAAGTTGTCAAGCACGGTCCTATGACTTTTTCTCAACTGAATGAAATTGTTTGACATTAGCCAGAACAGAATACTGGTCATATTCCGACCATGAGAGGGTTAATAGGACCAGTATAAACATGCTTTTATAACCCACTCTCAGCAGAATATCGTCGTCTGTCTTTTGCTGGAATAAAATACGAGGGAAAACGTGACCATGAAAGGGTTAAGGAGGCGATGTAGATATCCTAAGCCATTTAACTGAAGGAGAGTACCTTTGCAAGGAGATCGAAGAATAGGCCTACCGCAGGTCATGGGGATGAAACATTTCATAGTTGGTGATACTTTGAATGAGGGAAGTAGCCATACCATACACAGTTTTTGATGATGTGACAGTGTCGTACTCGTCAGTTGTCCACTGACAATAAGCACAGTCTCATTATCATGTAGAGCATATCCACATGTGTCCAAAGTTGAGAATGAATTATCATAGAAATATATCATCAGATTCGACAATGTGAAACTTCAAGGATCTTCAGGACGCAATTTACAAACTCGTCTAGTCAGAGAATTCAGACATGATGTGTAACTTCAGGTCTGTATCATTTTCAACCGTAACGCAGAGTGATATGGCGCTGGAATAGCTAACTGTCACACGGGACATCACAGCAGCGCATACCATAGTGACGTGGACGGTTCACGTGAAGTCTCTGCGTTTAATTTAGAGTGAATTTACACAGTTTCAACCCTTTCCAGTCGATGAGGTATTCTGTTTTTAATTTTATTTTCAGACGATTTAATTTTCTTGGGAGATGTTTGGAATCGTGGTGAAATATTGTAGCCTTGCCGTCGTATCTTCCTAAAATCGTCAAGTAGCGGGAACAAACAAAAAAAAAAAAAAAAAAAAAAAAAAAAAAACGAGATTCAAGGAGTTAGGTTTGCACATCTTTAACTGTCTTGTGAAAACCGAGAAAAGGCAAATAATTGTAATATATATCGCGCATCATATGTACCCTCTTTGTTAGGAGTTTTCCTCTGCTAAAGGAAATCGTCTGATGGTAGCTTCTGTAGATTATAATCGTCTGGTGATAGCCAAAGTAAATTCGTCTGAGAGATTCATTACAATCCAGAAAGCATCTGTTACTTGGGACCCTTCAGATTCCTTGCGCAGGTTGCATTGAAATATGTGGAAAAAACATTTTTTTTTTTCTTTAACCCCCCCCAAAAAAAAAGCAAGACACCGCATTCTACCTCTCACAAGACACCAGTTCATTGTAAGACACATAACTCTGTGAAATTTCATGACTCTGTAGCGAATACTTTCCGAATTTTGGCCTGGAAAAGAAATCTCTATGCCCAGCCTGCAGCCAAGGTCTACGGACGGACACTTATTGATCCCAGTGATTACAACACCCTCCTCTGACTTTGTCAGGTGGAGGGTAAAACAAAAAAAAAGATAATCTTTGACAAAGGGTTATTGTTATAGAGGGTGCAGTAATGCGTAAACAGATTGGCACACTGTGGCGAACTCCCTCTGTCAAATGGATCTGGTTAAGAGAATTAGAGTTACTGAAAATTATGATTACCGTACAAGAAAATTTTCGAAGTAAGACTGACTCACTTTGTGCTGTTCTCCATTCACGTTATAATTCGCCCATCTTACTTCTTCGTCCTTTTGCAGCCTGTCTCCCGTAGTTCAGTGGCAGAATTATTATTGTTGTTGTTCATGTTATTGTGGGTCGAAAATCATATGAACGTGAATCCACTGGACTGCAGGCTGAAGCTTCCCTACTACCGAAGTTCACCATCCTCCTTTCAAAAGGACTGGGAAGGAGATAAAGGCCGTTTGCATAACCTGGTAGTGGAGCTCTCATTAATATCGGCCCCACGACGTGAAAGCATCGTTCTTTAGCACCAGTGCAGAGTGGGAAAATTCTGCAGTGCTACATGCTCTTCACAGCACTTCTTTACGAGCATCATGTACTAGTGTTAATCTATCATACCTCAACATTCTTGATGAAGAGATGATAATTTTAAGTTGAGATAAAGTAGACTGAGTTTACCTATCATCATCATCATCATCACCATCATCATCATCCTTACACGCTTCCAAATGTCATGAATACTCAGGGTTCGCAAAGGAGAAAACGGATAAAAACGCAAAAATGGGACAGCCTATTAAAATGAGCCACACCTTCTTTTCCTTTCATTCAAATCAGGCATCTCAGTATATTCCCAATATATTTACACGTATATATATATATATATATATATATATATATATATATATATATATATATATATATATATATATATATATATATATATATATATATATATATATATATATATATATATATATATATATATATATATATATATATATATATATATATATATATATATATATATATATATATATATATATATATATATATATGTGTGTGTGTGTGTGTGTGTGTGTGTGTGTGTATCACAAGCCTTCACACCTCTCCCCCTTAATTCTTTAGCTACAACTCTCCACGTTTATTGTATTTCACTAACGTGTAGAAACCTTGAGAGTCGAAAAATTAAAATGATTACAGTTACACGTTTAGTTATAATGTATTTTCAAGTGTGTGTGTGGGGGGGTCGAGAAGAACGAATTTCGGATATTGTTTAGTTTTACCTACGACGTACTGTGTATATATACCAGTATCCATCTATCTATCCATCTGTCTATCTATGTCTTCTATCTATCTATCTATCTGTCTTTCTATCTATCTATCTATCTATCTATCTATCTATCTAGATATATAGATATAGATATATGTTTGTCTTGGGAAATTAAAACCACATTTCATCTACCTAAACTAGGCGAGAGTTTTCATAATTTAAACATCCTATTTCCAGTTCCCTGTGGTAGAATTAGACAACAGAACTGTTCTCGATGATTTCCAGTGTAATTCATCTTTACTAGCACGATGCTGTGGTGATAATCTCTGGTTACACTTCAACACTGCAGATGGAACATGGAAGTCATGGCCAAGTTAAAGTGGACAGAGTAAGAACATATCCTGAGAGCTTGCTAGACTCTGTTCACTTTAACTTGGCCTAAAATTTTCATCTCTCCATCTTCAGTGTTGTTTTGTAGCAATAGGTTAGCACTCAGCTGTGGCGCTTGTCAAGAAGTGCCATGAAAAAGATACAGATTCACACGATTGTCATTCCGGCACTGAGCTACGTCAAATAAGCTGCAAAGAACGAAAATCTGTGCCATGTCAAACAAATAAAGGCTGACCAAAACGAAAGCTGGACCACACCATCGAAAGTATTTGAATATTACAAGGGAAAAACAAACGAAAACACGAGAATTTATTAATGAATTCGAAACCAAGGGTAAAATATCAAATGACTTGCTGTGGAGGGAAAAACGAAAAAAAGAATGAAAGAAAAAGTGACATGTCGTGTCAGCTGGGACGGAGGGGATTTAAGCACAAATAAAACTTGTCTCTTTTTCGTAAATAAAATAGTTTCGCAGAGTTTGGTGCTTTATAGCGATGTATATTTTTCCCCTTCACGGCTTCCAACACACTTTCGAATTTCTGAAACTGATATTTGTTACGTGAAAGAAAACACGCTCTTCAAGCTGATGACACAGTCGTTTTTAATACATCTTTTTATTTAGATATAGATGTCAAGAGTAACATACAAATGGAAGTGATGGACTGGAACAGTAAATTTAAAAAAGTCACTAACCCTTTCCCTACCATGGACAAATTTCTATGTCCTATTCAAGCTAAGACCAGGCGATTTTTCCCAGCTGCAAGACATCCTGACAGAAGATAAGTTATAGTATTTGTAATAGCTGCAACCTTAAGCTCATGTAAACGTAAACCCGGTCGAATGCTGGCCTCCTACAGCTCGTTCTCCTCCTTTCGGAGGATAGGGAGGGAGTTCAGAGAGGTGTTTACAACCGGACGATAGGTCCACCTGGTCATTTCGGTGCCACCACGTGAAGGCACCATTCTCCATCACCAACGGGACATAAATGATCTTGGTTAACCTTTTTAGCTACTTTTGACGCATATTTCATTTCGACTGATGCCAGACGATTTTGTTCAGCTGGCAGCTGTTCTAGGGTATATATTTTTTGTCGATATCCTGCTATTCAACTTATTTACAGCGTAATATTCAGGCAACAACCAGACACCTATGCTCAGTTGTGAGAACTCCCAGCTTTATCGAGTAACCCTCCCATTACTGAATAAAACCATCACCAGATGATTATATTCAGCTGGGACAAATATCAACACAAACAGGACCTAAAAAACTAGTCGCATACCAACCACTTAGCAACGAATTAACTTATTTTGTATTATGATTCCCCTGAGCTAAGACTACTTTGCAGAGCTGAAGTGATACCAGGGAGAAATAAAAGTTTGGAAATAGAAAAATTATCACGATTTACGTTTTGATCAGCAGTTAAAATCTCTCATTTTATTCAAACTTAAGGTGTACGATTAGATTCAGCAATTTTATGCATACTCTGCTGCCAGAAGGTTAAAACTGCACTAAATATTAGGATACAAAATAGGGATATAATTTTTTCACCTCACTAAGTACATTCATTTTTGGAACAAAAAAAAAAAAAAATGGTTACTACTGAGTTCTCTCCAATAACCAGTTGCTGTTCCCATTCTTCGCTTGGTGTGTGTGTGTGTGTGTGTGTGTGTGTGTGTGTGTGTGTGTGTGTGTGTGTGTGTGTGTGTGTGTGTGTGTGTGTTGATGAATACGCATATCGGTGTTCATCCAGGTGTAAGCTGCCCCACCCAAATTCTCATTCCAATACGCCTCCATAAAGCCACCGACACACACCACAAAAATACTCTCTCCAAACCATCGCATTGCACGAGATTCCAAGACTGCAGTGGCCAACCAACAGTACCGATGCATGTGGTCGTAGATAAAAACTCCATCCGTTAGCTCGTAAGGACAACTCACAGGATTTAAGTTTCAATCAGGAGATACTGTACTGTGACTCCGCGATCAAGAAGCCTTATGGTGTATCAGGTGAGCATTTGATCCTGAAGAGGATGAGCAGACCAGACCGGCAGAGTTAACATAGCGCGGTGAAATCAGGCAAGCCCATAGCGGGACTGACAGCCTTAAGAGCGCAGGTACACTTGGCCGAAACAGATTCAACTAGAGGAAAGCCAGGAAGACCCCCAGTCCATGGTTGAGATAGATAGGAGGAAACACGAGAACTTATTTCCTCCTATCGATCATATGCTTCTGGGAAGTATGTCCGTACCCTATCAGCACTCATTGAACAAGGGTTGCAAATGCTTAGTAACCTCTCGAATTAGAATTGTCTACATCAGTGTTCTAGATCTACTTTTCTCGCATAACCATCTGAATGCTTGAGTAACGTCGACCAGATATCACAGATCAAACAATGACGTCTTCAGCTGGCCATGCTAGTGAGTGTGAATATAATCTCCTTTAAAAGAAAGTTTGTTTTGCTCAGCATAATATTTAGCGACAGGTAAAGATAGCATGGTAAACACACACACACACACACACACACACACACACACACACACACACACACACACACACACACACACACACACACACACACACACACACACACACACACACACACACACACACACACACACACACACACACACACACGCAGGACATTTTATGGGAATGTCTGACTACTCACGTTATACATGATTTGATTCTTACGTTCTCCAGGGTTTAAACAATTTGCTGACAGTCATCATGATGCTTCAAAGGACTTCAGTATTTCTCCATATGGCTACCTGGTTGTCTGTCTGTCTATCGTTAACTTCGTTTCATGCTGACTCGATAACAGAATCTAAATGCATTTCCGTCCCTTTTGATTAGCGACAACTCTTACAATGACATGTCACTTTCCGTCACGTACGCTCCCACCTTAATTCTCCACTTTGCTTTTGGCCTTAGTCTCCTTCGGCTTTCAGTCACCACTCTCATATTGCCCTCTCTGGCCCGGCTCACACTCCCCATTCGGTTCACATTGCTTTGGAGTATTGAGCCGTTCTCTCATTGGGACAGAATTCGAAACATCTACTTATGTTTTGCACATTATTCCTTACTGTCCTCTTGGGTCCTGTTGATGCAGATATGGAGAGGAAATGAATTTATACTCGTACAAGTACAGTGAATAAAAAAAGAAAAAACTCTGGAAGAAGTGGTACAGAATATCGTATGCTAACGAAAACTTTCCTTACTGCCTATACTGGTTGTAAGAGTAAATAGGAAATTCATCAAAAGAAATTTACCTAAAGATGTTACGGATACAAAATGAGTTATAATACAGAGGTTTCGCTCTATGGTACCAATAACCTTTTTTTTTTTTTTAAAGATGTGCATGAAGTAACTAAGATAGCTTCCGTTATTTACCCCATCGTTAATGTAGTCACCAATATATTTATGGGGAAAATATTATATTGATGGGGTCTTGCCAAAAGGATTTTTTTTTTTTGTTGATAATGAATGGAGGAAGGAAAAACAAAGGAAAAAAAAATAAGTCCATGTACCTAAAGGCATCCTCCATTCATAAAATACTTATAACGATTGGATTTAAAATCGAGAGGATTAAATGTATGTGGGAAGCAACTCCCAGGAAGTGAATTCCAGAGTAATAGTAGTTCTGGGGATAAATGAATTTTGATAAGCAGTGCTTCTGCATTGTGGGGGAAAGAGTGTGAGTTCATGGATGCTCCCAGGTGCCAGAATATTTCGGGAGAAATGTGAAGGGGAGGAACAATTGAAGCCAGTTCGTTAGAGCACTTACGGTAAAAATATCAACAAAATAGTGCTAAAAAAGCAATATCTCTACGTACTGATAACGGAGGAAGGTCCTGCGTTATGGCAGGATTATTGATTAATTTAATGGCTTTATTTTGAATTTTGTCTAACTGCCTCAGTGCAACCGCTCCACATCCACTCCACAGTGGTGAACAGTATTCGATCTGAGAACGCACAGGACTTTTGTATATTGTGGCCATCTGCTCGTCAGTGAAGAACTCACGAACTCTGTACGTAAGTCGTTCTATAGCCGCTGTTGTAGACCGCCATCGTTCTTCTCCTAGATCTGTTAACAATGGTGTTCCTCAGGGCTCTGTCCTATCACCAACTTTCTTCCTTGTATTCATCAATGACCTTCTAAGCTGTACATCTAACCCTATCCACTCATACGCTGATGACTCCACCCTTCACCTTTCCATTCGATTCCCGCAACGTCCATCTCAGCAGTTACTTCAACAAACAAGGGATGAGGCTATGGCACACCTAATGTCTGACTTGGCTCATATCTCTAACTGGGGTAAAAATAATCTTGTTGTTTTTAATGCATCAAAGACTCAGTTTTTGCACCTATCAACCTGACAAAATCTTCCACAGGTATACCCACTAATGTTTGATAATATTCAGCTTAATCCTGTATCATCCTTGAACATGCTTGGGGTTTCATTTACTCGGGACTTGTCTTGGAAAGATCATATTACATCTCTTGTAAAATCTACTTCCAAGAGATTGGGTGTGCTAAGCCGACTCCGTTCCTTCTTTACCCCTGCACAATTGTTGACTCTATACAGGGGTTTTATCCGCCCCTGTGTAGAGTACAACTCTCATGTGTGGGGAGGCTCCCCACATACAGCTCTTCTCGATAGGGTGGAGTCAAAGGCTTTTCGCCTCATTAACTCTCTTCCTCTTACTGATTCCCTTCATCCTTTGTCTCTTCGCCGCACTGTTGCATCTTTATCACTTTTCTATCGCTACTTCAATGGTCACTGCTCCTCTGAACTGTCTGCATGCATTCCTCCACCCCTACGACGGGCGCGTAGCACCCATCTAGCAGCAAACTCTCATCCCTTTTCTGTCCAGCTCTCTAATGCAAGAGTTAACCGTTACTCCCAGTCCTTCATTTATGCAATAGGTCAACTCTGGAACTGTCTCCCTCTGTCTGTATTTCCTACTTCCTATGATCTCCAGTTTTTCAAACGCAGTGTGTCCAGGCATCTGGAAATGATCGGATCTTGAATTTGGCTCTCTCTTATATTTTGTTTTTCTTTTGGAAGGAATAGTTTTGCAGGCTCGTTGCCTTTGGTTCCTTCTTCCACACACACACACACACACACACAAAAAAAAAGGGATTTAACATAAGCTGTCCAGCCTAGGTTGGGGTTTAGAGTAACACCTAGGATATCAATTGTAGTGGATATGGGAATACTGACATCATTTAAAATTATGTGAGAGTCTGAGGGATTCTTTCTATTGGAGAAATTAATGTATTTAGTTTTCTGAGCATTAAATGAGACCAGATTTTTTTTGTTCCCATTGCTTAATTTTAGAAAGGTCCTGGTTCAGAGAAATTGCTGTGTTTATTTGGGAATTTATAATATCAAATTGTGTAAAGGAGGTACTAAATGTGAAAGAACTGTGAAGGGTCGAGTCATCAGCATAAGAGTGTATTGAGTTGTGCGTGACAAATTGGAGGTCATTTATATGAATGAGAAAGAGGGTTGGCCCCACACCTGATCCCTGAGGAACGCCAGCCTTTATCGAATGAAACTGAGAATAAATTCCATCTACCATGACCCGTATTTTTCTACTATGAAGGTAAGAAGAAATAAGAGGAACCAGTGATGCAAGGCCATTATATATATATGACTAACACTGCAGTCTAAAAAGGGATATGATACATATGTTGAGGACTAAGATGGGCCTGACTTAAGGCACAGTTTCTCTTCCACTGACGTAAATCCTCTTACATTAACTTTAACACACCAAACACATTCAAGCCCACATCCACCCACTCACACACATTTTCTTTCCCAGTCTACACACACACACACACACACACACACACACACACACACACACACACACACACACACACACACACACACACACACACACACACACACACACACACACACACACACACACACACACACACACACACACACACACACACACACACACACACACACACACACACACACACACACACACACACACACACAACTGGTCCTGATCAAACGAACTTGAAAAACCAGTCATCACCATCATCATCATCATCATCATCATCACTACCATCATCATAATCATCCTTATTATTATTATCACCATCATCATAATCTTTGCCATAAACACAGTAACAGGCACAGTACCTGATGTACAAAAATAATTCCCCTTGATCCCTTTCTTTTGGTTATGTATTTATTTTAGTCTTCTTATCTCTGAACGATTTAGTAAGGCTGTGAGAGACTTTGAAGCTGATAGTGGACGCAGATATTTAATAATCCCAATGATATGTGATATGTTTCCTAAGTTGAAAAAAAAACGTAGTGGTGATGATGGTGGTAGTCCCAAGAGCCAAGCTCATAAGGGCGTGAACCCGATGGAGTGCAGGCTCAAGTTGCCCTGCTCTTATAGCCCTCCATCATCCTTTCTGGGGATTATTTGGGAGCTGAAGAACGTTTGCATAATCGATTACAGGGACTGCTAAGTTTTATCGGTACCACCACGTGCATGCGTCCTTTTCCAGCACAAGTGAAGGTAGTGAAAGCGACATACATCTCCCTATCCACTCCTAATGCTACCTCCAGATGATTTTAACCTGGTTAAAGACGAGACATTTACTTACGCGGTTAGAAACACTACGTTATCCGCATTAGTTCGAGTGACATTCTTTCTCTCTCTCTCTCTCTCTCTCTGGCAACCTAGAGACGCTCTTATTCCGCTTAAGAGATGCCTCTGGTACCGAATTCGTGAACAATACTAAATGCGATAGTGCAAGAGAAATATGAGGTAAGAGAACCTCCCTATGCGCATAAAATTTAATAAAAAGTATAATGATAACTTTAATGTGTTTGGCGTGCATGGCTATATCAGTGCTATACTTATCCATGTAGTCACACTCTAAGATATCGCTGCATGCAAACCTTTGAAGTGAGAGGCAATGCGGGAAAATAATTGAGCAAAACCCGGGGTGTGAGATCAAGGGACCACCACAAAGGCAGTGCCGCCTCTCACAAACACGCAGCTCCTAATTAGTCCACGCCACACCATTATCTGGAGCCACAGTGACTTGGGCTCGCATTCTCGGCGGTCGAGGAAGCTCCTTAACACCTTTTCCTTAGCGATTTGTTTTGGTTATTACACCTTACTGTCCACTTCCGAGCCATGCAAACCCTTCTAATATCACCTCGCTTTACATACATAACGTACAAAAGGATGTTAACCAACCTAAAAATAAACTGAAAAGGAAGAGGTGTTAGGGAACTTCCTTAACCTACGAGAATACGAGCCATGTTGACGCCGTGGTCGTCTCGCCATCTGAACTTAGGTACTCGTATAATGGATGTGTTTTCATCTGACGGAACTGGCTTGGTCTTACAACTTGAATGCTAACTCGTGGTTGCCTGAAATTCGATGAACTTTTGCTATGAGGTAAGAATGTGTCTCCTTGGTTACTAGTAAATTCAACCTCCCGCCTAACTACACCTAGGCATCAGCTGAAAGGAAAGGGAGTTGTTAATCTTTGTCAGGTTAAAACAAATCGAATACAATATGTCCCTCCTGATGCCTGCATTTGTTTGCACCCTGAAGTTCCATACCAATAACGGTATATGTACAGATTTTGACATACACACAAATACAGCCTCTCAGCACGTCCACTTTCAACAGTCTCTCTCTCTCTCTCTCTCTCTCTCTCAGCAGATATCACTTTTTATTCCAGTTTCCCAGCATGGGGAGGCGTCGGCACTAACTGTCACTCGTCTTCCAAGGAGAAGGTTTCCTTTCAGTGAACCTCGTAAGGCCCCAACACGAGTTTATAGCAATTATATCATGATTAAGTACTTTTGTACCTGTGAATTTTTTGGACAGCTTCCCTGTTACCCGTTTCATTGGGGTGGGGCTCGAAATTAGAATGAAACCTTACTGACTAGCATCCACTGTGTCACGTGTCGCATACAGCGGTCTACATCAAAGTAAGCTGGAACCTTTTACAGTCAGGCTCCCGTGCCCACTTCGAGGTTTACCCCATCACTTCGTCTCCAGCTTGTCATGTAGCGAATCATACATCCATATAATACCTCACTCTAATTTGTTGTTTTCCTCACGTCTCGTACCTTTCTTGATGATTAGCCTCTGTAATTGAAAATCTCTCTCAGGCCATTAGATACGAAATAGCAAATAAGAATCATTAAGAATACCATACTTCCCAGTTGGCTAAGATGTGAGATCCTGACTAGGAGTGTGTTTGTGAGGTAGGGAGAGAGGGGAGGAGAGGAATACAGAGGAGGAAGGAAAAGAATGAAGTGGAAAAAGGATATGAATGAGAGTAGGGTGGGGTTACGGCGTCTAGTTAATGTGACTATAAACAGGGTGGTGTATATATAACATCCTTTTTCTTTTTTTTCCCTTGAATCGCAGTTCCCTTTGTATTGTAGGGGCAGTTCAGTAAGTGTTTCAACTGTCTATCCAGCATCATTTATTCATTTCCTACTTCCACCGCCACACCCACGCCCACACCAGCAAATTAAGCCGTCCCCGCTACAAAGAAAATACCACCATGTTTGTTTCTACTGGGGTGTTATTTAAGAACCACCTTTTACATATAAGTAGATAAATATATGAGAGATCCTCAATGAACACTCTGTACTAAAAAGTAATGCATATGTTTCGGGAAGTGAGCGGCGTTTGTCTAAGAACTCCATTAAAGTTACAAGAAGCCATTGTGTCACAGAGAATCACAAATCACCATGACCTATAGTTCGTTCATTTTATCTTGATGGAGATTTTCTTCCTTTCGCGGTTTATTTTCCGTAGATCAGTGGCATTATAGGATAACAGACTCAGCATGCTTTCCATAGAACTTCTTCGGGACAAGCATCTTATTCTAATGCCTATCTCTTGTTACGAAGCAAAATTCATAATTGAGTGATGACATAATTATACCCAGTTAAAGTGAAAAGAGTATAAAAGTGCTTCTCTAGTCTTAGCCCTGTATAGGTGAAGGACGATTTTATCCTTGCTATCGACAGACGGTCTTCGAAATCACAGAAAGGATGCACCTGTAATTCAGCCGATAAGAATTATTTTCAGTAACTCCTTTCCAATGATGACCGTTCTCATTATATTGTTTTTAACACTCCAGCGTGTTCTTCTTTTTTTTTTTTTTTTTAGCTTAGAATGGCTGTCTCAGGGTGGCGGCGCCTAAAAATTTTGTATATCTATCTATCTGTCTATCTATCTACTGCCAAACGCCTTTCTCCCGTAGGGGGTGGCCACAAACATATCTTTTCCATGTCACCCGGTCCTCTGCCATTTCACTGCCCTGGTCCCAGCTCACACATCCGTCTCACATATACTTCTCCACTCCATCCCTCCATCTCATTTTTGGCCTTCCCGATCCTCTTCCCCCCTCCACCTCACTCACATGCACTCTCCTCGTTAGTCTCTCGCTCTCCATCCTCTCCACGTCACCAAATCACATCGGTGTATTTCTCCTAACGTTTTCTATCACATCCACATCCACACCACAAAGCTTCTTCACTTCCTCATTTGTTAGTCCGTCACTCCATGTACTGTAACTCTACTGTATATGCCCCTCTCAGATAACTCATTTCTGCTGCCCACACTCTTGATTTGTGTCCTTCCAACAAGGTCCAAGCTTCACTTGCATACTCTAGGGTTGGTATCACAATACTGTCATGCAGTATTTACTTCCATGCTCACTACCCTGTTTCTTATCACTGCTTCCAAAGAACCAGCAACCTTTCTTCCTTGTTATACCCTCTCAAACACTTCACCCTCCAAACTTCCTTCTCTGCTCATCACACTTCCCAAGTACTATGGACTCACATTTTCCATTTCCTCATCATCCTGCCTCACTGTACATCCAGTGGCTTCACTTCTCTCTTCCCTCCAGTCACTTTTAGATTCCGTTTCTTACATATTCTTTCAAATTCATTCACCAAGCCTTGCAGTTCCCCTTCGTCTTCACATAACAGTACAATATCATCTGCAAACAACAGTACAGAGAGTTTCCAAACTTTGCCCTCTCTCATTAAAGCCGCTCCAACATTCACTGACCTACCTTGTATTATTTTTTTATAACCCCATTCATATACAGATTGAACAACCATGGACACATGAAACATCTCTGTTTCAACCAACATTCAAACAGAAAAATTCACTCATTTCACACTCCACACGCACTGCAGCCTTAGTTTCTACATACATATTCCTCATGGCATTCAACAACTTCACATTTACTCCCTATATTCTTGATATTTTCCACAATCCTTGTCGGTCCACCCTGTTATATATTTTCTCCATATTCCAGAACGACATGTACAACTTCTTTCGCTTCTCTAGAAACTTTTCCTCTAAAGTCCTAAGAATGAATATCTGATCTACACAACCTCTTCCCTTCCTAAAAGCTCCCTGTTCTTCACCAACTAAATCCTCTGTCATTTCCCTTACTCTGTCAATAAGTATCTTACCATATACTTTTCTTATTACACTAAGAAGACAAATGCCCCTATGATTACCACACACTTGCTTTCCCCCTTTTCCTTTGTACAGGGGAATAATTATACCTGACTTCCAATCCTCCAGGACTCTACCTTCCTCCCAGGCCAACCTGCACGTCTTCCATATCCATTCTACTACTATCTCTCCCTAATTCTTCAGCATTTCACCACATACTCCAACAATTCCTGGGGCTTTCCCCATTTGGACTTTCTTCATTTCTTCCTCTACTTCCATCCTACGGATTTCTCCCTGTCTTCTCATCTCCCTCCTTCTCCTAGCCATTCCCCAGCCACTTATCCTCGCATCACTTTCATTCTCTATTTTTAACAGTTCCTGAAAGTTTTCTCTCCACCTACTCACTTTTTCTCCCTTCTCCACTAGCAATCTACCATTTTTATTTTTCACTTTCCGACTAACTTCATATCACCCTGTCTAACTCTCTTTACCTTTCTTACATTCCCTCCACTTTACATTCAAATTCCTTCCACTCTCTTTTTACTCTCTCTTACTAATCTTTTCACCTCCTTCTTCCTCTCTACACGTAACTCTCTCGTCTGTCTCTCAACTTCCATCCAGCCCTACTTACCATCCACGCACTAAATGCTTTCTTTCCTTTGCTCCATAGCTTGTCTCACCTTTCCATTGTTCTGCTCCTTGCACCCCTTTTCATCTTCTCTTCACCCAACACACCACCTCACTTGCTGCACAGATTTCTTCTGTGCATATCTTGCGCATACCTTCTACTTCCCCCATCTGCTCCATCTCATATTTATCAGTCGCTCCTCTATTTCATTCTTATATTCTGCCTTTTTACATTGTCGTGCTGCTTTCTACCTTCCTTGTATGCACTGCTTCTTCCTCTCCTTCCCTCCTTCTATTCCTCCGTTGCATTTGAGCCTTGGCTTTCACCACTACCACATGGTAGTCAGAAAGTCCACTCCACCAACTTCTGCCTGCTCTTGTATCCATTACATACCTGTTCATTCTGTCATGCACACACACATAATCAGTCATTGCCTTCCGTTCATTCAGTACACCACCCACCCTTCTCATCACGAGCCACGTATACCTGTGGATTATTTTGTGTCTAAAGAGGGTATTGTCTATCACCAACCCCCTTCCCGCACAAATGTTCACTAGAGCACTGTCATTCTCATCCATTTCTGCAGGCACCTCCCACTCACCAAGTACTCCATCCACCTTCACATTCCCTACTTTTCCATTCATATCTCCAATCCAGAACACTCTCTCATTCCTTTCAAACTTTTCCATGCACGCGTCGATATTTGCCCAGAACTCTTCTTTCACTTTTGTGTCATGGTATTCATTTAACCGGTTCAAAAATTATGGTGTAACACGGTGAATAAACTGCTGTGGATGAGGAGTTAAGCAGCTTCCCAGCCCCACCAGAATATGATAGTTCTCAAGGCAAGCTGGCGATTACAGCAAACATTATTGCTTCTTAACCGTTCATCCTCCTCCTCATCATCATAACCATCATCTTCATCCTCATCATCATCATAATCATCATCTTCATCATCATCATCATCATCATCATCATCATCATTTTCATCATCATCAGTTTCATCATCATCATCATTATCATCTAATAATCCAGGATGAAGTAGAATCCAACAATAAATAAATAAAGCATATGAGTGGGGGAGCTATCTGGAGCATGCCCAGTAAGTATAAAGTGTGAACATTCATATTAGTCTTATTCTAGGGCATGGAGATAATTACAGGGTTAAGTCCTTCAGTCCGATTACACTTTTATTTTATTTTGACTGTCACAATATGAAATTACTGAACTTATGACAGACTTACTGGAGCAACGGGTTAGGTAAAGCCTTCATTAACTGTTTCATTGCAAAAGGTCTCCCGCTAATATAAATAAAATCAGGAAGTTTCATTAATAAAAGACAAGAATTTACCGTATTGAAAAAGCTAATACAGTAGTACTAGATGTCTTATTCTACTACAATTTCTTTGATCAACGCCATGAGTAGAGTGTCTTGCACTGTAATTTTAGCACTACTGAATATTGTAAAAGTTCCTTGTGCACGTGGGTGTCACTTCGTCCTTGCTTGCTGCAGACGCTAATCTCAGTAGGCCCCTGTGGGTTCAGGTTACCTCCCACTCCTGTTGTCATGCTTACATCACATCACTATACTTACGTCATCATGCAAGTCTTACCACACACACACACACACATACACACACACACAGACACACAGACACACACACACACACACACACACACACACACACACACAGAGTTTTATATATATATATATATATATATATATATATATATATATATATATATATATATATATATATATATATATATATATATATATATATATATATATATATATATATATATATATATATATATATATATATATATATATATATATATATATATATATATATATATATATATATATATATATATATATATATATATATATATATATATATATATATATATATATATATATATATATATATATATATATATATATATATATATATATATATATATATATATATATATATATATATATATATATATATATATATATATATGTGTGTGTGTGTGTGTGTGTGTGTGTGTCAAGAATGTCGCAAGATAAACGTTTGGACAAATGTATAGCCACGACGTGGTGTTGAGTTGCAAGCAGTATTCTGCGCATTTTGTTATGATCCTTCAGTTAAATGCAGCCTTCTTATCTTTTGACGATCAACAAATCTGGATAAAACACTTGTTAGTCTGGGAAGCTGCTTATGCAGAAACAGGTAGACGACACCGTGGTATCGGACTTACACGGTGGTACGCTATCAAGGCTCCTAACCCACGCCACAGCGAAAGTAAACCAGCTAAATAATTTTAATGAGCAAAGCAGCAGAAGACGTATATGCTGAATTACTGATTCTCTTATAGATAAGAGACTGATTTTTAAAGAAACTTTCTGATTTTACTGAATATGGCTCACAACCTCGAAAAAGGAGGAAAACAAAATCTGCAACAAAGCAGGCAGAGGCCTTAGACTATATGATTACGGTATTACTTGTGCTGGCATTATTCGTTCGGGTCCTATTCATATCTCTCAGCGATAGGATTTGCCTCAGCCTGACAAGATCGTTCGGTGTAAGCATGAGTGAAAAACTTAAGATCCTCTATTGGTGTAAAAGGTTAAATAGAGACTGCTTTTCATCCCGTCAGTTCGATGACGCCCTTTATATTTCACCGTGACTAATGACGGACGATTGTTGTTTCTGTTTGTCTGAAGAGGCCCTCCATATTTAAGGAGTCGTATGCATATAATGTAGTTTCGGATCACTTCATCCCAAAAAGCCTCTCTAAGCTGATCTTATGAAGGCTTTGATACTAAAGAGAAGTCTGCGTGTGGTGACTGCAAGAGGATTGCTTTAAGGTGTACTGTATTAGTGCCGAAATTAACGTATGAGTGTGCGACTTTGGCATGACAGGAAAAGGAAATGTCAGGATTAAGAACATGGATACTGGGTTAATAAGAAATGCAATCGTACTACTTAGGGTGGATTAAGTGAATAATATTGTAGTTTGTGGGGAATGTGGAGGACAGAAGTGCGCTGACAATAGGATAGAAGAAAGTGCTCTTAGATGGCATGGTGGTAGTAGTAGTAGTAGTAGTAGTAGTAACCGTAGCTCTAGGTTCATCTGAAACGTGAACCCGGTGAACTGCTGGCTGAAGTTACCCCTCTCCTGCAGTTCATTCTTCTTTTGGGGGATAGAGAGGGGGTTGAGGAACATCTGTATAACCGGTCAGTGGCAGACCATATGGGTGCCACCAAGTGAAGCCGTCCCTCTCCGGCACCCGGTGGTACAGTAATATGGAGAGATTGATGAAAACAAGGTGGTGAACGGTATGTATGTCAAGGGTTAATAAAAGGTGAATGTCCAATGATCCTCGTGTCACTGCATGATCGAATAACCTACAGTACATCCACATCCTGGGTATTCGAACCTTCACGTAGCATATCACTATCACCGCTACACCTACCCTTATACTAGCTGACCGTATGGCACCTAAATGGAAAAAACCTAGCTAAATATTCGAGTATAGGAAGATGAAATCCTACAACCTGCAATGATAGAGTAACTCTCGTGTTTACATCGTGTTTCAGAGCGCAGTACCTGAGGGATACGATGTCAAGGGGTACTAAAAATGAACGTCAATTTTGCTACTGCTTATACTCTGATGGCCAACACACTCTGCCACGAGGTACGCTATATTTGTGGGTTTAGGAGGATCCCCAGTACCTTGCTCGTATCAAACATAATTCTGTACACTCTTGATGAACAGATTTATTGTCTTGTATGTTTTCACTTTAATTACCATCATCATTGGCGTGTTTTTTTCAAACATGACAAAGACCCCTAACGCCGTTCAGCTTAGTTGATGGCCAAGAATAGTCACACGTACTAGAAACCAAGGAGACTCATTTTAGACTCATAAATATGGCTCACCAAATTTCAGGCAACCGCAGCATATCTTTCAAGTTGTGGGAATGGCCCAGGTCCGTCAGACAGAAACGAACTAACTCTATCATATCGTAAAGGGCAATTTTCCCGTTAGCTTAAAAGATTACGCAACACCTCTCCCTCCAGCGATTATTCTGCACTGTACACCATATCATCTTATATATTACTGATGCAAACTGTGTTGGCAAGACAAGGGTATAACACGCAGTTCATAAAAAACATAACCTGTACTGTAAACTAAATCACAAAGGAAGATATGTTGTGACGTTTCCGATCCCAAGGAGAATACAGCAGTTTGAGTACCACCACAACCACTACCATCTCAGTTAACATTTACTACGGTCTACTGTAGGTGCTAGAGAAAGATGCACTCTTGTAGAAGCACCGGTATAACCTGTCGTCTCCGCTGCATTTTTACATAAACGTTCTCAGGCCCCTCCTTATTCCCTGAACCTGCGGTGATAGACCGCAGGAGGATAACTTCAGCAAGCAGTCCTGTGAGGTCTCATTGAGGTGAGGTTGCTGCTACTGTTGCTACAATCTCCACCATCGTTACCACCCCATTCATTATTATATCTAAAAATATTATCATAACTAGCACTCTAGTGATGTAAACTTTGACAGATAGGATTATTCTCCCCAGAATATAATCGTCTGGTGTAAGTCCCTCCCCCCTACCTCAAAAGAAAGAAGTTGATCAGTACAATTGAAGGTTTAATAAGGCTCATTTGAAAGCCACTGTTGTTATCGTCACTTAAGTGTTCACCACAAACAATATTACCACCACCAATTACTTCATTGCTTCTGATTATACTACTACTACTACTAATACTAATACTATTGTTAAAACTGCTACTACTACTATAACTGCTACCACTGCTACTGCTACTACTACTGCCACAACCATCATGTATGCTGACTAACTCTCTGAGATTTTTCTCAGGTGAATAAAATCGCCCAGTTTCAACCTGAATAACATGAGCCTATCTAACTTTGACAAACGCACATAAGGGAATAATCAGGCTTATTTTTAATTCTTTGGCCCTTGGGAATTCACTTAACTGCCAAACCATCTGTTGTAAGCCTTAACAAAAACCTACATTCGAACAGTGGCTGTAATGATAAATCCCTACAAACCGATTATGTAATCTATATTTTATTTTTGTGACTACCACACAATTTCATTTGAAAGCCATTTAGAAATGCAAAAGTTAAAAGAAGGTCACATCTAATAGATGCAGGTCGAAAAGCATTGAAAAGCTACATAAAGGCAACTGGTGATGGCAAAGAAAAGATTGATATACATCATCGGACTGAAGGGTTTAAGAACAGGTTTGCGGATGCTCAGATGTGCAACCAGGATGCCAAAACAAAGTATCCTGCATTCATAAGAAGACAGGAGGTCCGGCTTGATTTATGGGACGGCTTTGTTGCCGACTGTCCGAGTAGCCTGCACGTGATTGGTAAATTAATACATAAGCATGCACAGATGAACACTCAGACGCTCAAAAGGGCAGAAGCCTATGATTACCAGAGGATGTAACCTGTTCGCTGTGCCAGGATTGGAGGAAATTGGCCTGTTAATTCAGGAATATTTTTAATGCAAAGGCAAATGCCCAAAGCCCAAAGCCGAAAGACTGCAAAACCTGTTGCTTCCAAGAAAAATGTTCAAAACAAGAAATCAGAAGCAGACGCTCATTTAGGAACAATAACAAAATCTTTGTTCAAAGGGAGATCCAGGTTGATTTTATGCCAGTTATGGTCACACACACACACACACACACACACACAGGCATAATATAACACAATATGAGACTACAGTATGTAACTATATAGCTATAGATGACAATATCTAAAACAGGTAGTTATGTCTGAGTTCTCCAGGAAGAGACAACTAAACATCCACCTTGCCCTAGACTAATCAAGAATGCCAAACACCCCTGATCATGTGCCGGAAACGTGAACGACACACACACACACACACACACACACACACACACACACACACACACACACACACACACACACACACACACACACACACACACACACACACACACAGTTAGACAAGGGGAAAGCGACAGGGAGTAGGAGAATGAGAGTAAAGTAGGAGGACAGCAGCTAGCACAAACTTCTACTAACCATAGGCTATACGGGTCACGCCAAGCTCTTAACTTTTATTCAAATAACTGTCTCACAATAAACTCCGCCGACCCAAATCTGCCTATTTCATCATCCCACTTAAAATAGGAAGAGAATCTCCTACAGCCTCACCATTACTCTCTCTTGGTGTCTCTCCCATCGATGAACAACAAGATAACCTTCTCCATAGAATTACACACACACACACATGTATATATATATATATATATATATATATATATATATATATATATATATATATATATATATATATATATATATATATATATATATATATACACACAGTATATTCACAATTTTAGGTGTAATAACGATTCTAATCAAGCGGTGGTTTGGATCTTCGTTAAGTAAGCTAGATTACGGTTTTAATATTTGATCTAATGAGAGTAAGTTTTGTGGTACTACTGGTGTGATGGCAGTGAGTGTTGTGGTGTTACTGGTTTGATGAATGTGAGTCTGGTGGTATTAGCGTTGTGGTGTCAGTGCGCTAGTGTTGTGGTTTAAGTGCTGTAGTGTTAGTGGTGATAATGAGTTGTAGTCTATGTATTTTGATCTTGGTGTTGTGGTGTTAGTGAATATTGTGGCGTCAGTGTAGTGATGTTAGTGTTATGGTGCTAGTGCTGTTTTTTGGTGTTACCGTTGTAGTGTTACTCACTGCAGTGATGCTAGTGTTAAACCGTTAGTATTGTGGTGTTTGTGAGTATTGTTGTATTGGTGAGTATTGTGGTGTTATTGTTGCATTGGTAAGGCTGTGATGCGTTGAGGGGTTGGTGAATTTTATGGTGCTTGTGTTATCGTGTTAGTGAGCTATGGCAGCGTTATACTGTTTGTGGTGTGGTGAGTTACGGTATTAGTGAGCGTTGTGGTATTATGTGGTTGTGAAATGATATTTGGTACTCAGTGTTAATGTGATTCGTGGTATTAGTGTCGTGGTATTAGGGCTGCGGTATTAGAACTGTGGTGTTAGTAGTTTGATGCAGTTGTGATATTAGTGAGTGTTGGGGTGTGATTATTTTTGTGGCCATAGGTGTCACTGTTGGTGTGAAAGTGAGCGTCGTGGTGCTACTGAACATTATGGTGTTAATGGTGTGGTGTCACTGAGTGTTATAGTGTTGATGCTGAGGTGTCAATGAATGTTGTTTGTTTTTTTATGATACTGGAATGTTGTGATATCCTTGAGTGTTGCTGTGACCTTGAGTGTTGTGGTGCTTGTGTTGAGGTGGTGTGATGCTGGATGTGCTCCCTGCCTTCCTGCCTCTCTCACGCAAAAATCTCTTGACAATTTATAACAGCACCTAAATAGCCGGTCTCTTTGTGCTGCCTTCCGCGATCGCTGCCAGTAGTTACACCGTCACACCCTCATGTCACACCCACACCCATATCGCCACACCCATACCGTCGCTTCGACACCATCACACCCACACCGTCACACCCATACCGTCACTCCCACACCATCACACCCACACCATCATATCCACACCATCACACCTACATTGCCGCCCCCACACCCTCACAACAACACAGTCACACTCAGTCACATCCACATCGTCACACCTATACTGCCACACCAACTCCGACACACCGAGACCGTCACACCCACATACCCAAACCGTCACGCCGAAATAGTTACACCAACAGCGTCACGCCTAAACCGTTACAGTCACATACCCACATCTTCAAACCCATGACGTTACATCCACAGCGTTATATCCTCATCATTACACCCACACCGTCGCACCAACACCGTGGCACTCACACCCACAACATGACACTCGCACTCAAAGCGCCACAAGCACACCTTCATGCCCATTCCACTGTCACACCTTCACTATCACACCCACATTCACACCGTAACATCGACACGTCACAACCACTCCGTCGCACTCACTCCGCCACAGCCATACAGTCATACCCACATCATCACACCCACACCAGCGCACCCACACAGTCACACCCACTCTGAATATAGTAAGAAAAATATAAGAATGGTCTGACTGGTCTCAAGAAGTTAAGAAAACATCTCCCTTACATTAAATCAATAAAGCAGAGTCTCATTGCCTGTTTGTCAGCCTGTGTCGATAAACCACCAACATACATTCACTTTTGTCACTTTAATCTCTCTCTCTCTCTCTCTCTCTCTCTCTCTCTCTCTCTCTCTCTCTCTCTCTCTCTCTCTCTCTATCTATCTATCTATCTATCTATCTGTCTATCTGTTCTCTCGGACTATACACAAATTCTTCTCTAATTCTCACCAATAAATATAATGCTCTAGATCAACCTCTCGACATGGGTTTTTGCATAGCTATTTCTTTCTGTTCGCTCTCTTCGGTAATCTCACACAAAACCATTTACACCATTACATCCACAGCGTTATAACCTCATCATGACACCCACACCGTCACACCCATACAGTGGCACTCACACCCACATCGTCGCACCCACACCGAAACCGTCACAAATTCAGGCTATACTCACCTCATAGACATACAAGAATTTACCACGGCATTTGTCAATCATTATCAGTTTCCAAAAAGCAAAAAACTAATTATTTTCAGAACACTTTCAATCACACCCCTTCCTCAGCTAATGCTTGGAAAATATATCGAGAACTTGCCTTTTCAGTTTGGTGTTTGCACTCAAACCTGTTCCTCAGCCAGCGTTTGGAATATATATAGCTCACTTAAAGTCCATTTCCGTCTCACTGCGACACCATTTCACAACGCTTTCAGTCACCACAAGGACCAGTCTGGCCCTTCGCTGTCAGTTTCCGAGCATAATATTTACGACCCGAAATGCCTTTGTGAGGTCTGGACACCCACGGTTCCTCAGGTTCAAGACACTGTGAACCAAGGCCAACAAAAGCAACGTCAACAAGTATAGCCTTTCTTTGAAGTTACCTCCTCCACCCTCCACTCCACCACTTCCTCATGTCACCCAACATTAAACTCCCACCTACCTATCACCACATCAGTTTGCTTCTTCCTTCTCACATTTGCTCTCATCCATGTTGATCTGCACACTACAGTATTACCAGTACATTAATTTAAATAAATATATTTTGCGTTAAAGGTGGAGGCAGACGTAATTAGGTGCATAGTCGTGGTGCTCATCTACATAAGTTAGGCCTACGAGACTGTCTCATTGTTTACCCACTGTTCTTGGATCCAAAGTCAGCATCGTCCATGTAGCCAGTTAACTGTCCGTAGGCTTTACCTTTGGAACTCTTTTTGTTTACCAGCCAAGGAAAGGACGGATTGTCACCTGAGATGAGTACATTAATTGTCCACACATCATTATTTGAACCCTGGTTGGACTGGCAGCCTTGTAGCAAGCGATACTAACAAATCTGCTACAGAGTCTGTACAGTAAATCAAAACTGATTGTAATCAATTTAGCATATCTTTTATACTTTGTAGTTAATATTATTCAACTGTTATGAAAATTGCGATGGGGATGATACTGATGAAAACCAAATACCGCTACTGTTGGTAATGATAATGAGTATTGATTTTATCATTATCATTTTCATTATCATCATCATCACCATCATTTTATTATTTATTTGTAACTATTTTCCTTAAGATTCGGTGAGAAATAATACTACTCACTTGATATAGTGCTGCCTACTTCTTCCTCCATCTATATCATTCCTTTTTGTGTTTCACCTCCTCTCCTCCTATTTTCTCTAGTCCTCCCTGACATCTCTTATTACTTCTCTTTCCAGTTCTAGTGAATCTAAACCGAGTGACAAGCCTAATGGTGTCCTACCATCCAACGCTGTAAATGGTGTCCTGTAACCCAGGAAGCCATTTACAACCCTGTGTGAGAAAAATATGACGATATACCTGGATGAAATGGAGCCAACTGTAGTGCCCGTGTTAACTAGGTGGACAGGCGAAAATGCGTCATCCATTCACAAACAAAATCATCACACTCTTCCTTGTACCTCGCTGTAGCGAGGCACTGTGTATTGCAAAGGAACATCGGTTCACTACATGGGACGGCCCTGCAAAAGTGGTTGCATGCCTACGTAGATGGGTTTGTTCGTCCAGACAGACCGGGATTCCTCTGCAACAAAAACAAAAACAACAACCCATCACAGGTTTTCTCAATGCTACTAATGGTTTTTAAAAATGGTCAGAGTGCAGTGTTGGACTTCCTCATTAACAGTGATATTTCTTATTGGCCCTTCTGTGAAACTGTCTCCACTTTCTCAAAGTCTTGTTAATGTGTACTTTACTAAGGAAAAAACTATTTTGCTCTACCTTGGAAACATGCAGCTCGTAATAATATAATCAGTTTACACACACACACACACACACACATACACACACACACACACACACACGTATCTATCTATCTATATGTATCTATATACTGTATAGCTATCTACCGCTCAATCTCTCTCTCTCTCTCTCTCTCTCTCTCTCTCTCTCTCTCTCTCTCTCTCTATATATATATATATATATATATATATATATATATATATATATATAATCACCATCATCAGCCGTTTGAGTGTCCACTATCCCGACCGAAGTGGAGACGATACAGCCTACGTGTATCTCTACCAAGTGTCTTAGGCTGTCTGGCAGAGATTGTATGTAGGGTGAGAAGAGCTTGTAAGTGTGATTGTAATGATGCAGTGGCTTTGGATGTGTGTGTGGTCTGTGAACCAAGTGTAATCGGCCCGCGCAAGCCAACTGGGTGCAAGCATAGGCCTACTTTATAGTATGCAACACTGATTCAACAACAGCACTCCTTATGTCCGCCAAAGCAGTACGTGGCCGGAAGAACACTCCCAAAGTTTCTCACCTTGGCGGGGGCGCGAACCCTGTTTCTCCCATGTACGAAAACGCACACTCTGCCACTCAGCCACAGAGGCGCCATATATATACAGTACATATATATATATATATATATATATATATATATATATATATATATATATATATATATATATATATATAGATAGATAGATAGATAGATAGATATATATATATAGATAGATAGATAGATAGAGAGAGAGAGAGAGAGAGAGAGAGAGAGAGAGAGAGAGAGAGAGGTAGATAGATACATTTACAATCACACACACACACACACACACACACACACACACACACACACACACACACACACACACACAGAAACACACACACACACAAACAGACACACATGCACACTCACACACAAACACTCACACACAAATACGCAAACTCACACACAAACACACACAAGTACATGCAAACTCACATTAACTTACACACACACACACACACACACACACACACACACACACACACACAAGCACAATACACACAAACCCACACAGAGAAAGAGACACACACACAAACAGACACACATGCACACTCACTTACACACAAACACACTCACACACAAATACGCAAACTCACACACATACACACACAAGTACACGCATACTCACATTGACTTACACACACACACACACACACACACACACACACACACACACACACACACACACACACACACACACACATACACGTGCCCATAAACACACATAAACACACACAAAAACGAAGAAGGGAGTAGTAATTCATCAAAAATACACACTCACACACACACACACACACACACACACACACACACACACGAACAAACGAACAGAGAGAGAGAGAGAGAGAGAGAGAGAGAGAAGGAGAGAGAGAGAGAGAGAGAGAGAGAGAGAGAGAGAGAGAGAGATCATATTTACGCAGAAAGCACTGGGCCTCTCAACACGCGGTCTGTTTGGCATCACTACGTGCCAAGAAACGTCAACCGTGAGCCATCCTTGAACTTGGTGTGCCTTGACAGACTAGATCGTTTGTTTGTCTAGGTGGGAAGAAGAAGAGGATGCTCGCCAATAGGGTACCTGAGTTTATGGGAGTGGGGTTTTTGGAAAGAGAAGGAGACGATGACTAAGTGAAAAATCTCACTACGGTGCGGTAGTGGAGTATTTGGTAAGAGAAAGAGAAGAAGATTGAGAATATGGTGCAATGAGTTTTTGAGATCGGTTGGTTGGAAGAAGAAGAGGTTGTCTGAGTACAGGGTCCTATGTGTGTGTGAGTGGGGTAGTTGCAAGGAGGAGAGGAAGATGGGAATAAGGTGCCATGAGTGAATAAGGATGTATGGAAGTCGGGTGACTGGAAAGTGAAGGGGAAGAAGACTGAGAATAAGATGCTCTGAGTGCATGGGAGTTGGATGATCTTAGGAGAGGGGAAGAATGGCCGAGAAATATGAGTGTGGTGTTTGGAAGAAGGAGAGGAATGCCGAAAACAAACTGCAAAAATTGTATGTGTGGGCTTGGGAGGTTGGAACGTCAAGGAGGGGAAGACTGAAACTAACCCGAAGGAAAAAAAAATAATGCCTACATTCCCAAGGCAATGCAGGATGGTCTCAACACAACCACAGTATACTGGGATTGTTTTATACAGTTTGCCATTATAATTAATGACCTCAACAGAACGAAATTTGTGGGTTCATGTATTTCTACCTTTGACCCCACAAAACCCTTTTAAAGGCCACATAAAAACAATGAAAATGGGGTTTGGGTTATTTTCCCAATTAGGAAATATTGTACAAAATCTAAAGCGAATTGGTGAAGAAAGGAATGATTGGCACGAAACTGAAAAATATTTGGAAGAAAGAATGAAGGAAGAAAGAACTGGACATATACGGTACGTCTCTACGCCATGACATGGAGACCTAATTACATCCTCGGGCTCAAAGTGCCAATGTCCTTCCCGTACAGCAGGTGTGTCGATCATGTGATGAACCATATCGCCGCTTAGCTTTGTAACTCACTCTCTACTTCAGTCTCACAATCTGCTCTGCAGGGCAGATCAAAGGCACCAGGTTTTGCAGCCTGGATCTCCTTGAACATCCGGCCCTTCTAATGAGCAAAGAATGAAGCGCAGTCGAGGACCATATGCCTGGGACGAGGACCTTTGACAAGCATAAACTGCGTAGGACTTGGCTTTTTCTCTCGCGTCCCATTTCACCGCGACAATTCTCTGTCCGCTTGATCACGCAGGCTTCTGTGACTCACTCTTAACGGAAAATAATGGTTTGGTGGTAATTAGAATAGAACAACTGACTTGTGCAGATCATGAGAGTTAATGGTGACCTAATTAACATTCTCAGACTCTTATGCTGACTGATGAATTATATCGCCTTGCAGCAGCAGGAAGAGCATGATAGAGTTACTCCAATCACAAGAGAGACTACTTACCCTAAAACTGACATCTCCTCATCTCAGCTGCTGAGCTGTAACACGAGATTTATACGCATATTTGATGCTATACTGTTTTCACTTTAACTTGGGCTCAAATTGCCATATTTCCATTGTTAATGGTATGTTGGTGTAGTTATTGATCAAGCCGTCTGTCTGGCTAAGCAGACCCATCAACTGCCGACAAGCAACCGCCCCTGCAGGGCCGTCCTGTACCACTGATAGTGTCTTGCCACAGCGAGGCGCGGGAATAGTGTGGTGGCTTGGTTCCTGGATGCACGCTGCCTTTGTGTCTCTCCACCCAGCTAATAGGGACGCCATAGTAGGCTCCACTTCACCTCGTGTTTTGGTTATATGATTACCATCCAGCGTTGTAAATGGTTTCCTGGAACAAAACAAACCATTAGGGTTGTCACTCACTGTAGAGCCATCTGAAGTGGAAAGAAGAGTACATGTAATAAAAAGTGACAGGATGGAACTTGGGAAGTGGGAAAAGAGGAGGGCGGACACAGGGACAGAATGAGAAAAAGGAAGGATTAAGTAGGCCGCACTACATCAAGTGAGCAGATGATGGTCGCCACCTCTTACCACAAAATGGTGAGTTGTAGCAATAAATATGCACTGGAATGTAACCCTAGCCACGAGTACTATGGGAGAAATGTAGAGTTGCTGTACTGTTTTTTTATGCCATTGAAATACGTGCAATAAATTACTAAGAGGCTGAAAATTTAGGACAGGTTAGAGTAATAGGAATATAAATACGAAGAAGAGCTTTGTAAAGGTGTAAAGCTGCACAGTTGTTGTTGTTTTTTTTCCACCGATCTACAAAAAAAAAAAAAGAAAAAAAAAAAGAAAGACGAAAATCTCCTTCAGCGTTACGAGACTGGGAATAATTATGGGTTCATCATTTGCGTCAGAACTACTACGTGTGTTTTTGGTTCGGGCTAATGTTAGATGATTTTATTACGCTAAGAAAAACTCACCGCTGTCGTTGCTAAGTACGAAATTCATAGTCTGTTCTGGCTATTCTAAGGTGATTCCATTCATCTCTGAGAAACACACTGATGGAAGAAAAAGTTTGCAAGCCTCTCAAATAACGTTGTGATTGAGAATTAGCCTTGTCAGTACGAAATCGCCTACTTCAGTATATTTAAAGTAAAATTATGAGCAAAGAATAATATTCTCACCTTAGGCTCAAAAGTTTATTAATACAGACCCTGAACTTCACTGACCCATTTCACTTCAATGGATACGCAAGTAAGAAACTGAGCGTAATAAGGGCAAATAATACTGACCCTCTACTCTGGTCACAACCCTGTCGAGAAAAAATCTAGCTGTAAAAGTACTGATCCCTTTCAATTCCACCTTCTCCATCTGACTAAGAAGTGGTTATGTCAACACCAAACTGACTCCGTTTCTCTGATTCCGCCGTATCAGGGCGAACGTTTAGAGCAGACTCTGATAACGTAAGACATTGTACTCTGTCAGGAATTTAACCTTAAAACAAAGGAGAACTCAGAATGTACACCTGCATCCACTAGCTGGTCTTAGGACGGAATTTTTGACTTTGTCCTGCGACCTTCGACCGTTTGTTTTCAAAATATAGTCACTTCATTCTTACCTGACCCTCATCCCTTCAGCCAAGTTGCGTTTATACTGTATTAAAACTATTTGAGTGGACCTCTCTATGAGGTTTTGAATTTTGACTTTTCCTTGTGGCCTTTATCTTTGAAATGTTGTTCTCAGAATGGAATTCCCTTACCCATACCTTGACCCGGACACTTCCTCAAAATGTTGTAAAATATGTTGAAGTAGGCCTTGTCATGTCACATTGATCTTTGACCTCTTGTTACAAACATAGGTCTGGTCCTCAACTCATCCATCCGGTATGATCGAAAATATATCAAAATTGTTTTTGCTATTTTGTTTACAAATAGACGCACTAGTTATATTTGACCTTACCTCGTGACTTTGACCTTTGCTTTCAAAATTGATACCTTTGTGTTATCCTCCACCCTTCCATTAAATTTGGTCTGAATAAGATAAAAACTGTTTAAGTTTGCTTTCTTAACTCAGTCTTTGTCCTAGCCCTGTAGCTTAGACTTTTGACCTCTTGTTCTCAAAAACAAAAGGTCAGCTCCTTGACTGTCCCTCGATACTTCCAAGTTAGGCCAAAAACTAAGATGTTATTAATCTTTCGTGTAGGCACACACACACACACACACACACACACACACACACACACACACACACACACACACACACACACACACACACACACACGTTGAGTATGCATAATGCCTGCCCTTGCGAAACGAGCACGGGTGTTGTGCGACAAAAATAGACAAACAGAGGGAAACGGCTATGGGAAGCTAAGGCGAGGGAAGCATGTGTGTGTGTGTGTGTGTGTGTGTGTGTGTGTGTGTGTGTGTGTGTGTGTGTGTGTGTGTGTGTGTGTGTGTGTGTGTGTGTATGTGTGTGTGTGTGTGTGTGTGTGTGTGTGTGTGTGTGTGTGTGTGTGTGTGTGTGTGTGTGTGTGTGTGTGTGTGTGTGAGAGAGAGAGAGAGAGAGAGAGAGAGAGAGAGAGAGAGAGACAGGGGACGCGTAAGGGAGACAGGATGAGTAGCAAAAAGAGTCAGAGAGAAAGGTAAAGAGGGAGGGAGACGGAGAGGGTGCCAGGCGACAAAAGATGATGGGAATGGTAAAAGATGTGGAGGGTGAGAGGAACCATATAAGACATGAAGATTGTGAGGGTTATCAAGACAAGACAAGCGTTCGACAAGAAAAATATGTGGGAAAGAAACTGGGTGACAAAGTAAAACACAGAGACAGGAAGCATGTTTGCCAGGAAGAGTGTGAAACAAGGATGACACAAGGAGATTGAATGATAGGAAAGGTACGAGACAGTAGGCTAGATTGTACAGTGCTCTGGGTCAAATATATAACAATATTTGTCAGGAAGGGTGTCGGACAGGGTGGATGTGAGACCAAGAGGGTGTGTGGAATTCGGAAGGAGAGACAAACAGGAAGGGCGTGAGACAGGTGGACAGGAAGAGAGAAATGCAGGATAGTAGAGTGGGGTAGGGCGGCACCACCAGGCCTGAGCTCATATAACACCCACTGTGCTCATTATCAGCGATAAATACCCTACAAAAACAGGGAATCTGTCTAATAATCAATCAGCTTAATTAGGATGTACAAGGGATGACGTCACTTAAGGCCTCAAATTCTCATTCTGTGATTGGATGACTTACATTAGGAGCAACACACTGAAATACTGTAATTATGTGCTATCGTACACTCGCCGAAATAAAAGTGTTGTTTCTGCCATACTTCACATTCTGACACAAAGGACGAAGCCGTTTGAATATAATTTATTGTCTATACTATTATTTTAATTG
>NC_137029.1:11300127-11435127 GCF_032717465.1 Coenobita brevimanus | reverse complement strand
GGTTATGGGAGTGATAATATGGGTGGAAGATGAGACTGCGATGGTGGTAGTTGCGAAATGAATCCCTTGAATCGTTCTTCTGTTGCAGTTTGTTTATAGTACTTCCAAGTGATTTTATGCAGCTAAGGAGAGAGTCTGGTGTTGTCTGGGTTACAAACAAATTAAATTACAGTTCGTTTTACCTGACAAAGATCCGTAACTCCTTTCAGCTCGAGTGATGGCCAAGTGTAGTAAGTCTGGATGGCTGATTTGAGGTGGAACCAAAGAGACTCGTTCCCACCTAATAACTAAGGATCATCGACATTCCTACAGCCACGACTTAGAATTCGGGTTGTGAGAGAGACCTATTTCCCTTAGATGAAAACAAACTGAATATACCACTTTACTACTCCAAGCTAAACAAAAAAAAAAATCATGTCGTGGTAGGAAGAAAAAAATGAAACTATTGTCCACGAGATGAAAAGGTTAAAGTTGGAAGAGTAGAGAAGAATGTGGTAATACTGATAGTGGGAGTGGTACTGGTAGTGGTGCTAGCGGTGGTGATAATAGTCGGGGTAGTTGCAGTAACAGAAGCAATGGTAGCGGTAGTAGTGGTGGTAGCTGCATTGGTATTAGTGGTGGTGGTGGTGGTGGTGGTGGCATTGGTACTGGTGATGGTGATAGTGGTTGTGATCGTGGTAATGGTTGTGGTAGTGGTCGTGGTGATGGTGGTTAACGGGTAATAATGGTAGAGCTGATGGTAGTGGTAGTGGCAATAGTGGTGGCTGACTGGCAATAGTGGTAGAGGTGGTAAGGATGGCGAGATATTTTAAGAAAGGCTTCTGAAAACACATTACTGGCTCTAAAAACGATGGTAGGAGTGAGTGGCGATGGTGGTAATAGTGGCAGTTGTGGTGACTGGTAGTGATGATGACTGCTAGTGGTGGTATTTCTACTATAATGATGACGGTTGGGGTGGTTAAAAAGATTATGTTGGTGGAGTAGGCTTTCTCTCTCTCTCTCTCTCTCTCTCTCTCTCTCTCTCTCTCTCTCTATCCCTATCTCTCTCTCTCTTGACAGGAAAGGCTTAATGGAGGTGGTGATGATAGACGTCAAGCTGATGTTGATATGGTGGTGATGATGGTACTGGTGGTGAAGCTGATAATGGTGGTGAAGTTGGTAGTGATGGTGAAGATGGTAGTGGTGATGGTGGTGTTGGTGGGTAAAGGTGGTGACTATGATGATGATAGTGATGGAGGTAACGGCGGTGATTATAGTGGAAGCGAAGTTATTGATGATCAGAGTGGTAATAAAGTTGATGATGGTGACAGTGGTCGTGGTAGTGGTAACGATGATAGTGGTAATGGTGGTGGTAAAGATAATGGTGGTGAATTTATTGGATACAGTGGTGATAGCCGATGGTGGTGACGATGGTGATGTTGGTGAAGACGGTGATAGTGGAGGTGAGTGAGATGGTAATGATGGAAGTAGTGGTTATGAAATTAGATGCAATGGTGATGAGGTAATGGTGATGGATGCAATGGCAGTCAATGCAATAATGACAGAATTCATGGTGTGGTTCTGACGAAGGAAAATAGACCGCGAACAATGAATATGGCGAAGCTGTTAACGAAGGTTGTGAGGCATAGGCAGTGATAGTGGTCAGGGAGTGGCAGTGGTGGTAGTGATGGTGGTGGTGGCGGGGGAGGGTGGTATTGGTGGAGAAAATGATAACAGTTGTTGTGGTGATGATGGCGATGGTGTTTTAAGTGGTAGTGAGTGTTTTGATGTTGGTGAAAGTGATTTGGTAACAGTGTTGTGGTGCTACTGCTAATGTGAGGTGTTGATGGTGTAAAAGGAGTTGAGTCTCTGGTGTCAGCGGTGAAAGATGTGGTACAAAAGGTGTTTCACCTTAAGTTGGACCAGATATTTGTCCTTTTGCTGCATATTTCACGTAGCTTAATGGCAGAAAAAGACAGTGTTTGGCCCTACATCCTTGTCATAGCAATTCTTCGTGACTAGCACCATATTATGCTGCTCATTTCTTATTGCAACCCAGTATTCAAGATGGAGACAGTGCAGTTTTAGGCCATGTTAATGGGAGTATAATGTTGCGTGATGTCGGTGGTAATTTAAAGTTCTGTTGTTGGATGTGGTGGTGAGTATTCTGATGCTGGTGGTGACAGTGACTAATTTTGGAAGAGATGAATTAATAGATCCATGGTCCATTCCTCTGTGTTGTTATTGTTACTGTTGCTTGATCCAGGCCTGCTTGACCGAGCAGAGCCATCGACCACAGCTGAGTAACAGCTTCTGTGGGGGCCGTCCTATGGGTAGAGTACAGTACATACAACGTGCAGGACACTGACACCCAGTTGTGGTAGTCAGTGCCTCACCAGGGTCGGACCAGGGCCCTCCCCCATTGTAAGGTAAAGGGAAATATATGGTTTTACTCCTGGATAGACACTGCAGCTGCTTTCCTCCACCCAGGGTACACAACGGCATTTGGTAAAGTCCATCCTAAACTGAAGAAAATCGTCTGGAGATTGAATGAAATATGAAATTCATTCTCGTGCTGATGGGGTTAACAGTGGTGGTGAAAATAAAGGTTTGGCAGTACACAGGGTGGTCCACATATAACGCATCCCTACTGTCGTTTGTTGCGGGGATCGCTTAGTCAGTGTTCTTGCTGTCTATCCTGCATCATTTTCTACTTCCCATAAACCTTTCCATGTCTTACAGTGTTTGCATTTTGGGACCAGTGATTGCATGGGTCTAGTAATTTCACAAAGCATCCAAAATAACTACGCTTCTCACACCAGCAGCCTGAACCGTCCCAACAACACACGAGAGTTGAGGTTCATTACATATGGCCCACCTTGCATTTTGTGGTGGCTGAGGCGACTGTTACGGTGCTTGATGATTAAGTTGATGTGTTGGCGATGGTGTTGCAGTCTGTGTTAACACTGTTGTGGTAGCCTGGTAATGGCTTAAGAATTGAATGCATTGGTCTGGTACTGGTGATAGAAAATGAGGCATGTGCTAAATTTCTACTGATGATAGAGTAGTGGAAAAGATGGTAGCAAGTAGTGAAAGGGTAGTGGAAATGTTGGTAGCTAATTGTGACAGGGTGGTGGAAATGGTGGTAGCAAGAGGTGATATGATGGTGGAAATGGTGGTAGCTAATTGTGACAGAGTGGTGAAAATGGTGTAGCTAATGGTGGCAGGGTGGTGAAAATGTTATGGCGACTGGGTGGCGGAAAAGGTAATAACTATTCATTCAGTGGTAGTGGTGATGTAATAGGTAGTGACTGTGTTGTACTGTTAGTTGCGTGGTGGTGACTATTCTGGCGCAGTAACTGGTATTTTAATGGCTGGTGACAATGTTGTGGTGTAGACTGCGTGGCGGTAATTCTTCTGGTGACGGTGATGGTGGTGTACTAGGTGGTGACAGTGTTAGGGTTTTGGCTGCGTGGTGGTAGCTGTCCTGGTGATAGTCGTAGTAGTAGTAGTAGTAATAGTGGTAGTAATGGTAGTAGTAGTAGTAGTAGTTGCAACCCTGGGCCCATCGCAGTGTAAGCCCGGTGGCCTGCACCCAGAAACTGACCTCTTACTGCAGCCCACCATCTTCCTTTCTGGGAGATAGGTAAGGAGTTGAGGGACCTTTGCATAACCTATAAGCAGAGCCAACCAGTTAAATTGGTGCCACCACGTGAAGGCGTCCCTCTCCAACGTCCAAGCGATGGTGATGATGGCTTAATAGGTAGTATCAGTGTTGTGGTGTTGGCTGTGTTGGTGATAGGAGATACGAGGAGCCGTGTTTCATGGCCGTGATTCTGAGGAAGATGGTGTCAGTCGTAAATACCTAAGAGCGGTTATGGCACCATTTATATTTCAGCTTTAGATTCTCTTAGATCAACGTCGGGAATCTAAAAAAATACAGGATAATACACTACATAGTATGTGCTAAGATACTATAATTTTACGGGACTTTTCTTGCAGACAATATTTTAACATTCTTACGAGCGTCAACGTTCATACATGGAAGGTGTTTTTGCTTCACTATGCTATCTTATTTGTTAATGTATGCAAATGTCTTAAGAATTATCACGTTTGATAATGGTTTCCATTTCTTCTTAACAGGTACGTCATCCACCAGACTCGTTACTTGTACGGATGTGGTTTAGCGATGGTGGTGACGGTGAGTACCAAGGACCAAGAAACAGGGGTTTTATGAGGGTAGTACGAGTAGCAGCTGAAGTAGTAATAGTAGTAGTAATAGCAACAGTAATCACCTCTCCCGGACGGAGTCCGTCAAGGTATTAGTTTTGGTTGAATTTGTTTGTTTGTTTCTTTGTTTGTTACCAACATTACGGAAAAATGGCTGAATGATATTACATGAAACTTTCAAGATAATGTGGGAACTGGTCCCAAAAGAAAGTGATTAAATTTTGGAGGCAATCGAGTGACCCTGAAATGTCAAAATATATGTCACAGATTTTCAGATGGCTGTAACTTGAAACTGGTTGAAGATACATTTACCATTCTCATCATAAAGGAACTGCCATATGGGCTTTTAATTGGCACCAAGACCTTTGGCCTTGGGTGACCTTGAAAGGTCAAACTATAGGTCACTGACATTCAGGGGGCTATAGCTAGAAACTGGTTGCAGATAGATATTTACTATTATCAACACACAGAAAGTCCCAGACGGGCTTTTAATTGGTACTATGACCTTTGACCTTAAGTGACCTTGAAAGGCCAGACTCAAGGTCACCGATATTCAGGGTGCTATAACTTGAAACTGGTTGAAGATAGAGATATTTACTACTATCAAGTTATAGGAAATCTCATATGGGTTATCATTTGGCACCATGAACTTTGAACTTGAGTGGCCTTGAAAGGTCAAAAGCAAGAGCACATTTTTTCTGTCTATCAGTCTATATACCCAGGCTGCTTCCCCCATGGAAAGGGAGGTAGCCGAGACAGGACGACACACTCCCAATTTACTCATCCACTCTAACACATTCATTCGCATCTTAACCCCAAAGGGGAGAAGGGACAAATCCTCACCGCTCCACACCGCACGAGGGTCAACTGCGCAGTACAATCAGTGACATCAGCAACAGGTCCCGACAGCAGAGCTGGTTTACCCCTGCCACATCATAATGGACCCATCCCCTTACCCGCAACTGACCTGATCTGCTGATCAGACAAAATGTGGGAGACTATCCCGCATTTTTAATTTCAGAGGGGTATAACTTGAAAACGACTGAAAATAAAATAACTGCCTTAGGGCGTGGTTTGTTGTGCCTGAAACCACTTATTGTTGTTGTCGTTGTTGATTAGAACCAGTCTGTCTGGCCAAGAATATCCATCAACCGCAGGGAAGCAGCCACCCCTGTAGGGTCATCCTGTGTAGTCAGTCAGTCGATGCTCCCTTGCGGATGGCAACGTCTCGCGACAGCAAGGCATAAGGAAACGGGTGGAGGATTGGTTTTCGGATGAGCTTCGCGTTTGCGTCGCTCTACCCAGTTAGTAGGAGCACCATTGCAGGCTCCACATCACTCCGTTATGTTGTTATACGTACCAGTCAGATTGTAAGTGGTTTCCTGTGTTACAGGAAACCATTAGGGTTGTCACTCAGTGTAGAACCACATGAAGTGGAAAGAGGACTAATAAAGTGACTGGATGGACTGGGAGGAATAGGAAGAGAGGAAGGCAGACACAGATGTAGAATGATGGTCAGAGATGGCGTTGGCAGCACTACATCAAAGGAGTGGATGATGGTGACCATCACCTACCATCAGTAGCAGCAGCAGTAGCAGCAGCAGTTGCAGTCCCAGGCTAAGATGAACGTGAACGAAGCGAACTACAGGTCGAAACTGTCCTTCTTCCGCATCAGTGTGTTTTTATGAGAGGACAGGAAAGGAGTTAAGGAACACTTGTCTAACTGGGGAGTTCCATCTCTAGATCATAATTGATGCCACCACTTAAAGGCGTCCTTCTCCAGGTATTCGGTGAGAGTTGTTGATGTTGTAACCCAACCCCAGACTGTCTCGCTGAGCAGACCCATCAACTACAGTCAAGAAGCCTCCCCTGCAGGTCAGTTCCCGTCGATTGAACGTATGTTTCTTTGCGGCTGACAGCGCCTCTCGGTATTGTGAAGGTGTGGTTCTTGGATGGACGCAGCGTTTGCGTCTGTCCACCCAGCTAACAGAGGCACCAAAACAGGCTCCACAGCACCCCGTTATCTGGTTATATGGTTACCACTCAGCACTGTAAATGATTTCCTCAATTCCTGGAAACCATTAGACTTGTCACTGAGTGCAGAGGTACCTGTATTGGAAAGAAGAGTAATAAAAAGGGATAAGAAAGCAAAGAAGAAGTAGGAAGAGTGGAGGCACAGGGATGGGATGAGAAGCGAGGAAGGAAAAAGTAGGATAATGGTCACTCCCACCTACCACTCCTCATGGCAGTAAATGATCTGAGTAAATGTTGAATAGAATCAGCCAAAAAACATATCCATAAAGTAACTGAGGATAAAGATATAGAAGAGACATGCTACTTGGATCTTTTTATTTTTGGTTTCGTATCTGGTGAGTTACCTATCAGCCAACCAGTCAACTAGTATATTTATTGAGCAGCTGATGTTAACGATCGGGGGAGGCGAGGCACGAACGCATGGGCGGGTTTTGTCCTTTCTTACGATGCCATAAAAGTGTGTGTTCATGCCATCTTACTGCATGATATTATCGGCTTGTACAATATGCCGTCTGAAGAGGCCGCTTGTTTATGCAGAGGCAGTTGACGAATTCCATCATCTTTTTTTTAAATTGCTGGCCCTTCGGTAAATATTGCCAATAATTCAGAGTTGCAGGATACCTATTTATGAAGAGTTAAGAGAGGCAGGCATGTTTGTGGGTGTCAGCACAGGCAAAGCGATGATAGTCACAGATAATATAATGGAATTCCTAGACCCCTCCATCGCAATGACGTCTTTATTGTTTTATCCTTACTATTTCAGACAACTTTATCTGGTTTAGAAGTGTTGGAACCTCGATATATAGGCAAGACCCAATCTTTCTTCTTTACCATTAGAAAATACTGTTAAGATGCAGAGGATCGTCTGTTTCGTAGGCTGAGAAATTGCACCTCCTGCCCCTTCACTATAAACGGTACCCTTAAGCGAATAGAATCGTGTGAAGGTAGAAAAAAATATGGAAAAAGACGTCATCGCATTAATGGGGTTAGTGGTGAGTGATGTTAACCTCTTAAACACGATGACATGTTGCTTACTTTTCCTTTATCTTCGCTTTTTCCAGATGATTTACTTTACGGAGTCACTTTTCGAAATGGCAGGTTTATATGGAACACTCATTAATCCCTTGAACATATGAGACTCTTCCTAAGCTGAAAATAGCCGTCTGCAGATGGGAAAAGTAAGATAAGAATCGCGTCATCGTCATGAAGATTTTAATCTGTCAACAACAATGGGTTTCTCCTAAGCCAGACGAGTTCATGTGACGGGATCTAAAATTATGATAGAGACGTCATCGAGCTGAAGAGCCTGCTTTTACCTCTCAGAAATCTGTTTTTTTCTATTCAAGTTGACGCCAGACTATTATAATCAGCTAGGAGTGTGCATAGAAATCCGAGTGTTAATACCTGCACTGCCAGAGGCTTTACCAAGCTGAGGATAGTCATGTGGTGGAAGTAAGCATCAAATATCAAATACGTCAAGGGTTGAAGGGGTTACGTGGATCATGGCTGAACAAAATGGCGAAGCTTAGCGGGAAGGGAAGGAGAAATAAAGAATGTACACACAACAAGGTGCACCAAGAGTGTCCAACCCCTCACCATACAAACGGCGTGAGGTATGAACAATTGACTTTGTCCCGTGACCTTGATATTCAATCGATTATTCTCAAATTCGAATTAATTCATTTTTGCCTGTCCCTGGGTCCTCTTATTAGGTTTGGTCCAAATCAGCTTAAAGTTATTTGAGTTGACATTGCTTGCGCTGTGACCTTGGCCGATGACTGCTCTTTTCAAAATTATATCTCTTCATCTTTGGTTAATCCTAAAGCGGTGCACCAAGTTTGGTTAAAAGTGCATTAATACTGAGTAAGCTATTAGGACGAACATATGGCAATGCTTGGACCTTGACCTTTGACAAATTATTGTCAGATTTGAAACTCCTCTCTTACATAAGCCCGAAGTGTTCCACGACGTCAAATCTAGATCTGATTAATACTGTTTATCATTCCCTATGACATTAACCTGTTATCTATTGCTTTAAAAAAGTAGACCAATTTTTGGGCTGACCCTAAACCCTTGCTCCGAATGGGTCCAGATCACATTAATATTGTTTTGTTTTGTTCACACACAGGTCGAATCTTGACCTTAACCTACGTTTTTCACTGTAGACTGGGTGTTTTCAAAACAGAATATGTATTATTGTCAACCCTACCACAAAATTTGATATAAATCAGACCAAAGCTGTGTAAGGTGACCATGCCATGTGACCTTGAACCTAGACCGTTCCCAGCTACTTGTCTTTCTGTTGAATGTTTTGAATCACATCATCCTTGCTTTTCCCTAAACCTTTTCACAGAACCTGATTTTTTTTTTTTTTACCGTGTTTCCTTTAATCGATAAGGACTAAGGCGTTGCCCCTGAGTAGAGGACTTTGGTTTTGGAACGTGTAGTTCTTTGCTCATATGACCGGATGCCCTTCCTGATGTCTACTAGTGACCCTTGGGTGGATTCCAACCTCCGACTCTTCGGTCAAATCGCTCTAACCCACTGAGCCACGTCTACCACAACCAGCTAGGTGACAGGAGAGCGCTACCTCTCCCGGCAGGGCAGCTTACCCGGGCGCGGTGCGAACTCACAACCCTGCAGTCACGAGTCAGGCTCTCTACAGCTGGGCCACCATACACTGATCCTTAACCCTGCCTTCAAGTTTGGTCGAAATCTAATGAAAACATTTTGAGTTATTTTGTTCACACACACACACACACACACACACACACACACACACACACACACACACACACACACACACACACACACACACACACACACACACACACACACACACACACACACACACACACACACACACACACACACACACACACACACACACACACACACACACACACACACACACACACACACACACACACACACACACACACACACACACACACACACACACACACACACACACACACACACACACACACACACACAATCTCTTTTGCCTTACCGCATCATTCTTTTGCGATCTCTAAAAGTATTCTCCACAATTGTCATATATTACCAGGACATTATGAGCTACCCATATCAGCCTTGCATATATTTTTGGTGCGACAGTCAAAGGTTAAGATCACAAGTCAAGATGAAGCCTTGACATTTGAGAAGGAATTCCTCTATTATTTTGGCTTCCTGTCATATTGATGAGCTTCAAATTGTGTGTGTGTGTGTGTGTGTGTGTGTGTGTGTGTGTGTGTGTGTGTGTGTGTTTAGGGTCAGTCTGTAACTTCATAAATGTACGAGTTATACGTGAAATTTTACGTATAGTTAAATTAGGTTCTAAGATTATGCTCCTTAGTACTAAAATGTGCACCTGTATTCTGATCTGAGCAAGCATAGATCTGTCTCATAAAGTAGTGGATCGATTGGCATAAAAACTATCACACAGACAACACTTGAATGTCTGGAGGAAGTGGTTACTTTTTGTGCATCCGAAAAATAAGATCTGCCTTTAAACATGCACATATTTTAAGAGGAACGAATCACTGGTCGGGAAATTTACTTAATACATTGTCATTTGTGTACATTAATACAGAAATATGTTCCTAAATGCATATGCCAGTGTGCTAATTTGTCTACTTAGCAAATCGACTATTTGTCACAAAAACGGATAAGTAGACGAGACTTGACCTTTTCATACATGAGTAGTCTGCTTTGTGCTTCTGAAAATACATAGACATAATATTTATTGTGATGAAACCTATTTAACATGGGTAGTTATAGATTTTTACAATACAAATAACAAGACTTGATCCCCGTCATTAGAGAGTTTTTAAAATATTTTGTTATAGCTTTTCCATGACGATTTTATTTATCTTACGCATGAACCCCCGTGCAGTACGGGTTTTTGAAAGTTATATCTACTCTCACTACCACCACCATCACCACGACCATCACCATCATCATCATCATCATCATCATCATCATCACCACCATCTGAAAGAGTCCACTGAAAATGAAAAGCCTCACTAATCGCTTTGCACTGACCCGTTGTTTACCCATCCAGGCCCAGCAAATCTGAGGATTTCATTTGACCAGCTTATCCTCTTTTTGATTCTTCCTCTCAGCCTATCTCTGGGTTACCATTCAGTTACCCAAGTTGTCCACTGTATTTCCGTTCCACGCAGGACATGCCCTGCCCACTTCCAAACATGTTTTTATATTTTCATTTTTTTTTTTTTTGTTCATTTGTGATTAAAATGTCTCCTTTCGTTTTCTCCCTTATCCAAGAAATTTTCCTTTCATCTCTCCACGTGACACCTAACATAATCTACTCCATCCCTGAGCATTCTTGAGTTTGCGCGGCATGGTAATGTTCTTTCGAAATAATGTATACCCCATTCTTTACTAAAATTTTCTCGTGTTTAGGGGAAGTGTCTGTCCTCATCTAAGAGGAAGTTGCCGATTGGTAGTATCACTATAGATAAGACTTCATCGCAGGGAGGGATAAAATGCTTTCATTAACAGTAAGCTACAATATTCAGTCTCTTCTTTCAATTTACTATGTGTTGGGGCTCGAGTCTAGGCTACCTACAATCCTGAATAATTAAAGGAAGTTGAATTGCCTGTCCCCGTAGTAGCATTGCACGATCGAAAAATCTCTAAGGGAATGGAAGCGATGTGTCCACAGCATGGGAGATGGAGTGATGGGGATAGAGTGATGACCTGGAGCTGCATGATAACTGGTTTGATCTGGGCAATTACAGAATTAGTTCTTGCATATGAATTCGATAACACTGTGTTCAACGTTCTTCCATATGGCCCCACCGATATGTCACAGTATCACCAGATCTAAATGTGATACCCCTAGCGTATCAAGATATAAAAAGGGGGACCATTAGAGCCCGTGTCACGTGACTTGTAAGGGCTGCGGGGGATCAGCCCTTTGATGATGAGTTGTAAATTGACTATTGGACCTTGGGGATGGGCTTCCTAGCCTGTGCCCAGAGTCGGATGAAAGCAAAACAGTGACTGGTTGTTTAACCCACTGCATCACCAGACCTTCTAAATCCCTGGAAGTGCATAGCACTTGATTTGTTAATATTTACGTATACCACAGCACACGCAGAAAATTATCACGGCGTTATGAAAGTTTTAATTAACACTAGGAACACAGAGTCAAGGCCAGGCACTACAAAAAACGAATATACGATATTGTAGTCACGTGGTATTTTATTAGCATTCACAAAAATTTTAATCTCGCATCACCTGTTGAGTTGGGTACCTGTTACAAGATTTTTTGTCATCTACTGCTGAGCTTTAAATTGCTTGCTGTTTCCTTTTGTGCGCTAACAGAGGTGGACATAAACTTCTGGTGATAAGCACACTATAAAACTGAAGTATAAACAACCGTCTTTTGCCAAGAATGTTACAAAAGGTTGTGCTGCAGATGTGTTCCTTAAACACAGTGTTGCCAGTGTTTAGCATTAAATTCTTCAATCAGATAACGTATTTTTCATTTCATTTGTGGTATTTTCAAACGGTCTTATTCGGCCATAGAATATATTGTTCATGAACTTCCAGCACAAGAGGCATTTTGTACGTTGTATAGAACCGTCCGAGAGTAATAGGTCTAAACAAAATAGAACTTCACATTTTTTTTTAAACAACAGGTGTAAAAATTATTATCAACATTCCAACCTCTGATAATCTGAAATTCTATAATGAGCGAAGTTCTTGAAATAAAAGATTTATTTTACTGAAATCATTGTCAGCAATTTACTCACACATGTGAAAAATAGTACGGTAGCTAGTAAGAAATAATACCCGTGCCAGTTCGTGTTTGCTCAGGTATTATCAGCCTCATTGTACAGATTTTATTTTATTTTAAGTTATAATTTCATCTTACTGATGAAATGATAACATTGAAGATTGTATTTCTCCCCACACTAAAGGTACAGAACATAAACTTTGTGCATACAGAGGCAATAATGGAATCAAGGGCAATATCCAACTCAGTCCTGGATCATCTTTGAACATACTCTGGGTTTCATTCTCTCGGGGTATTTATTTTTTAAATAACAGAACAGAGGAAGGAAAAACAAATGAATAAAAAAAAAAAAACTAATGCATACACCAGATTATTGGTGTCCTCTGTTCATAAAATATCTGTAACAGTTAGACTTGAACAGCTGTAGGTTGAAGTTTTGAGGGAAACAACTCTGGGGAAGCGAGTTATAGAGAGATGCAGTTTGGGGAATGAAAGAATTCTGATAGGAAGAAGTTCTGCAATATGGTAATGTGACAGTCCAGTCGTGAGCGCTGCCAGATGCCCGTGTAGCACGAGGGAAGGCATGGAGAGGTGGCACAATGGACCCAACTTCGTCTGAGCATTTGCTATAAAAATATCTGTAAAATAATGCAAGGGAGGCAACATTCCTTTTTACTTGTAGGGGAGGTAATTATTAGTAATAGCAGGGTTATTAATAATTCTAACAGCTTTGTTCTAAATTTTGTCAAGTTGTTTTAATGCAACCTCTCCACATCCATTCCACAAGGGTGAGCAGTATTCAAGCTGAGAGCGCGCATGACTCATAAATTATAGCTAACCGCTCATCAGTGAAGAAGTTACGGACTCTGTACGATACATCTTGGAAAGAGCATATTACATCTCATGTGAAATCTACTTACAAGAAATTAAGTGTGTCAAGCCAACTACGTGCCTTCTTTACCCCTGCACAGATGTTGACTTTATACACTGATTGTATTCACCCCTGTGTAATGTACAACTATCATGTGTGGGGAGGCATCTCACATACAGCTCTTCCAAACAAGGTGGAGTTAAAGGCTTTTCGTCTCATTAACTCACCTCTTACTGGCTTCTTTCAACCTCTGTTTCATTGCCGCACTGTTGCATCTTTATCTCTTTTCTATCGTTACTTAAATGGTCACTACTCTTCTGAACTGTCTACTTGCATCCCTCCAACACTATAGCAGGCGCGTAGCACCCGTCTAGCAACCAACTTTCATCCCTTGTCTGTCAAACTCCGTAATGCAAGAGTTAACCGTTACTCCCAGTTCTTCATGTATGCAACAGGTCAACTCTAGAACCGTCTCCCTCTGTCTGTGTTTCCTACTGCCTGTGATCGCCAGTTTTTTAGATGCTATATGGTTAGGCATCTTGAAATAAACTGATTTTGAATTTGGCTCCCTGTTATCTTGTTTTTGTTTTGTTTTTGTTTTTTTTCTTGGAGGTAACGGTTTTGCGGGCTCCTGGCCTTTGGTTCCTTTTTCCATGAATACAAATAATGACTATGAAGTCAAGCTGTGTATGTGTGTGTCTCTCTGTGCGTTTGTCAGTTTCTTTCTTGTGAACGGTAATAGCTATCGACCTAATTATTATTGCATTAGGTCTGGGTAAGCCTGGAGAGTGTCAGAACCCCCCCCCCCAAAAAAAAAAAAAATAATAAAAATAAATAAAAAATAAATAAAATGGCGATCACAGCGATGCAACGGAGAGAAATTGTCGGAAACCGCGACATGAGAAAATGCGTGAAAATACTTTTTTCGACTATCTGGTCAGAAGCGGTCATTGTTGGCTCAATGACGGTATGGAAAGAAAGATAATGGTATTTCTGAACATTATGTGATGGAAAAGCTTCTAAGTAGCCCCACAATTTTTTCGGCGAGCACTTTTATATATATATATATATATATATATATATATATATATATATATATATATATATATATATATATATATATATATATATACTGTATATAGAGAGATGGATAGACGGATAAACAAGACGTCCTCTGGCACAAGGAACTAAAAATAATTCCTGTGCATCCTACCGTTCCATGCTCTCTGTCCTTCCCCTCTTTTTTATAAGTATACTTTTTTTTTTTTTTAAGTTTGACGTAAAATCGTAATCCCTCCATTTTAAATGCTGAGTTGTAACAGGAAATAGGCACTAGAGGATGGTACTATACATGAATAAGTTCTATGGAAAGGATGCTGTGTGGCAGTACTGTCTTATTCCAGAACTGAGCCACAGAAAATAAGCTACAAAACGATGCATACGACGTCTGGTTAAAATAACTGAACAATACCATCCCTCACATTGTACCTTCACCTCCTTCATGGTCTTTATTACACATCTATCATTTAGGCCTTCCACCTCGTTCTTGGTCCTCCTCTTATTTTTCATGACAGGTATCATCGCTCTTCTTGTTTATCCACCTTGTTTTTAGGCTTCTCTCCGTGCAGTGCCATTTTTCATCCTCCCTTTCCACCTGGAACATGATCTTTTTCATGGTGCACTGTTCTCTTTTGCCTTGTCCTTTTATCTCATTTTTGATCCATCTCTTTTTTTTTTTTCTTTTTTTTTTCTTTTTTTTTTTGATTACTAACATCCGTTATTTTGTCCTACCACCACTTTCTTGGTCTTTTTTCACCACAACACCATTCTATCCCTTTCTTTTGGTCGGCTTTATTTTTCACAAACACCATCCATCTCCTCGCCTCCATCTTGCCCATGATTTCCTTCTTGACGATGTCCTGTCTAGCCTCGTTTTGCTTCTCCATCACTTTCATGTTTTTTTGTTTTTTTTTATACACCCATCATTCTGTTTCTTCTTGTCATTTTTGGTCATCATTTTAACGAATCCACACCATCCCTCATACCATCCTTCCACTACACTCCTGGTTCTCTTTTCTATGATGCCCTACAATCTACCATTCCGTTTCTGCAACTTGTTCTTCGTCTACTCCTTTCTCCCACACCTACCACCCCTCGTCCCATCATTCCACCTTCTTTGTATTAAAAATTTATCCCGTGACGTCCTAACACTATGCTGGAGAGGGACGCCTTCAAGCAGCAGCACCGTGGCACTAATATGCCTGGGCGGTGGAGCTGCCGTTATCCAAAATTTCTCTGTCCTCTCCCTATCTCCCGAATGGATGATGGTGGACTGCAGAAAGGCAACCTCACCTTTGCAGTCCATCCTGATCACGTTCAGATGAGCCAGGGGTTGCAACTGCTACTATTTACTTCCATCCCTCATCCAATCCTTTCTCACCATTATTGTTCTTTTCCATGCCTCACTACCATCCATCATCCTATCCTTCCACTTCGTTAATATTCTTTATAATGCTTCATTTCCATCCTCCAGACTGTTCTTCCACGGCGTTATTGAATTTTTTATGCCTCTCTGCCATCTTTCATTTCCTCCTTCCTCCTCTTCATGATTCTCTTTCATTCCTTACTACCAATTTTTTCCAGTCTCTCTATTTCGTTCTTCTTTTTCTTTACTTTGCTGATCATATTTCATCCTATTCCTTCACCTCCTTTTTTTTTTTTTTTTTTTTTGTTAATGCCTCAGTGCCCTTTCACATCCAGTCCTTACACTTTGTAATTATTGCTTTTCATGTCTTCCTGTCAGCATTCATTCAGTCCTTTCACCTTGTTCATGGTGTTCATTTCTACAATACCCTACCATTCCTCAGTTTGCTTTTCGACCCCATTCTTGGTTTTCTTTTTCAAGACTCAGTGCCATCCTTCACCCTGCCCCCCAATCTCGTTCTTGGTCCACCTTTTTTTCTTTTTCCAGCAAACCCATTATCACTCTCATGCTGCAGCCTTCTAAAACGTCACATGTAAAAAAAAAAAAAAAGTTCCCCACACAGCATCACATTTAAAAAATTGTTCTGGATATCTTACGTCACAAGTAAAAAAAAAAAAAAAAAAAAAACTTCCCCTCGCATCATCACATTCCAAAAATTGTTCTGGATATCTTGTGGACCCAGGGTGGCAGTGCGGGTGACCACTACCACGCCCAGCGGTACAGTAATGATGTTTGCTTTAATCTCCACCCTGTTTACTGAGAGTCGCAGCCAGCCAACGATCACGTAGCCTTCCCCCGCCCTGCCGCTTCACCCGATCACATTCCTATTATTAAATGTGATGCGAGGGATTGCTGGTTAAGTCGGCGGGAATGGATGTTGGCACGAAAATGGAAAAAAATGCAGTGAAGAATATTTTGAATTAAATAAAATGGAGGTGGCTTAACTAGTTGAATATCAGCGTGCCTATCGGCCGTAGAGGTAACTAGGCAGATGAAGAGGGAATGTTTGCGACCTCCACCTCCTTCCGTTAGTTAATTTAGTTAGACTTCCTCACTGTGCTGAAAGCCTACTAGATTTGCTCGGTTTCTCTCCTCTTCTTTCATCTTTATTCCAATCGTGTGTCAGTTTGGTGCTATTCCTTCATTACTTTTCAAATTCACTTCAGACTTGGCCATTAAAGGCTTTGGGGGGATCAAAGTTAAACCATACAAAAGCACATGTTGGGAACCTACAGTATGTACTAATATGTTATATCTAACCTACAGTTTCCCTTTTTTTTTTTTTTTTTTTTAAATTTCGTACCATCACTCATTCCCATCGACTTTACCAACAAATCTTCAATACTTTATCATTTATTTGATTTTGCTCCTACTACAACCTATTGGAGAAAGGCATGAGAGGTGGAGATTGCAGAACCTCTCCCTCCTAAGTCATTAACAAAATGTGGTTATTTCTGCTCTAGTGAACCTTGTCAACATGGCACACTGCATAAAGATATGCCAGTGTACTGTGACTGCGTGGAAACCATCCAGCATTCCCTTGGGAATGTTGGCAATCTTAAATTATACAGTATTTACGTCCACCGGATAGACAAGGTTCACTAGAGCAGAAATAACCACATTTTGTTAATGACTTAGGAGACAGAGGTTCTACAATCTACACCTCTCATGCCTTTCTCCAATAGGTTGTAGTAGGAGCAAAATCAAATAGATGGTAAAGTATTGAAGATTTGTTGGTAAAGTCGATGGGAATGAGTGATGGTATGAAATTAAAAAAAAAAAAAAAAAAAAAAAAATGTAGGTTAGATTTAACAGTCTTGTAACAGCACACACCCCTCATCTTCTCTTACACCCCCTCATTTTCCCCTCATATCACACTATCTTCTCTTATATCCCCTTATGTTCCTTTCCGTTGGGCTCCTCCGATTACAGTCTTTTTTACCTTAACCGGTCCTATTGCTCCAGTACATCCTGTGGACCCTCCAAAGAAACGTCGGTTATGGCACTTTTGAGATGCTGATTGGAAGGCCCTCAGGGATTACGTCTTCGATTTTCCCTGGAATGATTATTGCCTCCATGGCCGGCAGCCATCTGAGAGTGCCTTGCTCAATACGGAGGTTATTCTGTCGGGCATGGATGCATACATTCCCTCATATCCTTTGACTGATGCAAGAAAGCCTTGGTTTAATCACGCTTGTTCTAATGCTGCCCACAACAAGGATAGGGCCTATAAAAGGTACGAGAGCCAACCCACCCCTGAATCACATTTTTTTTTTATGTTCCTGCCTGGAATCGTACTAAGTCTGCTCTTCGCTCTGCTAAAAATAATTTCATCTGTACTAAATGTTCTCAACTCTCCAGCTCGAATTCTTCCCGCTCCTTCTTTCACCTTTCCAAAAACCTTTCGAACAAATTTACCTAATCATCCTTCCCTCTTCTTTTCTACTCTGATGGTTCTGTAGCTATTTCTTCTTCTGATAAAGCAGATCTCTTCACTCAAACTTTCTCCTCCAATTCCACCTTATGCGATTCCGGTCCTGTTCCTTCATCACTTCCCCATTCTGACTTCCTATTGGCTGATATTAAAATTTCTTCAGCTAATGTATTTTCTGCCATCACTGGCCTCAGTACTAACAAGGCATATGGGCCTGATGGAGTCCTTCCTGTTGTCTTCAAGAACTGTGCTTCTGTGCTTACACCCTGCCTAGGTAATTGTCTTCGCCTTTATCTATCAACGTGTACCTTTACTTCTTGCTGGAAGTTTGCTCTCATTCAGCCAGTCCCAAAGAAGGGTGACCATTTCCAACCCTCTAACTATCGTCCAATTGCTTTAACATCCTGTGTCTCAAAAGTTTTCGAGTCAATTCACAACAAACAAAAAAATTAAAGCATCTTTCCCATCAACACCTTCTTTCTGATCGTCAGTATGGGTTTCGTCAGGTACGCTTCACTGGCGATCTTCTCACCTACCTTCCAGGCTCCTGGTCATCCTCCTTTCGGGACTTTGGCGAAAACTTTGCCATTGCACTTGACATCTCAAAGGCTTTCGATCGAGTCTGGCACAAATTTTTATTTTCCTAACGTCCCTCTTATGGTTTCTATCCTATTTGTGCCTTCATCTCTAGCTTCCTTTCTCGTCGTTCTATAGCCGCTGTTGTAGAGGGCCATCGTTCTTCTAGATCTATCAACAGTGGTGTTCCTCAGGGCTCTGTCCTATCACCAACTCTCTTCTTGTTACTCATCAATGACCTTCTAAGCTGTACATCTAACCTTATCCACTCATACGCTGATGATTCGACCCTTCACCTTTCCATTCGGTTCTCCTAACGTCCATCTCAGCAGGTTACTTCAACAAACAAGGGATGAGGTTACGGCACACCTAATGACTGACTTGGCTCGAATCTCTGACTGGGGTAAAAATAATCTTGTTTTTAATGCATCAAAAACTCAGTTCTTTCACCTATCAACCCGACAAAATCTTCCACAGGAGTACCCACTAATATCCAGCTTAATCCTGCATCATCCTTGAACATGCTTGGGGTTTCATTCTCTCGGGACTTGTCTTGGAAAGATCATATTACATCTCTTGTAAAATCAGCTTTCAAGAGATTAGATGTGCTAAGCCGACTCCGTAACTTCTTTTCCCCTGCACAGTTATTGACTTTATACAGGGATTTTATTCGCCTCTGCGTACAGTACAACTCTCATGTGTGGGCAGGCTCCCCACATACAATAGAGTGGAGTCAAAGGCTTTTGGTCTCATTAACTCTCCTCCTCTTACTGGCTTCCTTAAACCTCAGTCTCTTTGCCGCACTGTTGCATCTTTGTCTCTTTTCTATCGCTACTTCAGTGGTCAATGCTCCTCTGAACTATCTGCTTGCATCCCTCCACCTCTACGACTGTCGCGTAGCTCCCGTCTAGCAATAAACTCTCATCCTTTTCCTGTACAACTCTCTAGTGCAAGAGTTAACCGTTACTCCAAGCCCTTCATTTATGCAACAGATCAACTCTGGAACTGTCTCTCTCTGTATTCCCTACATCCTATGATCTCCGGTCATTCAAACGCAGTGTGTCCAGGCACTCCGAAATGAGCGGATCTTGAATTTGGCTCTCATTCGTATTGTTTTTGTTTATTTCTTGGAAGGAACGTTTTGCGGGTTCCTGGCCATTGGTTCCTTCTTCCTTGCATATATATATATATATATATATATATATATATATATATATATATATATATATATATATATATATATATATATATTTATATTTATATATTTAGCCCTCACTTTCCACTTACAACCTTCATCTTCCTCTTATTCCACTTCATCTTCCCCTTAAACCCCCTCACCTTTCCTTCATACCCCCTCATCTTCCCCTTATACCCCTCATCTTCCCTATATATATATATATATATATATATATATATATATATATTTTTAATAACAGAACGAAGGAAGGAAAAACAAATGAGTAAAAAAAATCCATGCACCAGACTACTAGTGTCCTCTGTTCATAAAATATCTGTAAGAGTTAGACCTGAACAGCTGTAGGTTGAAGTTTGGAGGGAAACAACTCTGGGGAAGCGAGTTCCAGAGAGATGCAGTTCGGGGAATGAAAGAATTCTGATAGGCAGAAGTTCTGTTGTATGGTAACGTGACAGTCCAGTCATGAGAGCTGCCAGATGCCCGTGTAGCACGAGGGAAGGCATGGAGAGGTGGCACAATGAACGCAACTTCGTCTGAGCATTTGCCATAAAAATATCTGTAAAGTAATGCAAGGGACGCAACATTTCTTGGTACTTGTAGGGGAGGTAGTTTATTATTAATAGCATGGTTATTAATAATTGTTCTGAATTTTGTCTGCTTGTTTTAATGCAACCTCTCCACATCCATTCCACAAGGGTGAGCATGAGTACTCAAACTGAGAGCGCACATGACTCTTATAAATTATAGCTAACTACTTGTCAGTTAAGAAGTTATGGACTCTGTACAATAATCCAAGTTTCTTTGAGGCGGTTTTAGCAAGTGATCCAGCTGAGAGCATTGTTAAGCGAGACGCTGAGAATTTCAATACTTTTGGAAATGGGAATATTTATAGCACTGAAGGTAATATACGATTCTGGCAATATCTGTCTATTAGTAAACTGTATATATATAGTTTTACTATCAGTAAATGAGACAAGGTTATTTTGTCCCCATTCACTGATCGTTGATAAATCTTTGTTTAAAGAGATGGCTGTACTGAGTTGAGAGATACAGATATCAGACTTTGTAAATGGATGTTGTAAATGGATGTCTGAGTGTGAATGAACTATGAATTGTTGAGTCATCTGCACATGAATGGATGGGATTGTGGGTAACAGATAAGAGATCATCAATATGAACGAGGAACAGGGTTGGTGCCAGAACTGATCCCTGCGGCACGCCGGCGTTAATTGAGTGAAAATTCGAATATACGTCATCTACTTTTACTCTTATTTTTCTGTTGTTGAGATATGAGGAAATCAAAGGAACAAAGGAGTTTAGTCCATAGCAAGGAAGTTTGGACAACAGGGAACGGTGCCACACTCATTCGAAAGCTTTAGAAATATCCATGGCTACTGCGTGAGTTTCTTCATGTAAGTCAACTGATTGATGGATGGTATGAGTCAGGAGATTGAGTATGTCAATGCTGGATCTTTCTTGGCGAAAACCATATTGTCTGTCACTAATTAAGTTGTTGGATTCAAGATGTTTAACTATGTGCTTATTAATTACAGTTTCAAAAACCTTACCAAGAGAAAATGTGACAGCTATTGGTCTGTAATCAGAGGGGTCAGAGGAACTTCCTTTCTTTGGAATTGGGTGGATATTGGCTTCTTTCCATGAATTAGGGAATGAAGAAGTACGTATGCAGTCTGAATAATTTAGCAAGAGCTGAGGCAAGTTCTGGGGAAAATTTTTTCAAAAAAATTGGCGGAATTCCATCTGGGCCTGGAACTTTGTTGATAGGTAAATTGTCTTGGATGGATTTCACGTACCTTCTCTGTATTTTAAGTGGAAGAATTTCCCTTATACCACCCCATCTTCCCTCACGCCATCTCATCTTCCCCTCACGTCACACCATCTCTCCTGTATGCAGCCTCCTTTTCTCTCATCCTTTTATCTCTCCTTATACCACCTCAGCTTCCCTAACATCCCTTCATCTTCCCCTCATACTATCTCCTCCGCTCATATACCTCATCCCTCCCCCATCAGCCACCCCTCCCTCTCTGCTAGCCCTCCGTCACAAGTGAGTGTCCTAGACAAAGTGTGCCTTCACTTGGTTGCGCGACCGTGGGTACAGATCTGTCACTCCACCCACTCCACTCTCTGCTTCACCCACTCCTCCCTGAGTCGCCGTTTTCCATCCACTACACTCACCTTGTTCCATCCACCCTTCCTTGAATCGACTCTTTTCATCCACTCCACCCACTCTACCCTCCCAGTTCCACCCTTATCACCTATCCTGCTCCACCTACTCCACCCACCCTGCTCCACCCACTCCACCCGCCCTGCTCCACTCATCTCTCCCAGTCTGCTCTTCGTACTTCTTTCATCCTATTCCACCCATTCCATCCATCCTGCTCCACCCCATCCCAACCATCCTCCTTTACTCACTCCACTCACCCTTCTCCCACTTCCCCTACCCTGCTCCTCCCATTCCACACACCCAGTTACAACCACTCCACCCACACTGACCAACTAGGTCTGATTCTGCCTCGCCTTTCCCTATCCCAACATTTCCCTCTTCTTTCATTTCCCTACGAATCGACCTAACCTACTCCATCCTATCTTGCCTCTACCTTTTGAGTCACCTCTTCCACCTACTGTTCTTCACCTTAAACTGACGTGCTTTTTACTATCCTACCCTACCATACTCTACCCTAGCCCTCCCTACCTTATTTTACCGTACCGTACTGTACTCTACCGTACATTACCCTCCCCTTTCTTGTGCTACCTTAACCTGCACTACCCAACCCTACCCTACCCTACCATTCCCTGTCTTACCTTACCCTACACTATCTCGCACTTCCCCGTCTCCTGCTATCCAGTCATTCATTCCGCCCACCTCTTCCCACCCTGATCTGATCTGGTCCACCCTACTATTCCCAACCTTGTTCTGTCGCTACCTATCCTATTACACTATCCACTCTGAATCGACCTGTATCACCCTACCCAAGTCTGTCCTCTCCCACTCTATCTCTCTCAATCCTTCCACCTTTTCCACTCACCCCTCTCCACCTGCACTGATTGGCCTCACCCTACTCAACTTTGCTATTTCTTGCCTCTCTCTCCCTGTCCAGTACCTTTTCCACCCTCAGTCGATGTACCCACCCCGCAGCTCCCCAACACGTCCGATCCTGTCCCGCTTAGACTGACATATTCCTCCCCGCCTCTCAATCGATTCGCCCCGCCCTATCCTAACATGCTCCGCCTCTCTTTGTCCTCTCCTATCCCTCCCCATCTTATCCTTCCGTCCATCGCCCCGCCCTATCCTATTCTGCCACGCCCCTTCATGTCCTGTCTTATCCCGTCTTATTCTACCCTTCCTCGTTCTTCCCTGTTTTACCCTGTCCCGCATCCCCACCTCTTATCTCGTTCCATCCTATCTTTTCTTGCATTATCCTACCACTTAGTGCCCAACCTACCCTTCTACGTTCTGCTCCCTCCCAGTTACGCTATCCTATTCTGCCCAATCCCTCCTTCCTCATCTAACCCTGCTTCGCTCCACTCTATCTTACCCTGTCGTGTCCCACCCTCTTCTACCTTGTCTCGCCTCTCCCTATCATACCCTGCCCGACCCCACTCCATCTTATCCTACCGTGCCCCGATTCTCTCTCTCATACCATACCTTGTTCCGTCCCACCCAATCCTACCCTACCCCGCCCTTCCTTATCCTACCCTGCCTCGGGCCACTCCATCCTACATTGCTATACCCCTTCACCTCCTCTCCTATCCTCTCCTGCTCCACACTATCCTACTGTGCCTTACTCCACCCCATCCTGGACTTCCCCACCCTATCCTATTCTGTACCACCCCATCCTGTCCTACCATGCCCCATCTTAACCTGTCCTACTCTGCCCTATCCCATCCTGTCTTGCCCTGCATCATCCCACCCTATCTTACCGTGCTCTGCCCACCTTATCCTTCCCTGCAATGCGCCACCCTGTCCTACCCTGCACAACCCCTATCCTACCCCGTCCCTACCCGCCCCTCTACTTCCTATCCTTTTTCTGTCTAACTTTTCTACCATGCCAACCCCTCCCTTCCTTGTCCTCTTCCTCCCTCCTCACCTTCACTCAGTCAGCCCCACCCAACTTGTCCCATCCTTCTTCCCTTCCACCCTCTTCCACTCGCTTCGTCCCGCCCTGAATCGACCTGGTCTATGCTACCACACCTTCCCGCCCCGCCCCTGTCCACCCTATCCCCCTCTTGGTTTTGCTCCACGTAGTTCATCTGTACCTCATATTGCCTTATCTAACCCTTATACCGCTTTATTTCTTATCCATCACCCTATGTCCCCCTCGTACCACCTCATCGTTCTCTCGTGCCACCTTATATTCCTCTCACACTCCCTCCTCCTCCCCTCACACCCCTGTATCTTTCCCTCACAGCGCCCCATCGTTCCTTTACACTGCCGTATTCCTCACACGTCACTCATCTTCCCCCCGCGCCATCTCATCTTCCGCTCACTCTATCTCATCTTTCTCTCATGCCACCTAATCTTTCTCTCACACCACCATATCTTACCCCCACACCATCTCAACTTCCTTTCACATCACCTCATCTTTCCCTCACACCACCTCATCTTACCCTCACACCACCTCATCTTTCCCTCAAACCATCTCGTCTTCCTGTCACACGCCCTCATCCTCCCCTCATACCAGCTCGTCTTTTCACACCACGTTATCTTTCCCTTGCACCACCTAATCTTCCACGCCAGCTCTTCCCCTTACACCAGCCCCTCATCCCTTCATGTCACTTCCTTTTCGCTTCATGCCATCTTGATTCTCGGCCGTCACCTGATGTTACTCTCACACCAGCTAATCTTTTTCCCAGCTATGTTATCTTTGCCATATCATTCTCAATTCCCTTTATCTCTGTCTGCTAGCATCTTAGCTTTCCTTCATACAGATTTACCTGAGCCTTATACCACCACATCTTTACTTAGTGTTCCTATGGTCCCATATCCCCCTCATTTAGTACTGTCGAAAACAAATTCACATTGTTGGCTCAGTTTGGTCTCAGAAGGCGTTAGAACATCTCTGAAAAACGAAAAGGAAAAAACTAGGAAAAACTTCAGAAAACTTAACAAAAAACAAAAAAAAATCTAGATCTCGCCATCAATTGACTCAAATTTTATCCTTACTCATTATGAGTTGACCTTTTCTTTACGTCACCTCATACAGTATATTCCACCTTCCTGGGTAAGTTTAGTTCCTACCTCAACATTCTCACCCCTATCCTGTGGTCTCTTTCCCATTTATTAGGTCGTGTTCTTGTTTCCGTACGAGATTTTGTAACACCCCTTTCTCAGCGATTGATTTTCCAATTACTTCCGTGTGTGTGTGTGTGTGTGTGTGTGTGTGTGTGTATCTATCTATCTATTTATATATATATATATATATATATATATATATATATATATATATATAGGTATATATATGTATGTATGTGTGTGTGTGTGTGTGTGTGTGTGTGTGTGTGTGTGTGTGTGTGTGTGTGTACGAGTGTTAATGATGCAAGTCATATAGATGTTAAATATATGTAAATGTACTGTACATGAAAAAACAGACTCCTTCAATACAGTGGCTTTTTATCCCGGTTGTCTCCAGGCGACTCTCTTAAGCTTAAGGTAGATTTACAAATTGGAAGTGCTTGTTTCGGTCTATGTCAACTCCTTTCTAAATAGGAGAGTCCTCTGTAGGGGATGATGTAGTACTCGTATGTTAACAATAATAATACACTCTATCAAGATGTCAGTGTTAAAGGGGTTCAGAATTAATATTCAGAGCAAATTGGTATGGTAGAAATGATGTAAAGTCTCTGATGTTAACAGGAATGTGGTTAGTGGTTATATACGAAAAAGTGAAAAAAGTGGTTAGCTCTTATATCACGGTACAACACTCATTCTGCAGATTAGTAAAGGAGCCACTGATGCTCTTCTCTCATCCTGGGTTTTGCAAATGATTCTTGGAAACTGGAGGCTTTGCTACCCCTTCAAGCTCTCAGTTCTAATTTCCTTCAGCCAAAGGATGTGATTTTCTTATTTTGTCAGTTACGTTCCTATGATTTTATTGAGCTGAAGAGAGGTTTATCGTACTGGAGGAATTGAACACAGCAATTCATTAACCTGTTCGGTGTAAGAAGTCTCTCCTGTGTTGAGAAAAGTCCTGTAGCAGCACGATTGATATGAAGACTACGTACTCCTGCAGAAAGGGTTAACACCTCTTGATCGGGACAATACTACTATTCTGTTCTAGTAAACTCCAATTGTTTAATTTAACAGAGTCACTATAGAAAGCCGAGAGTGTTAACATTGTCAATATTAACCTTTTCATGGTTGGAACAACTCAAACCCTCTATTCCAGTTCACTCCAACAGTTTATCTCAGCTGGGAGTGCTTAGAAGCTTGACAGTGAACACAGCAGCCTAAATGTTAAAAGTTATCCCCAATAACATTCTTATGGGTGGAACGAACCAGATCCTCTGTTCCAGCTAACGCCAGGAGATATTATTTTGTTGAGAGTAAGTAGGGCAACCCGACGGTTAATTACTTGATTCCATGTCTCCTCATCCTCTCCTCTACGTGGTGTTTGATTCAGCTCCGTTCAGTGCTACACTACCCCCGTTTCATCCTCCTAACCTTTCCATACACCTTCCTTCCCCACCTATCCCACCCACCCACACCTGCCCTCCCTTCCACCTGTCTCACCCATCCACACCTACCCTCTCTCACCTACCCAACCCACCCTCTCCTGCCCTCCTTTCCCCAACTCTCACTCACATGCATCTGCCCTTCGTCCTATCTATTCCACCCATCCACTCCTGCCATCCCTCACCTGTCCCACCCTCCCACACCTGCCCTCCTCCTAACCTATCACGCCGACCCATAGTCTGTCTTCCTCCCACCTATCCAACCCACTCACACCTACTCTCCTCTCCCCACCTCTCACCCACACATACCTGCCTCCCGTCCCATCTATCCCACTCATACTCTCTGGCCCCCCTACACCTATCCCACCTACCCACACCTTTCCTTATCTCACCTATCCCCGCTCACCTACACCTGCCTCTCCCCTCACCTGTCTCACCTACCCATTAGTCTAGTCAGGTCATGTTTTGTCTGTTCTATTCTACCGCCCTGTATCATCTTTTCTTGCCATTCTTCCTGTTGTATTCATCTTTTGTATCATATTGTATCCATCCTGCTTTATTTGTTAGATGGTTCTTCTATCCTGTTTTGTTCTTATAGTCTGTCATTCATACTCTAGCTTTTCTTCATTATCATTCCTCTTCTATTCATTTCCCTATTTCCTGTTCTGTGTATCCTTGTCAGTCTTTCTCGTTATTTCCAGTTCTACGGTTTCTTTTCATACTTGCTTTATCTTGCGTGTTCTATCCTGTTTTATCCTTCTTTCTCGCTTCTTCATATCTTCGTACTATCTCTTGTTTCCTCTGTTTCATGCTATTCCGTTTCCTTGGGTCATCCTCTCTTTTCCTTCCCTACCATTCCCTGAGTTTCTCTTAAGCCATTCAGTGTGATGACATCTTTCTTCTTGGCCAGCACATGCTGCCCTTATTATTTGTCAAGTTTTCGTGCTTGGTTTCTTGTTTAATTGTTGCAGGCACTTCTACCCTTCAGAATTAACCAATTTTGACCAAACTTGGACACAGTGACCAGCCTACAACCTAGTTGTGTCCGCAAGGACTTGGTTCCTAGGCAATTTCTCGTTGCCTAGCAACGGCCGAAAACCACTTTTTTTATACTTTTCACATTTTGGGATGTAGAATCATTAGTAATGGGCGTAGAAAGATTTCAGTCCACTAGGCGTAATCTTGAGGCTATTCCCTATAGGACGTGTGCCATCCATTTTCCTCTTTCTCCTGTTGTTTTAAAGTGGCAGCCCTGCGAAGATTGGCCTCAGCATCCCTAGCAACCAGTACCAGTTTTCAAAAATTTCTCCCTAGTTCCGCAGCAGCTCGATAAAACCGAATGAAATTTTGCATGCTTATAGATATTGGCTAGTACTAAAACTTTCTATTTTAGGCCTATGTGGTACGTTGGCCAGGTCAGGGGTCAAAGGTTATCAAATATGAAAATGGTGAGAATAGCTAAAATCACGATTATGCTTCACTTCCAACTCTAACATATGGAAGTGAAGCTTGGACGTTGTTGGAAGGACACAAGTCAAGAGTGAGAGCAGTGGAAATGAGTTATTTAAGAGGAGCCTGTGGAGTCACATGGAGAGACAGGCTGAGAAATGAGGATATAAAGGAGCGTTGTGGTGTGGATGTGAATGTGATAGGAAGCATTAGGAAGAACACACTGAGGTGGTTTGGCCATGTGGAGAGGATGGAGAATGAGAGACTGACAAGGAGAGTGTATGTGAGTGAGGTGGAGGGGGGAGAGGGAAGGGGAGGCAGAGGATGAGATGGAGGGATGGGGTGGAGAGGTACTGTATATGAGAGAGGGGGGTGTGAGTTGGGAGCAGGGCAGTGAGATGGCTGGGGACAGGGCGACGTGGAGGCGATTTTTGGTGGCCACCCCGTACGGGATTGAGACGTCTGGCAATAGACAGATAGATAAACAATTATGTTCGCGCTAAATGCTAAGGCTCCGGTGATTATTAAGCCAGGGCCTTGATTGTTGGGTGGAGTACCTCAACACAAAAATGACACTGTGTGTTGTAATTCGCTTCCAGTCGGTGGTAGCGCCGCCTAGAATTTATACCTTTGGTGGGCCATTCCGCGAATTTCAAGTTCATTAGTTCCACAGTTGTGGAACTAAGGAACTTGGTGGATGGAACTGAATGAAAATTTATATGACTATAGACGTTAATCAGTACTACAAGTGTGCTTTGTGCATGCATGACCTATATCCGCCAGGTCAGGGGTCAGAGGTCATCAAGCGCAGAAAATATGAAAAATGCTAAAATTACCACCTTCCTCGCGCGAAATGCTAAGGCTCTGAAGGTTAGTGACCTAGGGCCATGAATCTTGGATGGGATATTGTCCAGAACTACCTTCTTATAGGACTGAGCTTTGGTCCCGAAACTTACTTCCGGTCACTGGCAGCGCTGTCAACAAGCAGAGTTGAGAGTGATTTTACAATTATTATTCGTACCGAAACTCATTTCCAGTCGCTGACATAGCTTGGTCCACTTAGAGCTGGCCATCGTCGCCTACCAGCTAATTTTTAGTACAATTTTGCTATCTCCAAACGTTTATATACAACTTAGGAGAAACTTCTTTTTAGCTGGAGAGGTTAGCAGTATCACTCAGTAACCCTTTCAATACAGGAGGCATTTCATTACTTAAAGATGAACAGATGGAGGAAATAGGAATATATTAAGCTTATAGGCTGTCCGTGTAAAGGGATTAAGGCATATGTTATGGCGATGTCTTCTTGATTACTTTTATTTTTCCTTTCTCCTGAGGCATATATTCGGTGTAAGGGAGGCTTTTCGAACTAAATAGGGCAGATAATGCCCTCATTAGCTCCATTAACATACGTTTCCGAAACTAAATAACATCTTCTAGATCGGAAGAACGATACTAACAAGGAGAGATTGTGATGATAGTCTCTACTAAGGCGTATTTTATTCTTGCCACATTCAGATGATTTTATTGTGATTAGGAGAAACTTCTTGATCTTTAAGGGTTAGGTACAACGTTGATGGACACCTCCCTCACTAGAGTTAAAAATAATGTTGCCTGAAATAGTCCGGTGGTAAAAAGAATGTAAGAGACGTCATAGGAACGACATGGCTGAAGACTAATCTACGAGTGGATTTAAGATATATCTCTGCTAAAAGAAATCTGATTGTACTGTCAGTCATTATGTCAACTTCCGCGGAGACAGACTGTCCATTCTAAAGGTTGGACTGGCCCGTACTATCGTCAGCCTTGGAGAATCCACTTCCGTACTATACATCATTCACCTAACCAGGCTTAGATCAGAACATCAACAAGCCCTCGTCAGTTACCAACCTTTATGTCATCATCATCATCATCATTGCCAGACGCCATGTATCCCAGACGGGGTGGCCAATGGCTTAGAGTTAACTGTTTTACAGGGAGGGGCACTAATCCTCCACCAACCCCACTGGACACGTAGGGATGCCAACAGCATCTGGTGTTCCCAGGCGGTCACCCATCCAAGTACTAACCAGACCCAACGTTGCTTAACTTCGCTGATCGGACGGGAAGCGGTGTACTCAACGTGGTATGGCCGTTGGCTTGGGGAAATTACTGATTACACGTGCCCTGCTTTGTAGAATATATGTAAGTCCACACAGCATACCCCACATTATGAAGCACTGTACAACACAAACAACACTAAGACGCAGACATAGCCTCAGCCATATAGGGAACCCATGGGGCGACCCGATAGCGCAGTTGCTTACCTGCGGTCGACGGGTCTGGGGGGCCAGGTAGGACTGAGGTTGAGTACAAAAGCAACAACAAACACCATCCATCCATCTTAACACCTTCACACAGAAAACTTAATCTTGTTTTATCGGGACTGCTATTAGACGATATTATTCAGCTTAGGATAGACTTTTCGAAAGGAGGTTAGCTTATAGTCTAAATTACCTACCTTAGTAACAGATTTATTTTGAAAGGTGACTAAAATAAATTTGAGATCATAAGAAAAATATTTGTAATCGAACTGAAGAGGCAACTTGAAGGAAATTTTTCTCCGTTGCATATAATTTCCCGTAGCTCAGTGGCGGAATAAAATGGTACTGAGGCCCCACGTCTCTATTGCATTTACCAGTGACTGGCACCATGCTCCAGTGTTAATTTTTTCTTAGAGTTAAGCAGTGAATACAGAGGAATGGCAATTTGTAACCAAGTAAAAGTGTACAAAGTGTTTATTTTTTGCTGCCTTTGGAAATCAACGTTTCATTATTTTCTCGTTTTTTTGGGAGACTCCTTAGCACTTCCTTACTAGTTTATCTGTAGCACTTCTAGAGTGCATAGTAAAGATACTCAGGTCCTTCCAGTAAGTTGCAGATGAAGTGACACAGTATGATGAAAAATATAGTACGTAGGACAAGTAGTTCAGTCTCTATGAAAATGAAATAACGTGAACAGGGATGAAGTGTAGGTTTTTTGGTAAACAAGCTATAATACTGATGAGTTATAGACCTCTCTTTAACAACAAAATTCTATAATCAGTCTCCTTTCATCGTAGCGTACGGGTCAGAAGCCTGTTTCCTAGCAGTTTCTTAGAATGTACTCTTTGGTGTGCTAAGAGAACAATGGAAAAGACAGTGTCAGGTATCACATGCAAGCATATTAAGACAACTACAGCTTCTTCGATAGGAGAAATAGCAAAATTAGAAGAAATAACCTCATAACCGACAGCTAGATAATACCATGGGCAGGTCACAGTTTCAATGATTAAACTGGAACTGAAGAAAGAAAGAATGATGGACCAAAAATTCAGTAATGAAGTGAGAAGAAGAGGTAAGTAGTGAACCAAGTGGAGAATAAGTCTGTAAATTTGAGAAACTGGAATAGAACAAGCTGACAACTAACAGGATAGGGTGAAGAAAGTGAAAAAGACCGTCATTTTTCAGTCGACTGACACAGGCAAGTGACGACGAAGGCGATGATGATGATGATGATGGTGGTGGTGGTGGTGGTGGTGATAATGACAAGGAGGAAGAAGAGTGGGGATAAAAAACTAGGAATCATATTGCTTTACTTGTTACCCTAAGTTTCAGAGTGACATTTCGAACTGAACCTGAAGGTAATGCTGACAAAATACCAATTGTGATGTTCTTAGGGTACGTGTGAGAAAAGAATTGTACCCGAGGCAAAATACAGGTATATTCGTGATGGAAAGTGTACACAACCCTTTGGTAAGTTGGGGTCATTATATTTTTTTCGTGCAGTACTGTAAGTATACGTTCTGGCGAGCCCCACCATCATTGTGCCCTCACCCACACGCTCCACAGTCAACTTTTTCTCCTCAGAAAAAAAGTGTGTATGAAATCTTCGCTAAATATTTTCATTCGCTGTTTTTCTTGCGTCACTAAAACCTATTCAGAAAATCATGGAATTAAGACTGCACTTCGGGAGTCATGGTTCTTGCTTTATGCAAACGTTGATATGCAGGTGAAATTGTTAAATTTAAAACAAACTACATATTCACGGCTAGAGCACAAACATTTACTGCGATAAACGTAGAACACGATTAAGAATGCAAACTAAATGGAAGTAAATAATATTATGAAGGTACAAAAAAAAATACTAATACAAATTTATATTTTGGTTAATACATAGATTTTTGCTAGTTATGAAAATAGAGCCACAAAACTATGTCTATGTAAAACATAAGTAATGATATGCTATGTTGTCACGTAAACAGCCTAATAAAGCTACGTAGTGAAAACAGGAAAAAAACATGTAAACAAATAAATAACCATCATAACCCATTCAGTCCCTGTTTTCCACTAATCATGTCCATTGAAGAGATTTCTCATGTAAACACAGGGAAAAAATTGTGGTGTCATTCTCTCCTATGTGGAGATTTTCATTAAAAAAAAGTCAAAATAATTGTGGATTGTGTCCACTTGTGTCATGGCGTACTTCTTCATGGAAAAAATGACAGTAATGGTATGTTGTGTTCTGCCTGTGTAATACTGAAACTCATCACACAAACACTTAGTAATGATGGTGTGTTGTATCCCTGTATCTAGTGACGAAGTTCCTTATTAAAAAATATAACATAATTGGTGAGGTTTCGCCCTACAAAAACATAACAGTAATGGTTTGTTCTTTTCTTGACTCTAGTAGTGAAGTTCATCATACAAAAACATGATGATAATGGTGTGTTGTGTCCCTGTGTCTATTGGTGAGGTTTCGTCCTACAAAGACCGATATCAGAAGAGAGCGGAGGTAATGGTGAGGTGGTGGGCTTTGTGACTCTCTTGTAGGGGTAGCCATCAAACACCTCAATCTCCTTTCGTCTTTGCAACCCACCTACACCCACTCACCCCCCACCCCCCCACACACATTTTCTACACCCACCAGCCCACTAGTCACCCAATAACCAGTCACCCTCCCACCTATCAGTCACCCATCAGTCTCTCACCAGTCACAAATCATTCACCCATCCACCCACCAGTCACAAATCATTCACCTACCTACCCACCAGTCACAAATCATTCACCAACCCACCCATCCACCAATCACCGACCCACTTACACACACATCCCTAAATCAGTTCAATCACACCCAACCATTCAGCTCCCTAACCACTCTTCCATATATCCATTTGATCACCCATTAGCTATTGACTTATCACACGCCATTCTTCTTACTCACACTATCAACCTGTTCCCCTCATGTTCATCCGTCAGTCATCCACATACTCGTACCCATTTTTCCCGCTCATCGAGATCTGCTTTTACTCACCCACGCATCATCCCAACTCCATATTCATTCACCAGCTCACTTATCCAAAACAGTCACTTATCCAACAAATATTTTATTTTCACACTCATCTATTAAGGTTTTCACTCATACTCCCAGCTAACTTTTCATTACCTCACCCATCAGCTTCTCTCATCATTCTTCCCAGTTCTCCTCTCTCTCCCTAACTCATTCACTCACTTACCCAACAATTGTCCCACCCACTCACCAACTCAACTTACAGTCAGCTAACAGAGTACAAATCAACTCATCCGCTACACTCGAAAATTCAATCATCCAACAAACCTTTCATATATCCACCCACCAATCCTCTCAACCGACAAACTGTATCCACTGGCCTATCAACCATCCATTCATCCCTCATTTCATCACCTTGACATTCATCCTTCACTCTCCCATTTTCAGCATCCACACCCACCCATCCACCCACCCACGCATTCAGCTTTCCGTGAATAAACCTATATTTACTCACCAATCAAACACTCACCCATCCATCTACATCCACCGACCCACTCTAATAGCCAAGCATCCAACAAAGCTTTCATTTATTCATCCATCAGTCATACACCCACCCCTCCGAACCTAAAACTTCCTACCCACCCACACATACCGCCACCCACCTTCCACTATACACCTACTCTCGCCCTCAAACCCACCCGGCCATCTGCACCTCCCCACACATACACCTACACCCAACATCCATATTCTTAACTCCCAACTGACCCACAAACCCAGCCACCCCAAACCACCTTTCATTTGTTTGCCTATCCACGATCTAACCACTCTTTGATTCTCCATACCACACATGTATCCAAATGCCCACTCATTCTTCCAAGCATCCATTCATCCAGGAAACCTTTCAACTACCCTCCCATCTTTGATCCCTCTACCTACCCACACTCTTTCACCCACACCCTCCAACCCAAATTACCCACATGCCCCCACCAAAACCATCACACCCGCTCAAACATCTTCCCCAAGCAACTCAATTGGCAGTCCATCAACCATCTACCCACCCACCCCCACTGGCACCCACACCCTAGTACCCACTCAACCATCTAATTCATTTATCCACCTATCAGTCCTCCCACCCACCCATGAACAGTCAAAACTACACCCACATTCAAGTACCCACAGAGACACCCACCTTCCCACTCACCTAGCCACCCACCCACTAATTTCTCATTTAACAAACATCCACCATCCCACCCACCAGTGCATCCAGCCATCCTCACCCACACATGCACGTAAGCATCCCCTCATCCAACAAGCTTTTCTTTTATTCACCAAATTCTTGTCCATCCAACCCTTAATCCTCTCACGCACCTTGTCATTCCCGACCTGTATCCATACATCCACACACCTACCTATGCATGCACTCAAAACAGCCCACCTTTTGCTCACCCAACAGTCACATACTCATCCGCTCATCCGCACCCAAAACGAACCATCCCAACCCATCCTCCTATCCACCCAAACATTCACTCCTCTGACAAACCTTTCATCTACTCTCCCATCGGTCATTAATCCACCCACCGACACACCCACACCCACATATACCTGCCCACCAGCACTTACACCCACATATACCTACCCACCAACACCTACACCCACGTATACCCACACACTCAAACTCATAGCATCCATCAAGCATCCTCTCACCCATCCATTCACATCAACACTTATCCATCCACGCACACCCACCCACACCCACCCATAGCTTCTCGTCAGCCATCCACCAACCCACCCATGGTTTTCCATCGGTCATCCACCCACTCACGCACCTACACTCAAACTCATCCACCCACTCCATACCCAGCCACCCTTCTCTCACTCGCATCCGCCTAAGCAATCACGCATCCAACAAAACATACAATTACCTTAAAGTACCCCTACCATTTATCCACCCATCCATCATCCACCCACCCACCCACACCGACCCACCCGGCTCGGCAGTGTTCCAGTCGGGCGCACACCACAAGTTAGGGCGAGTGTGTGTGTCTGAGGCGCATCCCAACGCCGCAAAACTTGTTCCTGTAAATACCTTGCATTTTTTCCCTCCGCTGAACATACTCCAAGCCCTCACTACTTTTTGTTTTGTTTTTGGTGGTGAGGGTTAAGAGTGTGTTCACCTGATGGCTTGAACAGTTAGGTGATTGGTGTTCTGACTTGTTTATAAGTGACTGATACCTCAATATTTTTTTGTCTTTAAGTGAGAGATCATTAGTGTGTTCACCCATTGGCTTGAAAGGTTAAGTGTCGTGTGATGTGTTCATAAACAACGGGTATGGTAGTTTCAATCGGCAATGATCAAGGGCTATCACACCCACTAGTTTGAAGAGTTAGATGGCAGGTGTTCATGGGTGCTAAAGTTATAAATTCCCTATTACTCTTTTTTTTTTTTTTTTTTGATAAGTTAAGCGTTAAGAATATGATCGTCCGATGGTTTGAACGATGAGATGATGGGTGTCCAGTGGTGTTCAGAAGTGATGGGTACGCCACTATTCTTTTATAATCAGAACCAAGAATATGTGAACATGAAATTTTGAACACATAGATGAGGGGTATTCAGCGCTGTTCAGGATTGACGGTATTAACTGTTTTTGTGGTAAGGGTCAAGGTTGTGCCTATCTGATGCTTTGAACATTTAGGTGACAGGGATTCAGGGGTGTTCAGGAGTAATGTAAGTTGGGAATTATTAGAGATGGTGGCATTAATGTTCAATGATGCATGTTGGGTGTTCAGAAGTGACAGGTGTTTAAAACAGTGCACAGAAATCACTTATGATCAGAATTTGAAGTTGTTCAGATATTTTAAGATGATTAGATGGGAGTTCAGTGCTATATACTGGATGTTCAGACGTGACAGTGACTCTACAATGACATGTGTTCACAGCTGTTTTAGTAGTGAGTGGGTATTGATATGTTATTTTTTTTTCAGAGGTGATGAGCGTTGAGAGATGAGAAAGGGTTTGATAATTTTGGGTACTGTCTTTACAAAGTTGATTAAATATTCAGTTGTGTTGGAAGTTAGGAAGTGACAATTATTCAAAATAATAATAATAAATATACGGTATTCCGAAGTGACAGGTGTTCGAAATGGTCTTCGTAAAGAAAGGAGGAAAACAGGACTTGTGAAGTGGGGTGGAAGGGTGGGTGAGGGTGGGAGGCAGGATATGTGAGGGAGGGAGGCAGGGACGGTAAGGGTGGCAGGCAGGACAGGTGAAGATGTGAGGCTGAGCAAATGAAGGAGAGAGGCAGGTCAGGTGAAGGAGAGGCAGGACAGGTGAGGGAGAGATGCAGGGCAGGTGAGGGAGAGAAGCAAGACAAGTGAGGGAGGGAGGCAGGACAGGTAGGGAGGGAAGTATGACAGGCAGGAAAGGAGGTAGGACAGATTGTAGAGGCAGGTGTAGAAAGTAGTTTGGGAGGCAGGTTAGGTAGATGAAGCAAATGAGGCAAGTTGAGGAGGCAGGTGAGGCAAGTGAAACAGGTGGAGGAGACAGTTAAGAGCAGATGAAGTACGTGAGGCAGGAGGGGGAGGCATGTGAGGCAAATGAGGCAGGTGAGTGGGGCAGGTGAGACAGGTGAGCGAGGAGGGTTGGGGAGACGGGTAAAGGAGGCAGGTTAAGTAGCCAGGTGAAGGAAGCAGGTGAGGGATGTAGATGAGGCAGGCAGGAGAGGAAGGCAGGTGGATGAAGGAGGCAGATGAGGGAGGTAGAAGGGGAAGGTAAGTGAGAGAACAGGTGAGAGAGACAGGTGAGTGGCAGGTAAAGGGGACACATGAGAGAGGCAGGTGATGGAGGCTGGTGAGAGAGGCAGGTAAAGGAGGTAGGCGGGGGAGGCAAATTAGGGAGGGAGATGACGCTGCCATGTGAGGGAGACAGGAGGGAGAGGCAGGTGAGGCAGACATGTGAGGGAGGAAAGTATGGGAGACAGATTAGGGTGCCATGTGAACGATGTAGGTGAGGGAAGCAAGTGGGGAAGGCAATTGAGAGAGGCAAGTCTGGAAGGGAGATGAGGGAGGGAGGAGGGTGACAGATGAGAGAGGCAGGTGTGGGAGGTAAGTAAGTGGGAGAGGTTGGTGTGTGAGGTAGGTGGGAAAGGCAGGTGTCTTGATTGAGGTAAGTGGTTGATGAAGGTAAGACAGGTCAAGAAGGTAGGTAAGGGAGACAAATAGGGGAGGCAGGTGAATGAGGCAGGTGAAGGAGGCATGTGAGGGAGGCAGGTGGGGAAGGAGGGGGAATGAGGTCAATGAGGTAGGTTGGTAGAGGAGGTAAGTGAATGAGGCAGGTGGGAGAGGAAGGTGAGGGAGGTAGGTAAAGGAGGCAGGTGAGGGAGGCAGGGGAGGGGGAAAAAACGGAGAAGTCTGGAGAGAGGGGAGACAGGGGAGAGGGGAATCAGGGGTGGGGATTAGCAGGTCGAAAAGGCAGGGAGAGGCAGGTGAGTGAAGTCGGTATTTGAGGCAGGTGAATGAAGCAGAGGGAGAGGAGGCAGGTTGAGGATGTAGTAAGGGGAAGAAGATGGGAGGAAGGTGGTGGAGGCAGGTGGGAGGCATTTAGGGATAACCAGGTGAGGGAGGCAGTAGGATGGCAGGAGAGAGGCAGCAGAGTGAGGCAGGTAAGGCAGGAAAGTGGGGGAGGTACGGGGCGAGACACGGGGGAAGGCAGGAGAGTGAGGCAGGTGGGGGACCGGGTAGGCAGGTAAGGTGGACAACATACCTGGCAAGTCTTACTCTCCAGCCACACTCCTAGTACTTTGTTCCTGTCGACTCCCTTCTCTTTCCAGCATTTCCTGACTCACTTTTATTCTCTTCCAGGTTCCCCCTTCCATTCTACACTCTCCCCTTTTCATTCTACATTCATCCTTCTCCTTTTAATCCCACATAACGACGCCTTTGCTTCTGCACTATACTTACTCCTCTTTTTTCCATCTTCTCCTCCTTTTTCTTACTAAACTCTCTCTCCTTTCCCTCTTTCGCTCAGAGTCCCTTTCTACATTTCTTTTCTTCCTTTCTAGCTCCCTCCTTCCTTCTTCATTTGCCCTGCTTCCGCTAAGCTTCCTCTTTCAAACTACTCTCACTTTTCTTCCTTCTTTCTTCCAGTGTCCCCATTTCCTTCTACACCTTCTCCTATTTCCTTTTTTCTTCCTGTATCGAGTTTTCTGTCAATTCTCTCCTTACCTCCTACTTTCCTTTCTTGTTCTCTGCCCACATTTTACCTCATTTATCTTAGGATATCTCTTCTTATTTAAGCTTTCAGAGTCTCATTCTCAGTCCTCATAATTTCCTAAGTTTGTAACATTCCCCTTTCTTCTACATTCCCTATTCTAACAGCCAAGGCATTTTTTTTTCTTTCTATATTCCGTCTTCCTTAAATTTTCCGACTTTTATTAAAGTACTGTAGGTGCATTGTTTTGCTGTTTCAGATTAAGTCAAAACTACAGTACATATCTAACGAACAATGTACTATATACTCTTAAACCAGTACTCGTATGATTAAATATTCAATAACATACACAGAGATTCCTCATGGTGCAGTGGCACAAGGAAGCAGTCGGGGTGAAAGGCAAAAACTGTCCTCATTGGCTTGTATCCCAAAGAGGCGTCTAGAAACGTTCGATCAATTGATAAACACACATCCGTGCATATATATCTGTATCTATCTGTCTATCTATATCTATATCTATATCTATCTATCTATCTATCTATCTATATATGTATGTATGAATGTATGCATGTATAAGTACATATATATTCATTTATTTTTGTCACAATACTGGGACAGTTCTCAGAAAATGTGACCTCTATCTATGACTTTTTTTTTTTTTTTTTTTTTTTGCGACATATTTCACTCTGTTTCCTAGGCGACAAGAACTTTACCAGCAATATTTGAAGAACTTCTGGCCAAACTGCTATCTGCTATTTTATTTCATCAAGATCCGTATTTGCTTATCTTCTTGGGAAGGAGGAAATGTAGGTGGGCAAAAGGAGACATGAGAGGTATCTGATACATTTCTTGACGAAATGTTGAATATGTCAACTCCTTTTGCAGGCAAGAAGTCATTCAGTTCGCCGTGTAGACAGACAGATGAAAGACTTGCAGAATCTTCCCCCAGGGTATGTGAGGACTCGTCCACGTCAGTGATAACATTTCCCATAATTCGTTTGCAAAGTTCACTACTGACTTAGTATTTTTTATATATTTTTTTTTACCCCTTCAATAATTACTTTCAATAGAAAATCCTCTGTATACTTTGCCCCTTCAGCCCGAAGGCGTCACTTGCAGGTATATTGTACTGTTGCTGAGACTAGACTATCGTTTAACCTGAAGACTAAACAGATTATTCTGAAGAAGTTAACCTTTTTATTTCATGACGTACTTATCTGGTTTGATGTTGCTATTTCCAAACGGCCGTATTCAACTCTTAATAAAGGCTTAATGAATATCTCAGTATATGTGAGTCACCTATTATGAAGTAAAATAATTCAGTGTTAGCAAAATCTAATAAAAATTGCCTAATCGATGTGAAAGATTTACGTAGTCCTTTCAGTTCGAAAAGGCTACCCAGTGATAAATAAAATCACCTTAAAGAAGCACGAATAACATGTATGTGACGTACTCGAAGTGAAGGTATTAGCATTTTCCGAACCATCTTGATTCTCCATACTCTCTGCTACTCTGTCCTTTCTTCTTTCTATCCAATGCCCTTTCTTTCTTCCAGACACATATTTCTTTTCGCCCACCAGCGCATTTCTTTCTTTTCGTGGGATGAAGGAGAGAGAGAGAGAGAGAGAGAGAGAGAGAGAGAGAGAGAGAGAGAGAGAGAGAGAGAGAGAGAGAGATGAAAAGGAGAAACAAGTTCAAGAGCGAAAAATTATAGGAAATACAAAAGGAAAGATAGCACCAGAAAAATGAAAGTTAGATGTGAAGGGGAGAGAAATAGCGACAGTAAAGTAATTGGTAAAAAACGAGGGGAGATAGAAATGAGAGAGAGCGAGAGAGAGAGAGAGAGAGAGAGAGAGAGAGAGAGAGAGAGAGAGAAGGGAGGGGAGTGAGGAGAGGGAGGCAGAGGGGAGAGGCGAAAGGGCCCGGTTGGATAAGGGAGGGAGAAAAAGGGAAGTAAGGAAAGTGTGGGAGAAGGTAGAAGGGAAGGGAAGTGGAGAAAGTTAGAGAGAAGATTGAAGGAAGTGGGTTGTGAGTATGGAAGGGAGAGAGGAGAAGGGAGAAGGGAAATTAGAAAATAGAGGGAGAAGGTACATGAGAAAGGGAAGTGGGTTAAAGAGGGAGAGAGTAAAGGAGACCAGAGGAGCAGAGACGAAAGGGAGAGGGGAAAGGGAAGGGAGGAGAAGGGGAATGGAAATGGGGCGACGGAGGGAGAGGGGGATGAAAAAGGAAAGTGGGAGTGAGAGGGGGGACGGAGGAGGGCCAGGAGAGTGGAGGAGGGAGAGAAATAATGAGAGAAATGGAGGTAGATTTAGGATATGTGAGGGTCGAGGGGAGAGACCAATAGCCTTAGTTAGTGAGAGTGAGGGTGAGAGTGAAATGGAAAGTGAGGTTGAAGGGAAGCGAGAGAGGGTGAGAGTGAAAGTGGGTGAGAGAGAGAGAGAGAGAGAGAATGTGTGTGTGTGTGTGTGTGTGTGCATGTGTGTGTGTGTGCATGTGTGTGTGTGTGTGTGTGTGTGTGTGTGTGTGTGTGTGTGTGTGTGTGTGTGTGTGTGTGTGTGTGTGTGTGTGTGGAGAGAGAGAGAGAGAGAGAGAGAGAGAGAGAGAGAGAGAGAGAGAGAGAGAGAGTTAAAAGTAAAAGCAGTAACTCGAAAAGCTCGATAACTCATATCGGTGAGACCCCATGAATGAAGTCGCCATGTACACACAGCTACTCTGATAGTGAGAGAAAACTAGAGGTGTGCCTCCTTCTCAACGGAAAAGGAAGTACACCTAACCTGAGGGAAAAAGTCTGCAGCAAGAAATCTGAGAAACACACACACACACACACACACACACACTATATATATATATACATATATATATATATATATATATATATATATATATATATATATATATATATATATATATATATAGAGAGAGAGAGAGAGAGAGAGAGAGAGAGAGAGAGAATGACGCAGAGCCAATAAAAGTTAGGGAGGCAGAAAGTTTGACAAACGAGGGATATGTATATATATAACCCCTTCAGTACCAGAGGTCCTTTCTGAGGTGAATGAAAACGTCTTGTGGTAAGAAAAAAAAAAAAAAGATAAACAGAAATCATCGTAGTGTAGGGGCTGACGGAAGATTTTTTTTTTCATTGATGTTAGAGACTGACGCCTTCACGTGATGGCAATAATATAGCTGGGCGGTTTCTCTTCCTGGTTATACATACGTCCCTGAGTCCCTTCATATACCCCGAGAAGAAACTGGAAAGCAGGAGAAGGGCAGTTTTAAGCCTTCAGCCTTCTAGGTTCACGATCTGGTATGCCAAGGACCCTTGCTACCTGCACACGGCTTTAGTCAAATTGGGAAAGAATAATACACGTGACATAGTGACTATGAGCGATGTCTAATCCCCTGAGCATCGAATAGTCTCTCCAAAGTTGAATAAAATAGCTTGGTGATTGCAAGAGATAAAGCCGTCATCGTAGTAAAAGCTAACCTATCCAGTAACAGAGGTCCTTCTTCAGCTAAATCAAATTGCCTGATGGTAGGGAAAAATAAAAAATTGCGTCACCACACTGAAAGGGTTTAAGAAGAGACTGGAAAAGTAAAGTTAATGAGGGTCAGAAATAGTGAATAACTCATGGAGAAGGGATGACTTAGGGAAGGATACTGGTGAGGGGGAAAAACAAAGGAATGTTGAGAGAGAATGTAGATAAGTTGGGTGGGAAATGAAGCAAAAGTGAGGGAAACTACACAGCATGGAAGAGAAAGAGAGCTGTTCAGAGGAGTGGGTGACAGAAAGTTAAATGAAATAAGAGAATTTCAAAATACCGCACTGAGAAAGAGAGAGGAAAATATTAAAAGTGGAGGAAAGTGCACTTAATAAAAAAAAATATATATGTTTATTGATCGCTCACTTGATTAAAATATTGACACGCTAGACAAAGTTTCCAAAAATTATACTGTGTGAAATGTAGGTGGTGTGGGGGTGGACAGAGCAATGGACTAAAGGAGTGGGGTCACAGGCTCCCTCCCAATTGTTGTTCTTCCACACAACCCCACAGATGCGTCATACAAACACACAGTTATTACCAAGCACCATATCTAAGCGTCATATCCCAAGCGTTTGACGTTTGAGATGGTATGCGTTAGTGCACAGATGGTGACATGTGACGGTTGCTGTGGATGATCCTTGCGGTAATACGTCATACATTGATAACAGGATCACAAAAATGGCTTCCTGTCCAATGATCAGACTGTGATGTCGAAGAACATGTTAGTTTTAATCACCGTGCATTATATTCTGCCACCAATTACTCTAAAGTGGTAAGGTGTCGGTTCAAATTTTTGTGTATATCTTTTTATATTGAAGTGACCGTGAGTGTTATGTTTTGTTCGGCGCGCGTGCATGCATGCGTGTGTGTGTGTGTGTGTGTGTGTGTGTGTGTGTGTGTGTGTGTGTGTGTGTGTGTGTGTGTGTGTGTGTGTGTGTGTGTGTGTGTGTGTGTGTGTGTGTGTGTGTCTCTGTCTCTGTCTCTGTCTCTCTGTCTCTCTCTCTCTCTCTCTCTCTCTGTCTGTCTGTCTGTCTGTCTCTCTCTCTCTCTCTCTCTTTGGATACAGTATATACCTTCAAGATGTCTAACCTTTAAAAACCTATCACGCTAAGTATAAACGATACAATTGACGATTATTCTGAACCTAAGAAAGACATTTTAATGTACATATCTACTATAGGATGCTAACTTAATATTGTACTCTCTCTTTACCTCAGCCGAAGTGTTATTGAATATTATCTATTTAGGGCTGTTGCAAAGTAAAGAAAAACGCCACTTGAACTCTTCCCCTAACAATCCTCATGACATAATCCCATCACATGACGGCAGAGATATCCTTCAGCCCTCTAATTATGAGCTGTTTGGTTTATAATTTATTGGGAAAGGCGCTTATCGTACCGCCGTTCGCCTATTGACTCATAATCGCGAAGGTAATAGACGGACGCTTTGGAGTTCCCGCCTTATTTAGTCTTTGAAATTCCTACCCATATTTAGGACGTTGGATACAAGGTAGTCAAAGAAGCTAGACAGCTCAGCTTCATCCCTCAACTTTAATCAGCAATGTGTTGCACAAAATTATATCCCTTTCATTATAGTATAGGATGGAAAGAAGAAGGGAAGGGGCCAAATAGTCTGCCCCTCACAGTAGGCTATATTTCCAGTCATTAGTAATAAGAGTTTGTACTGGATTTCAGTACGACATACTATCTGCTTTATATTCTTGCGGCCGCTAAACGATTGCCTTCGGCTTAAGGGAGACTTCCCGTGGAGAAGGCGCGTCAGTAACCGTCTGGCGTTGCAACCCAGACTCATATGAACGTGAAGGTGATATACTGCAGGCCGTAACTCTCCTTCCACTACCTGCATCCACCTTTCGGACGACAAAGAGATACCCGGTAACTGAAAGACGTTTGTATAACCGGGCAGGCCAAACGCTTGGTGATATCGATGCTACCACGTGAAGGTATACTCTCTAAGACTGTTACCTAAATTGAAATGGATAAATGGTCCGATCAAGGCTGCGATTTAACCTTCTCACTGCGATGATGTCCTTTACACTCTATTGTTATTATCGCTTAAGATTTTTTTAGCCACAACTGTGAATTATCCAAGTAAACGTTTTTTTAAATCAAAACAATAGTCCTACAGACACAAAAGCTACTCACATATTTCATATCTTCAACAGAGAGAGAGAGTAAATATGTAATGTAAGATTGTCGACCGAGTTCTCATTTGTTGAGGAAGCTCCCTAGTCTCTCTTTCGTAGTATCTCGTTTTTAACTATGGTAATTGAATAACCATTTTTCTTAATTATTCTGAATTTTATGGCCTCGTGACAATCTCCTCTTAAGTAGTCTAATTACATTAATCCCCCAAACGATTAAAACTTCAGCAAACCAAATAGAACATTATTCAATTCGTCTTTTTGTGGATTTTAGAGATCCCCAACCTTGTAGGATTAAAACAACCCCACGGAAACGAACATTGAAACCCAAACTGAGAGGAAAGTAGGTATCAGTACAGGACGGAACGAATACTGTAACAAAAATGTGAACCGGCCTTATGTCAGCATCAAGAAAATATTCTTACATATAACTTGGAAGGGAATATTAACTTTCAGTTCAATGGCGTATTACTTATATTCTTGGCATCTCCAGATGATCTTTCATAAACTTTTGGAAATGCCCTAATAGTGAAGCAGTTAATGAAAGTAATAGCTATGCCCACCAGTTTGTGAACCTGTTCCAAGCTGAATAAAATCGCCAGAAGATAACAATAATATAAAGAGAAACAACGACTTCTATTGGATGCTGGGGATTAGTATCAAATAAATTACAATATGAGAGAGGTGCTATAGCTCTTTATCGTTAACTTGGTTTAGATATTTGTTGTTTTGTAGCTTACTTCACGTATTTCAGTGGCATAACGAAAAAAGAGAATATGACTCTACATTCATGCCATTTCCCTTCTTCATGACTCATTATATTCTTGTGATAATTCTTGTTACAGCTGAGCACTCTTGATGGAAAAATGGCATGTTTGGTCAAAGACAGAGTGAAAAGAGTACAATGAGCCTTTTTTGCTCAATAACATACTGTCCCAGGTGAGAGTGAGGTGCGACGAGGGGTACTCCGGAGAGGCATTGGAACTTGTAAGATGCATGAGGGAGTCTGGCCTAGATGAGCTTACACGACCAGCACTCCATAACGGGGGACGAGAGAGGGTGTTTGGGCTGTGTGTGTGGGTGAGAGGGAATGTGTGTGTGGGTGAGAGGGAATGTGTGTGTGTGTGTGTGTGTGTGTGTGAGAGAGAGAGAGAGAGAGAGAGAGAGAGAGAGAGAGAGAGAGAGAGAGAGGGAGGGAGGGAGAGAGAGCGCGGAATTTTCAGTGAGAAAAGGAGAATTTGGGTGTGTGTTGGGGTGAAAAAGGGTGTTTGGGTATTAGGTTCAGAGGAGACGGAGTATTTATGGTATATTTTGGAGTGAAAAGAAGTATTTAGGGTATGTGTTGAAGTGATAAGGAATATTTAAGGTGTACAGGAAGTAGAGATGAGTGGGAGTGACAGGTGTATGTTGAGGTGAGAGAGAGTGTTTAGGGCATGTTTTGGGATGAAAGGTGTCTAGGATGCATAATACGTTGAGAGGGAATATTTAGGCTGTGTGTAGTGGTGAAAGGGGATGTATAGGGTGTCTGGGGGTGTGAGGGATGTGTGGGGTGTGTAATGAGGCAGAGGAGAGTGTTTGTGAATACTAGAGGACGTGCACATGAGAAAGGGGGTAAGGATGAAGGGGGACAGTGACAGTTGTGAAGATCTGCATCTGTTTCTGTGAAAGAAGCAGGGAAATTAATGGCAGTTTTCGAATACTGTACAGTATGTATATATATGTGGGGAGAGGTAAGATGGTGTGTAGAAGTAAGGTAGGGAGTGTGGATGAGAGGGAGGACGTACAGCTGAGCTGGAGGGTTGGGATTCAGAAGAATTTGAGGGGGGGATGCGAAGGACTGGAGATGAGAGAGGCTGGGAGATGAAGTGGAGAGTTGGGTGTGATATAATAAAAAAAAAAAATGTGTAAAAGTAAGGGAGTGTGAGTGGAACCTAGAGAGAGTGCAGAGGTGACAGAAGAAATGTGTGAATGTGGGGGAAGGCGTACAGGTGAAATGGTGTGTTGAGTGTGTCAGGATGAAAGGAAGCAAGGAAAGATGTAGAGGCAGGGTATCTATCTATCTATCTATCTATCTATCTATGTCTGTCTAGATATATGTATATAGATAGATAGATAGATAGATAAAGATAGATAGACAGATAGATATAGATGTGGGCTTTAACAGATATATAAAGAAGGGTGTGGAAAGATGTGAGAGTGGGAGGGAAGGTTTAGTATTTGAGGTGCAATGGGAAATGAGAGGAAGTGTAGAGAGTAGAGGAAAATGTAAGACTATGGGGATGTATACAGTTTATAATCATGATGACTCCTGGGCATCAATTGTTTGAATGATCGTGTGCTTATTCTAATATCATCACACATAAAGCCTTGAAATACTTCACAAGCAGGGCCAGGAATCACAATAAACTTACGGTTAACTACCTCACATTATTATTTCTTTTTTTTTACGAAAGAGAAGAGGACCGTATAAGTTTCTGTGTCTCCTGTTCTTTGAAAAGAAAAATAAGAAAAGTTACGGGAGACGTTATTCCATGTTTGTTTGTGAATTTGGCCAGTAACTAGAGTGCACATGAAATTGAAAAATAAGAAGCTTTATTGTTTTTGATATTACTTACCTGCTGTGGATACCTGTTTATCGTATGAACAGGTAAGATCCTTTTTAAATTCTTCCCCAGACTCGCTAAATATGGCATAGGTGTGGTTAGGTCGGTAGGAGCTTATCTAGTCATCGCAGGGTGCACGCTTCGGTTCCTTATAAGGCACGACGTTAAAGGGTGAAGTTCTTCCTTTTATGCTTGGGTCCCTTCACCAACCCAGCACATGTATCTCTCTCTCTCTCTCTCTCTCTCTCTCTCTCTCTTCCTTAGCCTCTTCAGCCCTAGGACGTAATTTTTACTTTTGTCTCTCTTTAATCTGATAATTTACTATCCCTTTGCAACAGCAGCACAAAAAGTGGATTCGTATCGTTTCCCATCCTTAATTCATTTAGTGCGAGGGTGACATTGCATTGTGCTGTTGCTATCCACAGACTATTATCCCCTTAAGATATGCTTTTCGGACTAAAGGGGCTATGTGTGGCCGTAACTCACCCATGTAACTCACCCATGTACTACCGGGACTGCATAAATAATGTGATAACAGCAAGAACCAACCATAAGAGCATTTAGAGAACTCCTACCTGCGAGAAGGTTTCAGATTACAAGCTTAAATTAGGTCGGTCTTCACTCTGACTTCTTGACAGGATCAAGTTTATGCGTCGTATATCGTATGTCAAGACACTGTAGAAGAAACACCAGCACCTACGTCAACCTTTGGCTACACCCCGAAAAGTACAGCTCCCTGTCAACTTATTTTGCCCCAGGGACCTGTTCTGGCATTGACCAATTTTTCCCACGAATCTATGTTTCTCCTTAGATTTACTTTCCTTATGGACTTATTTTGCTCAGGTATTTATTTTCTGTCATGAAAACATAATCCCCATGCACTTTATTTATTTTTTTTTTTTATGTCCCTGTTTGCACCATACGGTATATTTGCTTTCACAATAGACCAACAATGTATTCACCACTGGATCTATTTTCCCCATGAACTTGTTATTTCCCGTGAACTCATTTTCTTTCATGAATCTTTTCCACCATGGTCCTTGTTTCTAATTGGAACTATTTTCCCCATGGACATCTGTTCCATCACTGACGCATATTTTCCAGTCAGGAAATATCGAAATCCCACGTAGACCCGACATCCCCCATGCAACTATTTTTGCCCAGTGGACCGAATTTACCACTTGGGCCCATTTCCTCAAGGACTTAATCAGTATGGAACCATTTTCCCACGTAGACCTGTTCCAACCGTGGACCTATTTACACCATGAACCTACTCCCCAGTGGACCTATCTCTCCCCATCCAGCCAGCCAGCCACCCACCGAACAACCAACCAACAACCAATCAGCATACTCACCAATTCAGTGATGTCTGTCTCAATAGTAGCACGTTGACTCAGGAAGTTTCTCTCTCTCTCTCTCTCTCTCTCTCTCTCTCTCTCTCCACACACACACACACACACACACACACACACACACACACACACACACACACACACACACACACACACACACACACACACACACACACACACGCATGCACGCACGCACACGCACATCCCGTAAATTATTAATACACATTATGGTCTTTGTCACATGTCTCTTGTTTTACACAAAAAGTATACGTAAGTTATGGGTTTTCATGTTTTTACATAATCTTTCCTTTGACCTTTGAACTTTTCTCCCGAAATTTAGTCATATTTCCTCTTATGCTCCTCTGTCATTATTCCAAATTTAGTGAAATTCCTCCCAGTAGATTTTCATGACCTTGGTCTTGATCATTTACCTTTTTATGCCCAAAATATAGTAATCTCTTTCTCTAGTGGACTCAGTCAATATTACCCCTTCAGTGAGGAACTTTATGATTTTGGTCTAATATCTATCGTGTTTCATTCGTGAGATATGCATGATTTAGTAATGTTCGTGTTTTTCATGGCCTTGACACTGAGCTTAAGTTTTCTCTTCCAGAATTTGAATTGTTTCTTCTTCGTACGCCCCCAATAATTTTTCATAGATGCGAATAGATTAACAGACGGACAGGTGTTAAAGAGATGGGTGAAAATTTGCCTGGTAGACTCATCTCACTCTCCCCCCCCCCCAGCCATCTTGTCCTACCTCAACAAAGTGTCACACATTATCTAGTCATTCAGATGGATATGTGCACAGACAGATAGACAGCTATGTGCATGTGAATAGGATGAAAAGTGGCTCTGTAGTTCACCCGATCCTTTTTCCATTTAAATTGCCCTATCCCAGCGAATTGCCACAGATAGATTGATAGAATGCTACACTGTAGACATGAATACGTTTAAGAATGGTGAAAATATATACTATATACCCACCCACTTAGCTTCTACCCTTCCCAGCGTGCCAGAGAAAAGCACAGTTAGATGCGTATCGGTATGGAGACAGGTAAACAGTCAAATAAAGGGGTGTTGAAGAGTAGGGTGAATATTAACCATACAAAACCACCATCACCACCCCTCTTTCCTCACCCATCCTGGCCTGCCACAACGAAGTGCCATAGATTGATAGACTGATAGGTAGATAGATAGAGTAATTGTTAGACAGACGCAAATAAACGCAGACAAACACACACAGAAAGACAGAGAGCTGATGACCAATAGGGTGAGAATCAGCTTTAACAATCCCCCTGCTCTTCTGCCCAACCTGCAATCTTCAAATGAAGTCTAACAAACAGGGACAGATAGACATAGACGAAGGAACTGCTAACAGTTGTATAGACATACCGACACAAGGATACAGACGGATTATATGTTGAAGAATAAGGTAAGTATTACCTCTACAAATCCATCAATCCCTCAGCCTTCCCTACCGCTACTGATTGACAATGACAGACAGATACTTCACTAGATATTACAGACAGAGAACTTGACAAGTGTTGAAGGATAGTGTGAAAATTAGCTCAGCAATCCCAAACCCCCCTCCTTCCGCACCCATCCTAGCCTACCCCAGGTAAGTGGCAGGAGCGGCCGTTAATTTAGCAGTAAAGATAGTGTTAGCCTTTTATAGCGTGGGGATGGGGCCGAGCAGAGTGTGTTACCCCCAGGCATGACTCTACACCTTTGCGCTTCTCACCTGTATTCTAATGTAAGTGAGAAAGTAAACAACACAGTACTTAGATGAGATTTAGAATATTTACACTCTCAAGCTCTTATACTCAGTCTCACTCACTGACATTATCCCTCCTCTTCTTCCCATCTGAAGGTGGTGTGAGGTAGGGTTCAGAAAGGAAGGAAAGGAATGAATGCGACAGTGGCTAGAACTAATTAACTGCATGCCAAATGAAATGGACCCACAAACAATTTATTCACTCTCAGTTAAATGTAATTATCTGGCGTTAGCTGGAACAGAATGTGAATTTTCCCGATCATGAGAGAGTTAATGGTAAGAGTATTAACACACACAGGTTCGTATAACTTACCCTTCATTGATTACTTACTTGTCTGGCTTTAGCTGGAATGAAATGCAGAAGGCGTTGTCATGAAAGAAATAACTCAGCCAGCCCATGACGTCTATATCGTTTTATTCTTGTTACCTCCGGTTGATTTTTTAAATAGACTTGGATAGACTTTTCAAACTGCAGAAGTATGATACAACCTTGATATCCCCTTCGTTATTTGAGTCTTTTCTAAGCTGAACAGAATCATCAGCCAGCAGCAAGAATAAACTAACATAAAAATGTGTTACTCGAACTCAAGGGATTAATACTGAAACAGGGCCAACCTGAATGTTTTATTCCAGGCCAGACACTCCTCCCTAGCTTTTCTTTCTGCTCAATGTTTAACTAAGAAAGTGAACAGTTAAATAAACGTGTAACACTGTAAGAAATGAACAGTATGACAACGAGGAACAGTACCGAGATGAATAAATAAGTAAGAGATTGAAATGAACAAATAATCACATCTAATAATCGTGCCATTTTCATTCTGTTTTGTGCTATCTTTCAGAGATTATATTCAGCTTACGGGAGACTTTTCAACCTGGAGGAGTTAGGCATAGGCTTCATGAACCTCTTCAGTACGAAATATATTGCCTACCAGAAATAAAATCGCCTGGAGAAAACAGACTAAAAAAAAAAAAAAATAAAATTGATATTACAGAGGGCGAACTGGGCGTCTTTTTCCAGCCTGTACTAACCACCCTTTTGATACTTCCATGTTGCAAGTCTTCTATGTCTCTTCTGATGCTTGAACACAATTGACTTCAGGCTTAAGCTGTCCTTCTCCTGTAGTCCACTAGCCTCCTTCTGCGGGTCAGGGAGGGGGAACTGGGGACATTTGTATTATAGGGTAGTGGAGCTACCTATACCCTTTTTACTCTAAGTTGGCCTAAAATTACAGTCACTTTCATCTTGAATGTTGACATATAACAATACAGTCATACTACTACAACAATATGATGATAGTCACGAAAAAGTGCTCTAGAAATGATGAAGTACTGTAATACTGTGTTTTTCTGCCGCTGAGCTCCGTGACATAAGTTCAAGTGGATTAAAATCTGGGCAAATTCAAATTACAATAAGCATAATCATATCGGAACTACCACGTGAAGGTGTCCCTCTCCTGCACCCATATCCTGGCTTAACCCCTTGCATGAGGTGACGTATTCTATTGACTGACTGTACAGTAGACCAGTTTTTGCAAAGGGTGTGTGTGAGAGCTATGTATAATTCCTCAGGATCGAAAAGTCTAAGCTGAATGAATCTGTATGAAGGAAAAAAGAATGAAATAAAGAATACGCCCTGAGACTGAAGAAGTAGCTAAGTAAGTGAGAGAGAGAGAGAGAGAGAGAGAGAGAGAGAGAGAGAGAGAGAGAGAGAGAGAGAGAGAGAGAGACAGACAGACAGACAGACAGACAGACAGACAGAATCTTAAAAAAAATATAGGCAATACAATGACTGTCGAATGTATCACTGACCAGCAGGAAAACAACTCCGTAGAACTAAAGCAAACAGAAACACGCACAGAAAAAAAAAAAGAAAAAAAAAAAAAGGAAAGCCACAGGGATAAAAAAAAAAAAAGCATAGAAATAAGAACTTAAGAGGGAAGAAGGGTTAAAAAATTTATCTGTCTCCACACCAGGTGCATGAGGAGCGGCTGGTAGGTCTCATACTGACAGCTGATGCGGGAACGGCAATGTGGCTGACACCATTCAGTCCAGTACGTAATGTTTATTTTATCTTGCTCTCTTCGAAAGATTTTCATTTACCTTATGGGAGATTTTTTCGAACTGGAGAGGTTAGATAAAACTGTCATTTAACTCGACACTGCCAGAAGTAGTCCCTAAAGTGAACAAAATCGTCTTTGGTGTGAAAGGCTAACCCTTTAATCTTTGGACTCCTTATACACTGTATATATATACTGTATATATATATATATATATATATATATATATATATATATATATATATATATATATATATATATATATATATATATATATATATATATATATATATATGTATAACAGAATAGAGGAAGGAAAAACAAATGAATTTAAAAAAAAATGGTCCATATACCAGATTACTGGCGTCCACCATTCATAATAAACCTGTAATAGTTGGACTTGAACAGATGTAGGTTGAAATTTGGAGGGAAACGACTCCGGAGAAGTGCGTTCCAGAGAGATACAGTTCGGAAAATAAAAAAAATTGATAGGCGGAAGTTCTGCAATTTGGCTGTGTGACAGTCCAGTCATGAACGCTACCAGATGCCCGTGTAGCAAGAGGGAAGGCATGGTGATGTGGCACAATGGACGTAAATTTGTCTGAACATTTGCAAGGAAAGTATCTGTAAAATAATGCAAGGGAGGCAACATTCCTTCTTACTTGTGGGGGAGGTAGTTTATTTGAAACAGCAGGGTTATTAATAATTCCAACAGCTTTGTTCTGAATTTTGTCTAGTTGTCTTTGTGCAACCTCTCCACATCCATTCTACAAGGGTGATCAATATTCTAGCTGAGAGCGCACATGACTCATATATCATAGCTAACTGCTCGCCCGTGAAGAAGTTACGGACTCTGTATAATAATCCAAGCTTCTTTGAGGCGGTTTTAGCAAGTCATCTGACTTGAGAGATCCAGGTAAGGTCATTGTTAAGTGAAACAACGAGAATTTCAATACTTTTGGAGATGAGAATATTAGTAGCACTGAAGGTACTGTACGAATCTGGCAAAATCTGTCATTTAGTAAATTGTATGAATTTGGTTTTACTAGTATTAAATGAGATAAGGTTATTTTGTCCCCATTCATTGATCTTACATAAGTAATTGTTGGTTTATTAATGCCGCTACCAGAAGATGTTATTCAGCCTAAGACAGCATGCTTGTAGCGAAGGGGTTTATGACGGGTGTATTTTAGCTCCTTCAGTCAGAAGTCTCTCTTGTGCTGAATAAGACCGTCTGGGAGTAGCAAAACATACCGTATCAAACAAGACGTCACCGGATTGAAGTAGTGAAGCATTTACTGTGATGTCTTTGGTTTTATTACCCGTCCCCGCCCCGGAGAGGCTCTGGGACGGGTATTGTTTTCACTAGGTTTAACTGTTTGTTTGTCTGTCTTTCTGTATGTCTGTCTGTTAACAACTTTACGCGAAAAATACTGGTGCGATTTTGGTCAAAATTACAGGGATGATGGGCTATGACTTTCTGATCACCTGATTAAATTTGGGTCCAAATTGGGCCAAGCTCAGGCAGCGGGTCCAAAAAATGTAAAAAAGAACAAAACAAAAAAAATGGAAAGAAATCGTTTTCTTCGCCATAACTCCTTTCAAATTCGTCATGTCGACATGAAACCAAATCCTAAAGGTGCATCTTTCAAATCCGCATCCTATAACATGCCTCATTACACCAGGGGGGCCACCCCTCAGTTAGTGGTAGGGGGTTCAGTGTCAGGTGGGTAGAGCCTAAAATTTCAAATGAGCATAAGATATTAAATTTTCACCCGATTTACTCCAGATTTGATATGTGACATCTTTGACTAGATATCCTGTTGTGTTTATACGTCAGCACTAAAATGGCTGCCGGGGACGGGTTTGCTGTGCCTAGGCACCGCTTCTTGTTCTTGCTGTTTCCAGACGATTTATTTATGTTTAGGAGGGGTTTATCTAACTGGAGGAGTTAGATCTACTGTAGCCTTCATTTTTTCACTATTTGGGTGCCCTCAGATGCTAAAGAAATTGCATGGGAACAGAGAGGAAAACGCAATAAATGACGTCCTCGGTCTGCGGGGTCAGGACACTCACGACTATGTTTTTTTCTTCTTTCCATTTACTTTTTTTTTTTTTAACAACGTACGGTAGAATTTCATCTTAGTGAAGACTAATGAAGGGATAAGAGAACACTTTCTCTAACCCCCCTAATATGAAATGTATCTCCTATGCTGAAAAAAGGTTTAGAGACAGTAAGAATATTATAAAAAAGAAATGATCACAAGAAAGCAGGTAACATTTTGATCACTAGGCTTTCTCTGAGCTAAGTAAATGCCAGTGCGCCCCCCCTCCCCCCCGTTCACCAACCAGCAAAGAGTTTATTCAAGATGATGTTTAATTTTTCAGGAGGATTTTTCCCGGCTGTTGATGAATAGTGCAGCGGTGGTTTGAATTTTGTACCAAAGAGTGTCCAAATTAACAATAAGGATAAACGATACAGTACTTATTCTCTTATTAGGAAACTGTTTTCAGCTTAAGAAGATCGAATGGCGGGCGTATGACTAAAATACTCAAGTATGTTCAGGGAAACGGGAGGGTTTGGTTGGAATATGCTGCATTGAGTCCAACATCTACTTTAGTGTTCTCATTCCAGGAACTAAAAATAAATACATGTAAATCAATAAACCATTGAATAATTAAATGAATAATATATATATATATATATATATATATATATATATATATATATATATATATATATATATATATATATATATATATATATATATGTGTGTGTGTGTGTGTGTGTGTGTGTGTGTGTGTGTTTGTGTATGTGTGTACAGTGCCAAAAGGAAGAAATGTATCCGAAAAATGATAAAGCCAAGATGGGGAAATGTACCTTATTTAGGTAATGGAAACACCGGGGAGAGGATTAAGTTGATGATGAGGCACAGTGCAGCAGTCAGTTGTTTGAACCATACGAGCAAGCCAAAACTGTATGAATGTGAACCTGACTTCCTGCCTTACTTATCATACCCTGTCACACCCTTGCAACACCTACAACATTCCCTGTCACATCCCCTTGTGACCCCTACCACTCACCTATCACACTCCTGCCTTACCTCCTGCCACACCTACCACATCATTGCCACATCTGCCGCACCTGTCACAATACCTGCTACGCCTACACATCACCTGCCATCCCCTGACAAACAACCTAGTCACTCTTACTTACGCTTACTACAGTCGCAGCAATTCCAACACAGTTTCCACATGCACTCTCATATTCTACGCCCCAAAAGTCTTCCACACTCTTACCCATGCATGAAGCACTGGGTGGTGGTGGGCTAATTCTTGAGTGACAGAAAGTGATGTTCCTCGGCCCCATGAAATTATGTTATCTTTCAGGACTTGCAAAACTAGGCTTGACCGTGTATGGTAGAGCTGCCCGTCCGTATAGACGTTTGCAAGCCGTTACAATACGTACAGCCATGATAAGTTCACAGTGAATCCCCTGTCTCCATTATGTTCTGCCTTCTACAACTTTCATTTTTACCCAAACGACAGAGTATGCTTTCTTCCGATACTCTTTCTTTAGTCATCACATTTATGTTATCTGAAATTAGATCAGGTAACACATTCCACTGTCACGAAGTATCGGCGAACTTTGGGTCATGGGTGTACATACAAGAAACCTAAACAGCTGAAATAAAGCTCTTGTTTGCCAGCTATAAAAAAGTACGGAAGACGTTTTTGTAGGGAATAGATTATTCCTTTCTCCGTGATGGCTTAGTTTACATGATATACTTATTCCCACTCTAGTTTATGAGTGGGGTAGAGTGAGGTGAAATGGACCTTGCATGAGGTAGAGTGGGATGGAATGAGGCTGTGAATGGGGTGGGGTCGGGTGGAATGGAACTGTAAGTGAGGTGGAGTGGAGTGCAGGGGGACAGTAAGAGGAGTGGAGTGCAATGGAGTGGGACTGTGAGTGGGGTGGAGTGAAGTAAAGAAGATTTGTGAGTGTGAAGTGGGTTTGTGACTGGGTGGAGTTGACCTGTGAACGGAGTGAAGTGGGTCTGGGAGTGGAATGGATCATTAAGGAGGAAGGCATGTTTAGAGTGGGGCTTTGAGTGGGGTGGAGTGGGGCTGTACGAGGGGAATGATATGAATGGATGGAATGGGGTAGAGCTTTTACTGATGTGGAGTGAGATGAAGTAGGTTGTCGTGGGATGGAGAGGGTTTGTGATAAAGGTGGGAGAATGGGATGTAGTAGATTGCGTTGGGTTGTGGGTGAGGTGGACTGGGCTTGTGTGTAAGATGTAGTGAGCTTGGGATGGACTGTGAGTGGAGATGAAGTTCGTATGTGAGTGGGGTTAACTGAGGGTGTGAGTGAGGTGTATTGGGTCTGAGCATGGAATTAAGTGAAGCAAAATGGTGTACGCGGCTTGAAGTTGGGTTGAGTGGGGGTGTCCATGGAAGTGAGTGGGGTAAAGTAGGGGTATGAGTGGCTTGGCTTTGGGTGGAGTGGCGTGTGAGTGAGGTTGACTGGGGTTGAGCGGGGTGTGAGTGACGTTAAGTGGTGTGCCAGGAGGGGAAGGGGGCGGGGGTATGCGGGAGGAGGCAACAATGTGTGTGTGTCGCTACTTGGTTTCTTTTGTCCCGGCACTGGTGGGGGGCGCAGGGCAAATGTGACGGGAGACAGGCGCACCCCACCCACACCCTCTCTCACTCACCCACTCTCTCACCACGTCTTGCTCGTTCCCTCACTCCCTCACTCACATATTAAGTCTTGCTAGCTCTCTCACTTACTCATATATTTCCGTTTTGCGCGTTCGTTCCTTCAGTCACTAACATATTACTTTTTACTCTCTCACTCATTCTCTTGGCCTTCCTAACTCGCTCATTACGTCTTCCTCACTTGCTGGCCCACTCACATTAAGACTTGCTCACTCACTCACTCACATTTTGACGTGTTCACTCGCTCACTCACATTTCACGTCTGGCTCACTTGCTAACTCACTCACTCACACAAATATTACGTCTTGATCACTCTCCCACTCATTCACATTCAGTCTTGCTCACTCGTTCAGTCACTCACTAGACCTTCCTCACTCGCTAATTACGTCTTGCTTACTTGCTCACTTACTCACAAATCATGTCTAGGTCATTCGCTCACTCACTCAGTAGAACTTCCTGACTCCTTACTCGCTCACTCAGTCACATATTACATGTTGGTCATTCACACACTCACTCACCAGGCCTTTCACACTCGCCCACTCACTCACTAGGCCTTCCTTACTCGCACATTCATTCATTAGGCCTTCCTCACTCCCCACTCACTCACTAGGCCTACCTCACTCGTTCACTGGGACCTGTTCACTCTCCTCTTCTCATTTTAACTTGGTGTGTCTCTCCTTCATTCACTGCGACTTGCTTTCACCCTTCCTCCCTCAGTCTGTTCTTAATCACTCTGTGTGTTGCTTATTTTCAGGTATTTATGTTGACTGTGATTGATTGTATAATAGCGAAAACTTTCGCCATGTGTGTTTTCTTGCATTTCAGATATGAAACATAAAGACAGAATAGATCACAGTGCTAAATATTATAAATTGCCTTATTTTCCTTTCCTGGGATTCTGGTAATAACTTCTATGACTTCTTTCCAACAGTCACGGTGTCGTCTTTTCCTGTCGACTCTTAAACCGTAGGGAGGAGTGAATGAGTGAGAGCCACTTTATGTGTGTGTGTGTGTGTGTGTGTGTGTGTGTGTGTGTGTGTGTGTGTGTGTGTGTGTGTTTGTGTATGTATGTGTGTATTTGGTTTCGCTTTCAGTGGCCATGTCTTTAATATAGTTTGTTTTACCTCCAAAGATATAATTGTCATAAACTAACAAACTACCCTTATCTACAATATACTTCCTATGTGCTCCTTACTCTGCCTACCTCAGTTTATCTGCCTCACTTACTCTCCCGTTACTCATTCATTTTAACTGGCTTATTCACTCACTCACTCACTCTCCTTTGTCCTGGTTGCGCAAGCCGCAGGGCAAATATGACGCGAGACTGGCATACCCCACTGAGCACTCACTCGCTCACGTCGCCTTGCTCTCTCACGCACTCTGTCTTGTTCACTCACTTTCACTCATTTACTCTGCCTTTTCACTCCCGTCTTCACTCATTAACTCTACTTTGCTCACCCTCAGTTTCACTTACGCTGCCCCATTCACTTTCACTTATTCACTGTCACTCTCTCCCTCTTACTAACTCTTCTTGCACACTGTAACCCATGCATCCTTGTTCACTTTCTCTCATTCATTTGCCTGATCTGTCCTCCGTATTCTCTCTCTCTCTCTCTCTCTCTCTCTCTCTCTCTCTCTCTCTCTCTCTCTCTCTCTCTCTCCGACACACACACACACACACACACACACACACACACACACACACACATCCCTTTCCTCGCCCCTCTCCTCACCTTTTAACCCCAAGTTATTGAAGGGGAAGCCACCTCCTTCACTTCCTCCTGTGACATATGCCCTCTTATAAACGCTGTCTAAACGGTAACACCTCTTATTTTTTTTATTTTTCTATTTTCACTCTATGCTGGCTTCCTCTAACGATTTTACTGAGCTTGGGAATGAACTCCAGTACCGAAGTGGCTAGTGAAGGCTGTATCTAACACCTTCAGGTTAAAAAGTCTTCCAGGAGCTGAACTAGAGTGTGCAGAGATAGAATATAAAAAAAGATGTACTGAAAGAGAGAGAGGTTGCTGTCTTATTCATCTTAAACCCTATTGTGAGAGCTTATCATGGTGTGGTGATTACCTTGGATATATATATTTTTTACTATATGTTTCATGTTTTTATTATATGTTTCATGTGTCGCATATTGTTAAAGTGAAACAGGGCCCAACTTCCAACTTGGACAGGTACTCTTCTAAGTTCACAATGTACACAGCTGCTATTATTTCTAACCCCATCGCTGTGAGACGACTCGGTTAACTTGACTGAAAATGTATTGTATAGCCAATGGGGAATAAGAAAATTTGACTGCGTTCGGGGATCTTTTAAATGGATGGTTAGACTGGCGATGGGAAGTAATAGTGCAAGAGTGTCATCTGTATACTGTACTTTCTTTGTGCCAACATAACAGTCAGCTTGCACTGCTGTCAGCAGGTACAACTTCTACCTGAAATGTCCTATGATGTTCCCGAGTGAACCAATTAGGAAAAAGAAAAAAAGGTTCAGTAGTCAATTAAGAACATTCCCGGTAGTCACATTCTTTTAGGTTATATCATCCATGTTCATATCCAGACAAAGCAGTCAATGTTCACTTTTGTCATATCATATCTAGCCAGGAGTAATCTGTTTGGCAAGGTCATATCAGGACCATTCAGGTGTAATGGTACCTATTCAGACCATTTAATGATCATTCACGTCTTTTCCACCCAGTTCGGCTTAGAGTGATCGCTTATCATAAAGATTTACACAGGACGGTTCAGTTTGAACTTGGTTCGTCCCAGGTCTTCACATCCAGCTGAATTTAAACAGTTAGATTCAGGTCCAGTCACATTTATTCAGCTCATTTTAGATCGATGTTAATTATCCAGGTTCCTTTGAGTCACGTTCACACCCAGTTAGATCAGTTCAAGACTATTTCTGGAAAAATAAATGTCATCTTCAGTACAGATTGCCTCAGTCATGGCTATGATGGCGTGTACCAATAATTAACATGTCTCCATGATGGTATTTCTGATAAAACTTTCAGATATTCAAGGCCCTTTCACGTCCATTTATGGCCATATGATCAGTGTGGGCCAGTATACATCATTTGATGGCATGCATACGATACCATGTGCCAAAAAAGAAAATCAGCCTTACCATTATGATGGTTCCTAAGCTGACGATTCATGTCTTATGGACTGGATGGGGAGAGCGGGAAAAATAGGTAAGATTGACAGGCACGAAGGCGGTGAGTGGTGGGCCGTCATGGGAGGCATATTTTGTGAAGATGGGCACTGAAGGTCGGCTGTTGGTCGAACCAGACATTAATGTTGTATTCACCAGGGTACATCTGGGGTGGGTGGGTGGAGGGGACTGGAGGGGATGGAGTATGCCAAGGGAAATAATTACCGGAAAGATGGCTACCCTAAGCAAGTCAGTAAGGCACAAGTCAAGATAGGAGAAGAAATAAAACTGGGTGGGGAGGGAAGAAAAGAATGGGTGCGGTGGGTGGGACGGTCTTGTAAGGAACTGGGTGAGGTGGGCTAAGATGGAGGTGGATGGTGCGGCAGGATGGAACGAGTGCTCCCTGTGAAATGGGTATTGTGTGAGGGTTTCAATGGCGGTGGAAATGCAATTTATGCTTGATGTAAAAGAGAGAAGGGTGCGAGTGGGGAAGGAAAAGAGCGGGAAAGGCAAGGGAAGAGGTGAGGGTACGTTGCCCGGTATGGGCGTAGCGATGTTATTTTCTGTTAGCCTTGTTTAGAACAGAACAACAACTCAAACACCACCATCACCAAAACGACAGTTAGAAAATAGGCATTTGCGTTCTAACATAACTGGAGTTTCACAACATGGGTTATGAAAGTCGTCAAAAAGGGTTTCTAATATTTCTTTCTAAAAGATATCTGAACTATAAAGTCGTCTTGCAGTAGTCAAAGTAATAAAGAAATAAATGTTAGAGGTGACATTTTCTGACCAATTCCTTACTATTGTCCCAACGAGCATAAATGAATCCTCGTGAGGATAGCCATGATGAAGCAGAGGAAAAAAATTGTTACCGTACTAATAGGGTTCAAGCAATTATTTAATTGAATGCAAGAGGCCTTTCCTGAGTTTAACTTGCTCGTCAAGAGGTAGTAAAGTTTAATCTAATAAAAAGAAGTCATCGTAAATTTGCTGAAGATAGCGTCTTGCCATGCCTGTACTAGACGCTTCTCCTGAGCTTAGTAAATCATCTGTACTCTTATATAGCCATGTTCAAAAAAAAAATATCCAAATGAAGCAGTAAAATAATTAGATCACCCCACATTAAGGTTCGGGTAGGCTGTTAAGGAGGTGGCGTGAGAAGGTATATGAGTAAAAGCCTGACACCATCTCCCACTCCACGCGAATGAATGTTTCCAGGTCTGGCTCTCTGTTTACCACCTTGGGAAAAAACTTTAATCGCTGTGTTTATATTTATTTTTTAACTCACAGGCGCTTAAGCCTCATTCGCCTGAATAAAATCTTCTGGCGTTAGATGGAGTAGACTGCTTTCGACCTTTGGAAGCAACTTTTGGACTCTTTTTAGTCACTGATATTTTTAACTCTCAAGCTCTAATGACTTACATTCATCTGAATAAAACTGTCTTGCGTTATATCATTCAGTTATCGCCCGCCTTTAGAAGTAATGTTTTTGCCTGCCTCTGTGTGTGTGTGTGTGTGTGTGTGTGTGTGTGTGTGTGTGTGTGTGTGTGTGTGTGTGTGTGTGTGTGTTCCCATTATATCTCATGAACGGCTTGGGCTATGAAAATGAATCCTTCAGGGTATCGAGATATGGCCAAAATCTTGGCCGAGTTTGATAATAGGCACTCGGGGTTAATGGCTGCCAAAGGTCAACTAGATTTTATCTCCAACCTTTAGCACCATTATATTTCATGAACGGCTTGGCCTATCAACATGAAACCTTCAGGGTATCAAGATATGGCCAAAAGCATATTCTGGCGGGCGATTAGCATTTGGCTCTTGAATGCTTTTCTTTTATTTACTGGAGTCTTCACTACCATAAGAGGGTTACTAGTATTAAGACTAACACTCTCAGGCTCCTCTCTTACTTGCATCTCAATTCTGTAACATCACTGAGGGGTAGCTTGAACATACTAGAAGAGGCCCTGTTATGGGAGTGTTATGATGCTACCCAAGAAAATTTTCACTCCTCTATCTCGCTTCCACACTCACTTGATATAAGGAATGCTTACTATTAATAAGAGTAATATCTGAACACTTACCAAGGATGCCTTAGTCAGCATCACACTTTCCCAGTGGAGCTTACCACTTCCGGATTCTTTTAGATTAGATAAAAAAAAGAAAAACAAAAGATGACTGCGCAGAAGCTCCCTTCCCCCACTCTCTCTCTCTCTCTCTCTCTCTCTCTCTCTCTCTCACTCTCTATTTATCGTCAGTCGGTGTGAAAATCGGACGCACCGGTTCGAAACCATAAGAAGGCAATCGATCGTGTAATTTCGTAAGGGATGTAGATCCGTCAAAGCCCGTCACCTACCCTCTAAAAATGTTATGGATTATGGTAACCCACACATTTCATGGAGTATTTATGGACCTAGATGTTGCTTGATTATCTGTGTGTGTGTGTGTGTGTGTGTGTGTGTGTGTGTGTGTGTGTGTGTGTGTGTGTGTGTGTGTGTGTGAGTGATAAATGAAAAATGCGTTGTAATAATGAAGGTTAATACTGACCTCGATTTCCTTTTTACTTGATGGCTATAGAGTACTGTCCAGTTTTCTTACGCCATACAGTATCTATTTTTATAAACTAACTGTGATGGTTAATTCCTCACTACCATAATTTTATTTATTTTATCACTGCAACCCCCGAAGAGTTATGTTCAGATTCTCAAGGATATTAAGTAGTTCAGGGGTTAATGAAGGCTGATAAAGATCCCTCCTATACAAAAGATCTCTACTAAGATGAAGTCAACCCTTTGGTGATAAAAGAATATATATATAATACAGACTCTATCATGAGGTTGGAGAAACTAACATCTATCTATCTATTGCCAGACGCCTCAATCCCGTTTGGGGTGGCCACAAACAAATCGCCTCCAAGTCGCCCTGTCCCCCGCCATTTCACTGCCCCGCTCCCAACTCACCCCCCCCCTCTCTCATATACCTCTCCACCCCATCCCTCCATCTCATCCTCGGCCTCCCCCTCCCTCTTCCCCCCTCCACCTCACTCACATACACTCTCTTCGTCAGTCTTTCACCCTCCATCCTCTCCACATGGCCAAACCACCTCAGTGTGTTCCTCATAACGCTTCCTATCACATCCACATCCACACCACAACGCTCCTTTATATCCTCATTCGTCAGCCTGTCTCTACGTGACTCCACAGGCTCCTCTTAAATAACTCATTTCCACTGCTCTCACTCTTGACTTGTGTCCTTCCAACAATGTCCAAGCTTCACTTCCGTACGTTAGAGTTGGTATCACAATACTGTCATGTAGTAACTTTTTCACTTCCATGCTCACTTCCCTGTTTCTATCACTGCTTTCAAGGAACCAGCAACCTTTCTTCCCTGCTGTACCCTTTCAAGCACTTCACCCTCCAAACCTCCATCCTTACTCATCACACTACCCAAATACTTAAACGTACTCACATTTTCCAATTCCTCACCATCTAACCTCGCTGTACATTCACTAACTTCACCTCTCTCAAAGACCATCACTTTACTCTTCCCTACATTCACCTTTAGGTTCCGTTTCTTACACACTCTCTCAAACTCATCCACCAAGCCTTGCAGCTCCCCTTCGTCTTCACTCAACAACACAGTATCATCTGCAAACAATAGTACAGGGAGTTTCCAAACACTATCCTCTCTCACCAGGGCCACTCCAACATCCACTACCCTACCTTGTACCTCTTTTATTACCCCATCCATGTACAGATTGAACAACCATGGAGACATGACACATCCCTGTTTCAAACCAACTTTCAAAGAGAAAAATTCACTTAGTTCACCATCCACACGCACTGCAGCCTTCGCACCATCGTACATACTCTTCACAGCATTCAACAACTTCCCATCTACTCCATATATTCTTAACACTTTCCACAATCCTTGCCTATCCACCCTGTCATATGCTTTCTCCAAATCCATGAAAGCCGCATACAACTTCTTTCCCTTCTCTAGAAACTTTTCCACTAAAGATCTAAGAATGAATATCTGATCTACACAACCTCTTCCCTTCCTAAAGCCTCCTGTTCTTCTCCAACTAATTTCTCTGTTCTTTCTCTAACTCTGTCTATAAGTATCCTACCATACACTTTTCCTATTATACTAAGAAGACAAATGCCCCTATGATTACCACACACTTCTTTTTCCCCTTTTCCTTTGTACAAGGGAATAATTATACCTGATTTCCAATCCTCCGGGACTCTACCTTCCTCCCAGGCCAATCTACACATCTTCCACATCCATTCTACTACTATCTCTCCCCCATGCTTCAGCATTTCACCACACACTCCATCAATTCCTGGGGCTTTCCCCGATTTAACTTTCTTCATTGCTTCCACAACTTCTATCCTACTGATTTCTTCCTGTCTTCTCACCTCCCTCCTTCTCCCAGCCATTCCCCAGCCACTTATACTCGCATTACTTCCATCCTCTACGTTCAACAATTCCTTAAAGTGTTCTCTCCATCTGCTCACTTTTTCTCCCTTCTAACTAACATCCTGGTAAATATTTCCTCATATAACTTGTCACAAAATGATACAATTATGCCTGGCAGTTTCGTACGTTTGTGTGGAGAATCACTGCAAAGAAAAATGATCCAATTCTACAGTAGTCTACAGTGAATATAGTTCTGTGCCGTATTAATACCACTTAGACTTAACATTAACACGGTTTGTAGGAACACTTAGATCGTCAAGGCCTAATTTGTTTGGTCCAAAGATGTATTTTCCAATTTCGAAATCTGGGGTGTGCTTTTCGGATTTCCTCTCGTAATTTGCCTTCTTTGTGCAAGAAAAACTGGAGACATGAAAGTGTTTACTCTTTTGTTTCTTTGTCCTTCTCTCAAGAACAATTAGCAGATGTGTTAGTTTTCCTCTCATAACCAGGAAGTGTTTTTGACGAAAGATCGCAAGACAGGGAAAGTTTCTACCTGCTCTGTCCAAACTTGTAAAAACAAATCCGAGTTGCGACAGGAAATCCACCATAAATATACAAGATAATCCCGCATTTGGTAGTTATTGTCGTCTAACTCAATCAAAATAAAATAAGACATCTTCGAGTTGACAGTGATGGTCCTTAATCTGTTTGGTCCCTGGGCGTCTTTCTTAATGTGAATAGATTCGTCTGTTCGTATCTCTTCCCTCATGAAAAAAAAAAAAAAAACTCTTTGGACTGAAGGTCTGAAAATTGTCATGTGAGACAAATAAGATTAGTAATTTATAAACTTCACGGCAACATCGTTAGTACGTACATTGTTTCTTATTAAATTCTTGCCATTTACAGGTGTCCGTATTTAGATTAAGAGAAGCCTTTCCATTACGGAGTTGGATATAAACCTTGATAAACCCTTGAACTGGAGAGGTCGTTCCTGTGTCGAGGAAGACTGAATGGAAGTGGCAGAAATGAATGTTATATAACGTCACAGGGTAGGAAGGAATAAATAAGACAACGACGCAAGGGACTGAAGTGCGTAGGAAGGGACTGGTAAGGAGGGCAAGACAATAGCTGACAGGCGTAGAGGAGGGGGAGAAAAGCAGAGGCACCCTGGCCAGAATTACCGCTCAAGTTCCATATTAATAACACTTCTTCAGCTTATGCTGTCTTCATTTTTTTTTATTCTATTGTCCTAACTATTAAAGCTACCATATACTTGACAAGGAAATTAGTATAGTATTACTGTGGGATAATCCAAAAAACAAAATGATTAATTTCCTGATAAAGCTAAATTCCTATTAAGGCTTGTACATCTTGCAAATTGGCTAAGACAAATGATAAATATGGGCACTGAATTCATCTTGAGGTACTGAATGGGACCAGGGTTGTGAAGCGGACTCTCTGGCTTTTGTCGACGCTAGGGAGCTCGTCTTACAGCCTAACCAGTTTCCTACCTGAACATACATCGCGCAGATTAAAGATAATGAGATGAAATAACGTGAGGTACCGTAGGCAGCAGTTTATAATTGTGTTCAGAGTTCGGAGGTGATCGTTCAGTGTAATTACCTGGAAACCCTACGGTAATTATTAAGTACTTGAAGATGTGGAGCCTCCGAAGACCGGGTTGGTTGAGCGTGCTTGTACTTGTCATCCTTACCTGGGTTCAATTCCAGTATCATCATCATCATCGTTTTTTCCACTAGTGAATGGGGTGAGTAGGATGCAGAATTCGCCACAGGAGAGATACAAAAGTAGAACTATAAACAAAGTGTCCGATGAGGCGGGTCACACACATCTATTTCAAGCATTTGAAATTTCAGGCTCCACCTCAGAGATAAACTATTCATCCAGTACGTATGGTCACCTCCGTTTATGAACATGTGGTGAAACAGTTAACCCTTCGCTAACAAGCATCTCTCCTATACATTACATACAATACAATGGTCTGGCTGTAGCGGAAAACATGGTCTGTGAACGGAATAAATAGTTATAGATAATGTTTCTAACCTTTCACCGAAAGAAGTTTCCCCGGGACTATACAAGTGTGTCTGCCTTTGATAAAAATGTAATATACAAAATTGTACATTCTAGTTAGTGGAAATCATTTTTTCTGTCTTCATTGTCAGACGTCTCTCCTACGTTAAAAATCTGCTTACCTTTAGCAAGACTCAGATACAAAGATGCCATTTAACAAAGTTTCTTATACTTGTACTATCACACGCAGTTCCTTTGGTCAATAAAACAGTGGATGGTGGACAAAATATAATACAAAGCACATCATTGCATCCTATTGTATTATTACTTCCAGCCCCTTCACTACCATATGTGTTTCCTGTCCTGCATTAAAATGTCTGACGGTAGCAAGAATGAAAAATAAGAGATCATCGTACTGAAGAGACAAATAAAATAGATACAAATACATAAGTGACAAAACCTCTGACAATGATGATAATGGCGATCTAGTTAATCAGTAACGGTGAGAGTAATCAGAGTTATTGGAGTGGGTGAGTGCTACTGATTACCCTGATCGCTCTGATGATTACCTGACACCCGCGTTGACCCCTTCACTGCCAGGACTCTCCCATAACCTGAAAAATAAAAAAGTCTGGCTGAAGCTTGGGTAAAAATGCAGGCTAGTCCATATATTGCGTACACCAGTTCTCGCGTGTTGGAAGGACGGCTCTGTCAGTATTATCGGTGTCTGTCTGCATCGTTTTCTTCTTCCCATAATTTTTTTCATACTTTATAGACTCAGATATTTTAAAAAGATCCATTGATTGCCTAACTAATTATAGCATTTATTTTATTATTTAACAAAGATTCCTAACCCCTTTCAGAGCAGTTGATGACTAGTATAATCAGACTGGAGGATAGATTTAACTGATAACCAAGGAGATTCATTCCTCTCTCATAACATCGGCTCATCAAATTTCATACAACCAAGGCTTAGAACTGACGTTGTGGGGGTAGCCAAGTTCCGCCAGATGAACACAATCTGGTTATAGTGATGTACTGAGGAAGTCACAATTCCTTCGTTCTCCACAAAACCAAACTAAGCTATCCCCGCTGCTAACACGATTAGTGAGAATATACGGACCATCCTGTACAAAGTCGTTCTGGTACTAAAGAGGGTAAAGTTTATAAGCCCTTCACTAAGAAAGATCTGTCTGAAGAAGCCACATTGATTTACCCCGTAAGCCTCCTGGAACGACTGTTACATTTTTCTCTGGTTAAGGTATGAGGATTTCCCCCTTCCTGACAAATCTCCCAAGGTGAGAAGGTGAATGTGAGGAATGCACACGGTGGTATCAATATTAAAGTGAAAAAGTTATGGTTCTGGCGGTGGTGGACTTAAGCCTGCATTCTCGTCAGTTAAGGAAGCTCCCTCACATCTTTTCCTAAGCGATTTATTTTGTTTATTTCGTGTTACTGTCCTCTTCTGTTATATAGATCATTTTAATATCGCCATAGTCTGCATAAACAACATACTAGAGGAACATCCAAAACTAAATCACCAAAGAATGAGGTGCCAGGGAGCCTCCTTAAGAGACGAGAATATTGAGCCTAAGTGAAGTCTCTCATTTTTATCCTCTGACTGAACTGTGGTGCTGTTCCGCCACCTCTCCCCTAGATGTACAATTATGAATAAAAACAGACACTCCATTTCTGCTCTTGCATTCTGAAATTCCTGTGGAATGTCGTTTGAAGTACTGTATCATCGAGTTTCACTAAATGCAGATTACATTCTTCTCTGTAATTTATGAAACCATTCAGGCTAAGGAAGTCTTTTTCATATGTTTTCCCAGTCGACTGTAATCAGCTTATGGGATATTGGTTTTACTTTAGGGATTCATGAAATTATAGATATGCCCTCCAGTTCGCAAAATTACTTCAAAGCTGAGTTAAATCGCCTGGTGATAGTAAAAATTAAATAAAGATAACCTCACCTGACTGAATGGCTTCAGGAAAGATAAATATGTATCATCCTGATCTTAAAGTGACTAAGATTTACCACACCCACAGAAACATCGGTAGAGAGGCAGTCTTTGGTCCCAATGGACGCTGTTTTGAATCCCAACTGAGGGACAAATCCTGCATGAACCAGACCAAGCATCTATTAAATATGAATGGTGGGTGTTAGCGCCGAAGTGGTGACATGTGGAGGTGTATGGTAAGAAGAATGACTGCTGGACCTCATGGGACACTTTGTAATCTATGCCCAGTCGGACACACACACACACACACACACACACACACACACACACACACACACACACACACACACACACACACATGTAAAGTTCATTTTCATCCGAAGTGGGGATTTCGACAGGTCCTTTGTTGACAGGACAGACGTTCTTCAATTCACTGTGTTGGTTCCACAGTGCCGCTAACTTCCTTATCGTCGTGTCTTCCTTGAAACAGTATTTATTCCAGATTATGAGAGAGGATTTTATTCAGCAGAAGGTGAGTCACAATAGCCTAAAATATTAATACTATCACCAGTAGCACTTTGTTAGTGGTCCGGCAAAAGTAGTCGGATGGTCTCATGTAAGATGAGTAAAATCTGTTTTTGGCAAAAATTAGTTCATCACACTGTTCTCTGTCCTTGTCTGGGATCAAATATGAATCGATTCAGGGAACAGGCGACCTCTCTAACCATTCGAGAGGGAGAGAGAAAAAAGTTACCCTCCTGCTAAACTATTGTCGAAGATCAATGCCGTCTTTCACATTCTTCATACTATTCAAGGTGATTGCTAAGGAGAGATCCTTCATAGAAAAGAAGTGTGAAACAATCTCCGCTCATCCCACAGCTACGATAATTTCTTTGTGATATTAATACGATCGTCTGACGTCACCATCAACATTCCCGAGAATGAAAGACAATCGAAGACAATGGACATCGATCAGGTTTCGTATTTACGAAGTATCCTGAGCTTAAGCTGCATGTACAGTTGTTCGCAATTCTTTCCTCTTCACATTTGCAGAACAGAAGATTCCACATCCAGAGAAAATTAGTATTAAAGTGAAAAACTACGAAATACAAAATGAATAATTCTTGTATCTTGGTTTACAGTATTTTTAATGATACCAGACGATATCATTCAGCATGCAAGAGTCAAGCCCTTGAGGTAAAAGGGTTAATTAAAGCCATTTGTAACCCCTCCATTTCCAGAACTATTTTCTAAAGTTGAACCAAATCGTTTATAGGAATAGCAAGAGTAAACAACTATACTTCCTCTGGCTGAAGGGGTTCATTGCAATGTAGACTTGTTTGACATGACAAATCTGTTAAGACCCTTTTCCAAATGCTCCCTAAGATTTAATGTGGGTCCTGTGGGTGAAAAAACCTTACTGCTGCCCAGTGTGGGACTTTATAAATGTTACTCACCATTAACGAAGAAGGAGCTAATGGACTTGTCGTAATATGAGCTGCAATTTAGTCTTCATACACGAGTACATGAAGACGTGGCAACACATTATTCGTAAACTTCCCTTTTATTCACTGAACTTAATGGAGATAAGTCAGATTGTTCTACTTCTAATGAGAATTGTATGACAAAATATTCCTAGAACATATCAGGAGGCGTTCAGCTGTGAATAAATGTTAAGCGCACTCTAAATGCACACTCCATTATCTCGTCTTGCATTTCCATTACTTACGCTTAAAATTTTAAGATGTTTCTAAGAAACAATCTCCATTAACCTATTTAAAATGAGGACTTTTTTTTTTTTTTTTTTTTAGCGAACACCATACGATTTCTTCAGCTGAGACGAATCCTATCTGCCCGAGGAATTGGTAACAGCATATTAATATTTAATAAAGGATTTCCCCGGAAGTCGTGGTCAAGAACACACAAAATATGAAGAGCTTAGATGAATTTTTACATTTTTTTTTTTTTTTAAACCGAAATATCACAGATCTTTTGCGGTTTATGTAATATCTGTAGTAGACTAATTCATACCCTTCACCAAGAGTGTCTTGATAGGATGAGTGAAACTGTTTAGCGTATGATACGTAGCCTACTGTGGAAGAGGACTTTTCGACTTTATTTCAGTTGTGCACTATGAACAGACACTATTTTACTCTAAAGATAACCATAGGATTTTATTTAAGTTAACCCTTTCTGTTCAATGACATTTTGTTAAAAGTGTTCTTGCTAACTTCAGAAAATTTTATTCATGTAATAGGTAGACAGCAAAAATAAGTGAACTATGCACAATGAACAGGTACGATATAATGCCCTTCATCTGGCGATGGTTATTCTGCTGTATTGCATACACCATATGATTATATTTTAGAACTGTATTTCATTGTGAAAATGCCTGTTTATTTTATTTTTTCTCCCTAACTTCAGAGGCATTGCTTGAGATAAGAGCTAGACACTAAATATAACCCAATTGTAACACCCTTTCTGTGACGACGATTACTGCTTTACTTAGGCTCTTATTAGATGATATCATTTATTTAGTTTATCCCTTTCAGGACGATGTTCTGTCATATTTTATTAATACTTGTTTCAGAAGTTGTTTCAGATGTTATTTTTTGTTTAATCCCTTCAGTGAGGAAGATCCGCTATGAGCTAAGTGCCGTACAAGAGCTATCCAGAAAAAACACTGGTAGTATTCAAAGTCTTAAAGCTCTAAGGCTCCTATGACTCACTCTCTGCTGAATAATATCGTCTGGAGATATAAACCAGAAGGCTGCACCATGAGAGTGTTATTGGTGACAGTAATAACACAAGGGATCTTATTACTCACTCTTACTTGTGCAAAATCGTTTGACGTTAAATAGAACCGAATACTGCAGAAGACACAGCCATGATAAATTATACTAAAACGACGGGGTTAGAATCATTCGCCATTAACCCCATCGGTCCAGTAACAGAGAAGTAAATAAATAAATAAGAATATATATATATATATATATATATATATATATATATATATATATATATATATATATATATATATATATATTTATATGTATATATGTATATATATATATATATATATATATATATATATATATATATATATATATATATATATATATATATATATATATATATATATATATATACGTTTAGTATTGATGATTACAGACTATTTAACATGCTTAGGGTCTATAGTACTGAAGAAGTTAATGTAGGCTACAGCTAACCCTTCCAAATATGCAAATTCTCTCCTCCGGTGAATGGAATCGTCTGGTAAAAGCAAGAAGTAAAAAAAAAAAAGTCATCTGATTGGAGAGGTTAAACACTAAGACGACGATTTTTAACTTGTTCTGGCAGCTATCAGACGATTTTACCCAGCTCAGTGGAGACCTGTCGAACTGTAAAGGTCCTCTCCTCCTAAACCACTTCACGACATTTAAGCATTGTCATTTTATTTCTGCTGCTTCAAAAGATTATATTCAGAGTATTGAACACTCTTCGAACAGGGTGGGTGGCTTAGATGCAGCCTTCATTTTAACCCATCTAATATACTATAGCACTAGCTGTGTGTGTGTGTGTGTGTGTGTGTGTGTGTGTGTGTGTGTGTGTGTGTGTGTATTTTGGGCAGCCGAAACTACACATTCAAATCGCACCAAAACTGGCACAAAAATCACAAAAAATTTGCTGATGTGAAAAAACTTGGTCCCATCACGATTGAAAAACTTTTACTATATTTAATGAGCGATCACATTTTGACCCAAAAAACTCCACTCCGGCGCCCGGCATAGGATCTCCATAGAATTTTTTGCCCATAGCTACAACTAAAACATACAGTACTCTAGCAGTAACCATGTGTCTGTGTGTGTATTTCGGACTTGCGTTCGGACAACTTAGGTTCCATTCCCGAAGCTGCAAATAACACGGTCAATTGGTTAGCTGAAAAAAAAAAAAAAAGTGACAGCGTTAGACTAGAACACCCCATACACGGACCATCATGAGTCCTTCGATGTCGCCTTGACGGTCGATAGTGACAACGTTAGACTAGAATAGCACATAAACGTGACTCGGATTACATGAAATGATCGCAATGCGCACGCGAAGCGCGAGGAAACGAGTGAGATGCATGAGGAAACGAGTGCAAAGCACGAGAAAGCGAGAGCGCACCGCGAGAGCCCTCCGCAGGAGCAAGTGCGAAGGGCCCGAAGGGTCCACGAGCACTTGTTCAGTACTAAGGTGTTCTCCCAAATGAAAAAAAAAAAAAATCATCTGGAGATGTATTAATATAAAGAATTAGATCCTCACAATGAATGGGTTTGCTTTCCAGACCACCCATCTCTATTACTGTTCTGTACCCACCACTTCAGCCTTTACCTACGCTAATCTTTACTTTCGGCTCTTCACTAACTCCATCACTTTTTCTCTCTCGACCACCCACGTCCTAAACAACCTTCCCTAGCCAGCCGCATGTGTGTGTGTGTGTGTGTGTGTGTGTGTGTGTGTGTGTGTGTGTGTGTGTGTGTGTGTGTGTGTGTGTGTGTTCTTACCTAATTGTTCTTACCTATTTGTATCTTTACAGGAATGAGTCAAACTCGTACTGTCCCGTGCATTAAACCGTTTTTATCATATATATCCTTCAGTTTGTGAATAGTTTTGGCACATGCTACTTCATTTGGTAGTGCATTCCACTGATCAATTGCCCTATCTGGGAAACAGAATTTCCTTATGTCTTTATCGCCTCTCTTTTTATGTATTTTTTTTGCAGTGTCCTCGTGTGTGTGTGTGTGTGTGTGTGTGTGTGTGTGTGTGTGTGTGTGTGTGTGTGTTGCAAAAAAAAATCCATTTTGTTTTATTGCGATCGAATTTTATTATATTCGATGCAATCAAAGTTTATAGAAGGGTTTAAGTACTAACCTATAACTTTATTTCCTAGTACTTAGGGATGCATACAGAATTCTACATGCATGACAGCTGTTTACTGCTGCACAAAAATAATTAAAAACAATAAAAAGTATTCAAGTATTATATAAAGAAGAGGAAAAATAAACAGTTTGCCTCTGTCTCACTATATCTGACACTTGCTAGGGAAGCCATACACACGTTTGAGATAAGTCCGACCACCACTTTGTCTCAGACCCTGTGACTAATGCAAATGTGCAGCCAAGGGAGACGGAGGCAACCTTTAGCAAGTGTGTGTTGAAATAGATAACTCCTGCCCTTTGCCCGCCACCCAAGTATACCTCATCTTTCTTCCTCTTCTTTCATTCAATGTCACCAACGTTATTTTCTGAAGATTCTTTGATGTGCCGCCGACTTAACATGCTTTTAAACATTCAATAATAGCACTCCCTCTGATATTACGACTGTCGTGATGGGCTAGGTGGGACGGAGATAAACAAGAGTCGTGTAGGACTGGGAGGGAACAATGAGGAAAGGCAGGGGATCATGGTGTGGGGGGAATGATGGATGGATCTTGGGAAAGGAGATGGATGGAGCATGGGAAATGGCTGAAGGATGAGGCAGTGAGGAGTCAAGGGTTATTGTGGGTATGTTAAAGGACGAGATAAAGGAGACCGCCGGCGAGGAGTAGGTTACGTTTGTTAGGATAAGATGACGCATGGGAAATGAAAAAAAAGACGATGCAGTGTGGAGATAGGATGACTGTGGGTATAGCTGAAGGGTGAGATAAAGGAGATGACTGGTTAGTTGAAGTTAATTCTGTAATTTGCAGAGGCTTTCATGATGAGTGAACAGATGCATAAGCAGTTCACTGGGCACTCAGCTGACATTTTCTTCCATGGTACTTTCTAGATTTCTCCACCATAGCATAGAGAACTTTAAATCTTCGATCTCTTTCTTTTTCTCTTCCAGACACTGTACAGCTTGGTGTTTTTGCCTAATTTATTGTCAGTTTGCATCAAACTGAGCACAAGTGTTCCTTGGGCAAATATCCCAAGACACCTTATATATATATATATATATATATATATATTAGCTATTTGAAAGGTTTTGTGGGGTGAAAGTGGAAATCATACAAAGTCTGGGATTCTTTGAACTTGTATGCCAAATAATTATCATGGTCATTTGCAATGAAATCAATGTACTGTCGCTGTGTAGACAGTCCAGCATTTTCTTTGGAGATGCTGGGTGTCCTTATTTTTTTTTTCTCTCTCTCTCTTTCCTTTAGCCTGTCGATCCTTTTTTTTTTGAGGGGGTGGGTGGGAGGGGGATTGAGGTAGGCCAATGGTGATGGTGATAACATAATAGAATGATAATTGCCTATTAGCGAGCTGTCGATTACGTAAGTGACTATGACTTAATGTTATGAGAGAAATGGAGAAACTCCCTACCCAGTGCCCTTACCTGTTCAGCATCATACACCAATGAAAAGTAAAAGTATCTCTCTTTCAGGTGTAAAAAGCCGGCATATTTTATGAGACAGCCACGGTCTAACATGGAGTAACCTGAGTGAAAATAATTAAGTATAAGTGACAGAAGGGTTGGGGTGGCGAAGGGCATGGATGTGAGGTGAGAGGGTAGGGGTCACGTGAAGGAATGGAATGTGGGGGGGAGGATGGGGTAAGGGGATGGTGCATGGAATGAGAGGATGAAGTGAAGGAATGAGGGAGGGTGAGTGAATAAGGAGAGGGTGATGGTGTGGTGTGGTGTGAGTGTGAGACTTGAAGAGATAGTGCTATGCATGGTAAGGGCAGGGGAGGTAGATGTAGGAGTGAGAATGGAAACGGTCAAAAGTAGTTGAATGATGAATGATGGGCAAGTGTGTGTGGCAGAGGTGAATGTGGGGTATAGGTGATGCTGGTCATCATCATCAACATCAGCAGCAGCAGCAGCTGAATAACACAGTTCTTATTGTGACTGTCACCACCACCAACACCATCATCATCATCATCAACATCATCGCTTTATTGTCATCACCATGAACATCAACATCCTATCTGTACATTTTAGTACTGTCATTATCATCCTAACCCTATGCTTACCATTTTCATGATCGAAATCAAGATCATAACCCTTTACTCATCGTCACCATCATTATCGTAATCAGTATTGATATCATAACCCTTTCCTCAGTATCATCATCATCACTACCATCATCATCATCTTCATAACTCCAGACTCATCATCATCATCATCATCTTTGTCATCATGATCATCGTTATTGCTTTCCTCATCATTATCATCATCATGACCCGTTTCTTATGATCATCATCATCATCACTTTTTCTCATCAATATCCTCATCCGCATAATCATAAGCTTTCATCATCATCATCATCATCATCATTATCGTTATTGTCATCATCGTGATCATCATCGTTTTGTTGGAGAGTGAAATGGTGTCCATGAAGGGGTTGAGTGATGTGATTAATGGTGTGACTTAGAGGAATGTTGTGATTGGAGAGGTGGAGCTGTGTGACTGGAGGGAAGTGTAGTGGAGGAAATGGATTGGAGGGGTGATGGTGGTGAACTGGAGGGGGTGGAATAACATGGTTAGAGGGGATGAAGTGGAGGAGCTGGAATGGTGAGTCTGCAAACAAGGCTGAATAGTGATCAGGAAATAAAGGATGCAAACTTGCTCTGAAGAAGGTGCTTGCCTGCACGGAAGGTTGTGGTGGCTTTTCCACAAAATACGACGACTCTTGCGTTGCAGGAGCACAGAAGTTGCCAGAACAATCAACACAGAACATTGGTAATCCCCCCCCCCTTCTCTCTCTCTCTCTCACACTCACACACACACACACACACACACACACACACACATCTACGTTAACTACTTTCACGTTTTCACCAAACATAATAACACGGGGCACTCATAACGAGCCCCACACGTACCTGATAATCATTTAGATTGAAACTTAACGTAAGGAGAGACAAAATAATCTAAACAACATCACTTATACTTAATATATCTATGAATATTTAACCTTAATCGTCACAATCCTAGCCTGGTTTTCTATGCTCCTTCGCGGTGATCTACAGGTTTTCTTCTGGTACTCTCTCCCGTTCCTGAGTAGATAAAGTATAAAAATAAATGCTTGATGGTGCGATCACTACCGGTACATTCACATTCCGAGTACAAAAATTCCGTGGGGTTACGACTTCCACGCAACCCCTGTTAATATTCTTTCACAAAGCGCAAGATTAAGTGAATATTATTTTCAACCGACATATTCTCAGAGATTATAGAATACCTAGACACATCACTTAGCTGACTACAGACCACAAACAGTATATCCCTAACCGTGTGCATTTCTCTATAAACTACACAACACGAGTAATATACAGAGACACACTTATAACACATGTACATTACCATATACACTTAAACACATGCACAAACCCACATACACTGAAACATATGTACCCACCCACATACACTAACGTACAGTCATCATCCCTTATAACAGTCTCTTCACTGTTTGTTTGTTTGTTTTGTCTGTTAGCAGGATTACTGAAAAAACTGAAAGAGAGACTTGGACCAAATTTGGTGGGTAGATAGCCCATGTCTCAGGGAACAATCGATTAACTTTTGGGACCGGTCCGGATCTTATTACAGATTCTGGACCCTGAAAACACTTTTTGGGAAACTCCAATCATTGATGAGATAACCTAACCCATTATGAAGAATGCTTTGGAAATTTTGTTTCCCTTGTAGGAGAGATGCGCTCCACTGAGTTTCCCTCTAGTTCATCTCTTTACTTCTGTATATCCAGAATTCATTTCCAAAGTTCAGATGTAGAGAAATACGTTCACGGAGTCTACCCTGCCAAGCTGATGAGCACAGTGGGCATTTATATTTCATTAATTATTTAAAGATAACTTTTTAATGATTCGTGGCAGGCCGGAAGGATCCATGAGGAAGGTTTGGAAGCGCCATACAGAATTATATAGTTTATTCACATGGAGAATAAACAATGTTCTAGTATACTAAGAAAAATAAGTACAAAAAACATTGCCGTCTACAATGTACCTGCCATCTCTTCTGAAAGTCAATAGTGACTAACCCTCTGCCGGGCAGGTATCAGGTGACGAAAATTATGTTATTCCTAATAATGCTTTTGCCATTATGAAGGAGTAATCGATATTATTTCTAGTGATCGACACAAGTATCACCGTAAACAGACCATATCAGCTGTACAATCAATAAGTTCTTGCAGGAAAATCAGGCCACTTTAGTCCCGAGATCCCCAGAGGCAACTCTGTAAACGAGCGTGTGTTTGTACGTCCCCAGCCTCCTGGTGTGCCAGGACTCCCCGTCACGGCGGTGTTGTGGTGCCACGGATGACGGGACGCGGCGTGTTGGTATGGTCTCCAGGGGGCCACGCCTACACCACAACACACACCACACCACTGCCTGGCTACTACCCACCGTCTCATGATCACACCACACCACGCTACACTACACCGCACCACACCACACAGCACCACACCACACCACACAACTGCCTCGTCACCGTCCTCTGTCTCACCACCACACCGAATCTTGTCACTCTCCCACCACCACACCTACACTAAACCACATGACTGCCTCACCACCACACCATGTCACTGCTCCATCGCCACAACATACCACACCACACTACCACATCGTCACCACACCACAGCACTATCCCACCTTCACATCACATCACTTCCCACCTTCATACCACACTACAATATACCACACCATACCACACAAAACCACACCGTTATCTCATAATTTAACCACACCACGTTCCACCATACCAGTTACCACACCAAACCACATCACCACTCCGTCACCATACCACACAACATCACCACTCTGCCACCATACCACACTACTGCCTCACCATAACACCGCTTCCTACAAAACCACGACACATCCCTGGACATCGCATCACACCACACCAAGCCAAACCACGCCACACCACATTACAATACACCACATCACACTGTAAGACACCAAACTACTACACTGTCCGTCCGTCACATTACTGCCCAACCAGCCAACCACACTACAACACCAAACCACAGTACACCATACCACATCACTGCATCAACACATCAAGCCACACCACTCTCCTTCCACCACACCACACCATACCACAACACACAGTAAAACTCTACATCACTGTTCCGTCTTCACATCTCATCATACCTCATTACACTACACTACTATGCTGAACGAAATCAGACGACGGCACAACAAAGAAAAAACACTGTCTCATCTCGACACCACACCACAGCACACAACACCACATCACACCACACCATAGCACACCACAAAACACCATACTGCAACACATCGTACCACTCCACACTACTGTTCTACCGCCACACCACACTACTGCCTTGCCATCCCATCACACCACACATTATCATACCAGTGCACCACCATCACACGACACCACTTCCCACCACTACACTCTCACTAAGTCGCACCACACCAAACCACACCAGAACACTCCACTACACTACACCACACCACGCCGCACCTTACCATCCCACCACACCTAATTACCACTCTATACCACAGTTCCACCACCAAACCACACGACAACTTATTGCCAAACTACACCACCCTACACCAGTCCAATCACCAAACCAAACCACACATCATTACCACACCACACATTTTTACCACAATGCACCACACTATGCTACAGCCCCACCATCAAACCACATCACACACATCACATCATATTCTGACCTCCACAGTACACCACAAAACCAAACTACGTCACCAGAACACACCACCAAACCACAGCACCATGATATACCACACCAAACTAAACCATTACACAACACTACCTTGCCAGAATACACCACCACACCACACCACCGCATTACACCATACCACATCATACAACTCCGCATTACGACGCACACCATCACACTACATAACACCACACCACACCACAGCTCAACACACCACTCCGCCACACCACGCTACATCACACCACACTACACCTACTCACCAAGCCACTCCACATGGTGATTTCTATCCTCACAAACCTCAACCCTTCCTTAGTCTATCATATCCTACCGCCCTTAAATTATGTAAATCAATTGCCTCCCCCTTCTCTCTCTCTCTCTCTCTCTCTGACACACACACCTACACGCACACACACACACACACACAATAAACAGATATGTACTTAGATACATATATGCATGCATTATTATATACCAGCAGAGAGAGAGAGAGAGAGAGAGAAAGAGAGAGGAAGGGGATAGTATGGAAAAGGAAACGGAAAGAAGCGAAAGGACATAGTGAAGAAGAATAATGAGGGAATGAATGAAAAAGAGAAGGAAGGAGAGGAAAGGCGAGGCGAATGTAGAGAAAAGCACAAAAAAATGAAGAAGAGAGAACGGGAAGAAAGTGGAAAGGGAAATTAAAGGACTGGCAAAATCTATACAAAAACAGCAGAGGAAATACACACAAACCCAGCTAACTCCTTCAGCTTTTGACCCACGCGGCGTTGTTGGCGTGAAGTCGACAACAATTGAATAACTCATCACGTCTTCTCTCTCACGCCAACTTAAGTGCTCGGCGTGTGTTGCCTGTCTTGGTGCTGTGGGGGTGTTGATGTGTGCTGAGATGTGTTGTTGTGTTTTTGTTGAAGAGGTGTTGATGTGTGTTGCGAGGGTGTTGAAGGTGTTGATGTGTGCTGAGGATTTGGCGGTGCTCTGCTATATTATTATGAAAAGGTATGTGTTGTGTTGTGGGTGTGGAGGTGGATACGTTGTTGTGACTGTGTGACTGTCATAGTACTGTTGATGGCGTTCATGTGTGCTACGGAGGTGGATTAAGGTCATTTGGGGGTAACTGTTTTTTTCTTTATTTATTGTAGAGAAAAAAGAACCGCAGGCTAGAGCTCACAATGCTGTTCAGTCCAAGGAAAAAAAAATGAGAGCCAATTCCAAGACATTCATTGAGGTATGTTGTCCTTTGTGATGTGGGTGTGGAGAAGCTGACGCTGTGGGAGGGGCGACACTGTGTACTAATGAAGTGTGTTGTTTCTTTATGTGTTGTGAATGTGAAGGAAGTGTATTGCTGGTGCAGATACACTGGTGTGGCCGTCTGTTGTCTTAGTGCTGTGGAGGACGATGTTGACGTGTGCTGTTTCGTTATACGTTATGGATGTGGAGGTGTTTGCGTGGATGTGGGGTGTCGCGATGATGTGATTCGTGTTTCTGTTTGTAGGTTGATGTGGAAGTATGTTGTTTGTTTTTGCTATGTGATGGAGTTGTTGTAATCATTTGCACTGTGGTTGGATGGGAGTCGATGTGTGCTAAAGATAGGCATTACTGTGGGTGTGGAAATGAGTTTGTAGTAGTGTCGCTGTTGTGACTGTGGGAGGTAATCTATGTGTTGTGTATTAATGCATATCTCTTCTCTGTGTGTACGGTGTGTTGTTATAGGCTGTGGTGTTGTTTGAGCTGTTGAGTATTCAGATGTTGATGTGTGCCATAGAGATCTGTGGGTGTGGAGGGGAAGGGGATAGTATGGAGGAGTGTGTGTCGTGAAGTGTGTTTGGGGTGTGGAGAGACGTTGTTTGCTGTTGTTTGTCTGTCGTGGTTAGGAGATGAACTGTGCCACATATGCAGTCATTATCTCAGTGCTGTGTATGATGCGATATGTGTTGTTTGTGTTTCTAATGGAACTGTGGAAGTGCAGAGGCGTGTTGTAAGGCAGTGTGTTGTGGGTGTGGAAAATAGTATGTTCCTGTGTGCCCTTCTTGTGGTTTGGGGGTATTGATGTGGCTGATGTAGTTGTTTTTGTGTTTTAGTTGTCGGTGTAGCAATTGTTCCGGTGCCGCAACCCCTTGGGGGCGGAGTCCAACCCTGCCTAAAACCTGGTCTACCACTGTGCTAAATATGGTTTTCCTATAATTAAAACTATGGTAATATATACCATCGTTGAATGGAACCCGCTTGGCCTCACCTTCCAGGAGTGCGGACCTAGGGGCCATCCTACCAAAAATGTGGTCTGGATGGGGGTTTACTACTAGGCAAATTTCGTCTTCATAGGAGCTCCTGGACGCTCCGTGTTGCCAGGTAATGCTTTCTTTTAAAAATGCCTCATCATGATCATCATCATCATCATGATCATCATCATCATCATCATCATCCGCGTGGGGAAATACAGTATCTCTCCCTCTTTGTGGAGGGAGGATACGATGGCACAGCTGAACTGAAGAGTTTAACCCTCCTCATGGACACGCCTTGTTTCGTTCTGTATTACCTTATATTTCAGCGAGCGCCAGGTAGTTGTATTCAGGTGAGAATGAGCAAAGGAACATGGTAACGTTATTACTGTCAATATTAATGTTATGATTAGGACAGCTCAAGTACTCCACGCTAACCTACGTGAAAAAATTTCATTCAGCTGAGAGTGAATTCCGGGAGTAGGAGCATGTTCAAGGGAGTGAGGTAAGAGATAAGTTGGATAGATAAAGGATAGGCATATTTATAGCTCTTCTTTTTAGCCTTCAGATAGTCAGTGATGTTTTTTCGTTTTTTTGCTGGCCTCGTTAATACTAACCCATCAGTATAATGACGTCTTTAATATTTTACTCTTAACGCCACTGCATTTAGAGATTATAGAAGTTTTAGGAGATTTGAGGTCATAGTCAAGCTGAATAAAATCGTCAGGCCGTAACAGATTTACAGACTACTTTTGGCAGCAAGAGTAGAATGAAAAAAAAATCACAGTACCACAGAAGATAAGAAAAAGACGTGTATGAAAGAGTTTCGTCCTGTATTTTCGCAATATAAAGATACGCAGGACTAACGAAACTTTTATTTTTCTTAGAAGAAATGACTGCTTCCCCATAAAACCTAACCTTGTCCTCCTCTCTAGTCTTATTCTCACCTCCTTTCTTACGACAGCCTTCTTTTCCCCCTCATTACCATCGTCCCATTGCTCCTCCCCGCCCTACCCTTTCCGCGAGTTGAGTTACCATGACTATTAATTTGCTTCATTCTGGCCAATTCCAGATGATTTTATTTAGATTTAGACTAGAAAGGTGGCTGGATATAGCCTTCATTAACCCTTTCGCTACAATGGCGTCCCTAAAAATCTTACTCTTGCCATCCTCGAGGGATTTTACGCAGACTGCGAAAGACTGGAGAGGGATGGATATAACGCTCATTTAATTATAGGCTTCGTTAGCCCTTAAATCGATTCAGTTTGATGACGTATTTTAAAAGATTTTTCATGTTCCTTAGAGGTTATAGTGCTCAGTTTAGGAGAGCACAATAATAGTTGAGAATTGAGTGAATTCTACATGTGCTCCCTCCACCTCCAAAAGTCTCTCTTAAATTGAGTGCAAAATCGTTTGTAGGATGCAATAAAATGCTACAAGATGTCAGAGGATCCAAGGGGTTAACTGTGACAGTTTAGTACAGCTGTCCAACATTACCAGACTTGAGCAAGCCAGATGCTATAATCCATACATACGTTCATACATACATACACATACATTAATAATATATATACATTCATTCGTGCATACATCCTACGATAAGTTCTCCCTAAAGTGTAAGAAGTCGTTCAGGGTAGCTGGAAGAAAATGTCTGAAGACGTTCTCGGGCTCTCTTACGGTTTCTATCCTTCTATCTGTGCCTTCATCTATAGCTACCTTTTGGTCGTTCTATAGCTGCTGATGTAGACGGCCATCGTTCTTCTCCTAGATCTATCAGTAGTGGTGTTCCTCAGGGCTCTGTCATATCACCAACTCTCTTCCTTTTATTCATCAGTGACCTTCTAAGCTGTACATATAACCCTATCCACTCATACGCTGATGATTCCACCCTTCACCTTTCCATTCGGTTTTCGCAACGTCCATCTCAGCAGTTACCTCAACAAACAAGGGATGAGGCTATGGCACCCCTAATGTCTGACTTGGCTCTTATCTCTGACTGAGGTAAAAATAATCTGGTTGTTTTTAATGCATCAAAGACTCAGTTCTTACACCTATCAACCCGACAAAATCTTCCACAGGAGTACCCACTGATGTTTAATAATATCCAGCTTAATCCTGCATTATCCTTAAACATACTTGGGGTGTCATTCTTTCGGGACTTATATTGGAAAGATCATATTACATCTCTTGTAAAATCTACTTCCAAGAGATTAGGTGTGCTAAGCCGACTTCGTACATTCTTAACCCCTGCACGGTTGTTGACTTTATACACGGGTTTTATTTACCTCTGTGTTGAATACAACTCTCATGTGTGGGGAGGCTCCCCATGATCGTGGCACTTTGGAGCTGCAGATTGGGAGGCCCTCAGGCAGTACTTCTTTGATTTTCCCTGGAGTGATTATTGCTTCCATGGCCGGGAGCCATCTGAGTGTGCCTTGCGCATTATGAAGGTTATTCTCTCGGGCATGGAAGCATACATTTCCTTCTCATATCCTTTGGCTAATGCAAGAAAGACCTGGTTTAATCACGCTTGTTCTAGTGCTGTCCACAACGAGGAGAGGACCTATAAAAGGTACCAGAGTCAACCCACCCCTAACTCACAACTTTTTTTATATTGCTGCCGAGAATCATGCTAAGTCTATTCTTCACTCTGCTAGAAATAATTTCATCCGTGCTAAATGCTCTCAACGCTCCAACTCGAATTCTTCCCGCTCCTTTGCCAAAAACCTTCTAACAACATTACCTCATCATCCTTCCCTCCTCTTTTCTACTCTTATGGCTCTGTAGCTATTTCTTCTACTGATAAAGCAGATCTCTCCAGTCAGACTTTCTCCTCCAATTCCACCTTAGACGATTCTGGTGCTGTTCCTCCATCACTTACCCCCTCAGACTTCCTCAAGGCTGATATTAAAATTTCTTCAGCTGATGTATTTTCTGCCACCACTAGCCTCAGCACTAACAAGGCATATGATCCTGATGGAGTCCCTCTGGTTGTCCTCAAGAACTGTGCTTCTGCGCTTACACCCTGCCTAGGTAAACTCTTTCGCCTTTGTCTATCAACTTGTACCTTTCCTTCTTGCTGGAAGTTTGCTCACATTCAGCCAGTCCCAAAGAAGAGTGACCATTCCCAACCCTCTGACTATCGTCTAGTTGCTTTAACATCCTGCATATCAAAAGTTTTCGAGTCAATTCTTAACAGAAAAATTTTAAAGAATCTTTCCTATCACAACCTTCATTCCGATCGTCAGTATGGATTCTGTCAGAGACGCTCCACTGGCGATCTTCTCACTAACATTTCAGACTTCTGGTCATCCTCCTTTTGGGACTTTGGCGAAAGCTTTGCCATTCCACTTGACATCTCAAAGGCTTTTGATCGAGTCTGGCATAAATCTTTAATATCCAAACTGCCCTCTTACGGTTTCTGTCCTTCTATCTGTGCCTTCATCTATAGCTTCCTTTCTGGTCGTTCTATAGCCGCTGTTGTAGAAGGCCATCTTTCTTCTCCTAGATCTATCAACAGTGGTGTTCCTCAGGGCTCCGTCCTATCACCAGCTCTCTTCCTTTAATTCATCAATGACCTTCTAATCTGTACATCTAACCCTATCCACTCTTAAGCTGATGATTCCACCCTTCACCATTCCATTCGGTTCCCGCAACGTCCATCTCAGCAGTAATTTCAAGAAACAAGGGATGAGGCTACGGCACACCTAATGTCTGACTCGGTTCGTATCTCTGACTGGGGTAAAAATAATCTTATTGTTTTTAATGCATCAAAGACTCAGTTCTTACACCTATCAACGCGACAAAATCTTCCACGGGAGTACCCACTAATGTTTAAGATTATCCAACTCAATCCTGCATCATCCATGACCATGCTTGAAGTTTCATTCATTCGGGACTTAGGTTGGAAAGATTATGTTACATCTCTTGCAAAATCTGCTACCAAGAGATTAGGTGTGCTAAGCCGACTCTGTACCTTCTTTACCCCTGCAGAGTTGTTGACTTTATACAGGGGTTTTATTCGCCCCTGTGTAGAGTACAACTCTAATGTGTGGGGAGGCTCTTCACATACAGCTCTTCTCGATAGGGTGGAGTCAAAGGCTTATTGTCTCATTAACTCTCCTCCTCTTACTGGCTTCCTTCAGCCTCTGTCTCTTCGCTGCACTGTTGCATCTTTATCTCTTTTCTATCACTACTTGAATAGTCACTGCTCCTCTGAACCGTCTGCTTGCATCCCTCCACCTCTACGACGGGCGTGTAGCACCCGTCCAGCAACAAACTCTCACCCCTTTTTTTGTCCAACTCCCTAATGCAAGAGTTAACCGTTACTCCCAGTCCTTCATTTATGCAACAGGTCATCTCTTGAAATGTCTCCCTTTGTCTGTATTTCCTAATTCTTATGATTTCCAGTCTTTCAAACGCAGTGTGTCCAGGCATCTCGAAATTAACGGATCTTGAATTTGGGTCTGTTTTGTATTGTTTTTGTTTTTTTCCCTTAGAAGGAACGGTTTGCGGGCTCCTGGCATTTGGTTCCTTCTTTCTTAAAAAAAAAAAAAAAAAAAAAAAAAAACAGCTCTCCTCAAAAGGGCGGAATCTAAAGCTTTTCGTCTCATCAACTCTCCTTCTCTTACTGGCTCCCTTCAACCTCTGTCTCTTCCCCGCACTATTGCATCTTTATCTCTTTTCTGTCGTTACTTCAGTGGTCACTTCTCTTCTGAACTGTCTGCTTGCATCCCTCCACATGTACGACGGGCGCGTAGCACCCGTCTAGCAATAAACTCTCATCCCTTTTCTGTCCAACCCTCCAATGCAAGAGTTAACAGTTTCTCCCAGTCCTTCATTCATGCAACAGGTCAGCTCTGGAACAGTCTCGCTCTGTCTGTATTTCTTACTTCCTATGATCTCCAGTCTTTCAAACGCAGTGTGTCCAGGCACCTCGAAATGAACGGGTCTTGAATTTGGCTCTCTTACTGTTTTTGTTTTTTTCTTGGAAGGAACGGTTTGCTGGCTCCTGGCCTTTGGTTCCTTCTTCTTTGCATTAAGAGAGAGAGAGAGAGAGAGAGAGAGAGAGATGGTGTGTATTCGTGACGTGCTAGCTGTAGCGTTGCATGACCGTTTGAGGCGACTCAGACATGCGTACACGTAGGTGTTTTTGTCAATACTGTAAGTCAGAGTGGTTTGCGTTGTGCTTGACGTATATGTTGCCGGTGGTGTCAGTGGTGGTGGGACTGTGGGTGTCGTAATGATGGTCTGATACCTCCGCCAGCGAAGCTGAAGAAGGTTATATATACACCTAAGTCTGTCTGTCTGGCTGGCTCTTTGTCCAGACTATGTCTCCAAGAGTTCTCAGTGATTTTCAATGAAATTTTGTGGAAGGGTAGGCCATGGGACAAGAAAGATTTTTTTTTTTTAAATTTTAGGGCAGATCCTGATCCGGATCCAGATCCTTTTCAGTGGCAATGGCACTGGGCGAGATACGCGCTCTCCGAGTGCTTTCTGGTTATTATTGTTTTTGTTATAATAATAATAATAATAATATTAATAATAATAATAATTTATTATTATTATTATTATTATTATTATTATTATTATTATTATTATTATTATTATTATTATTATTATTATTATTGCCGTTGTTGTACATGTTTCTATTGTTGCTTTCTGCCGCTGATGATGTCGTTCTAGTTGTTGGTGACGGTCGAGGTCGTGGTGTTGTTCCTGTTGTTATTGTTGTTGATGATGATGGCATTAGTCTTGTTAATGCATTGGTGTCATTGTTCTTGTTGATAGTGCTGGTTGGCTACTGTTCTGGCTGACATGGTGTTGCTGTTGCAGACATTCGCACTGTTGCTGGTACTGTTAATGTATCTAATAGTGTTGCCCTTAATGTGAAAGTTTTGTCGTTTCCATTAATAAGCTTATTGTTATTAATGATGTCTTAATATTTGTTGCTCTTGATGTGAAACTGTTTAGTTATGTTCATTAATACGCCCATTACTGTTAATGATATTTTAATATTTAGCGTGATGAGTGCTGGCTCAATTCTTGCTAGTTCAGAACTGAATGGATTGAGAATGACAGGTGTTCCCGGTAGTCAGCTTAATGGAAAATGCAAAATTACTCCTTTTGATTCAAGAAATTAACTCTTAAAGTCCATTGCCTCACTGTCAGCTGAATCGTTTAGCGTGAGCCGGAGTGGAACACTAAGACTACGACCATGAGAGGGTTGTTAATGATGTACTAGCACCCTCACGCTGCAGTGACTTACCCTGTGCTGAAGATTATTGCCCGATATTAGCTGGAATAAAATACTAGAGAAAATGCGACCAAGAAGAGTGTTAATAGATCGACGTGTAGCAGGATGATGAGGAAGGAGTGGAAGAGCTGAGGGTGAAAATAGTGCCATATGGGATGGTACTCTCGTTGACTTAGGAGCCTTTATAACACCTCCTCCTTAAATATTTTTGTTTACAATTTACGGTATATCAATTCTTTGCGTGTTATAACAGATACTTGATTTTTTATTTTTTCAATATCGACACAGACCGAATACAAAGCATAAAAGGAAGTATCAGCATCTACATGTTTATAAAATATACTGGTAAGGATGAGGCATTTGGGAGCCTCCTTAACTGACAAGACTACGGCTCCTGGAGTGGTATTCTCAGGTATATTATCGAGCAGCTATCTCTCTAATTGCCGATTCTGAGATATTGGAAAATTAATTCACGTGGGAAGTTTCTGCACTCCGTTCGTTGTCCTTCCTCCAAAGTGGAAACAAAAGTACGTTAGTTTTCACTCTTGTAAGTCAGATTTGTTTTTGTGGGAAGAACAAGGGACAAGGATGATTCTACACCTTTATTGTCCTAAAGAAGTTATTGCATCTATTCAGAGGCTTGACTGTTCCAGCTGAACGAAGCTTACATGAGGGAATGTTAGTGCCAACTTTAACATACGGGTGTGAGACTATGGTGTGGCATGAAAATGAAAAGTCAAGAGTAAGAGTAGTGGAGATGGGACTGCTGAGGAATGTATGTGGAGTACAGAGGGTGGATAGGATACGAAATAATGTGATTCGTGAAAGGTGTGGAGAGAGGAAGTCGGTGGACACCAGAATCGAAGAGAGTGTGCTGAAATGGTATGGTCATGTGGGAAGAATGGATAACAATAGAGTGATGAAAAATATATTCCTGAGAGAATTTGAAGGAGGGAGGAGGCAAGGTAGGCCATGGAAAAGTTGGAGAGATATGGTGGATGAGTGTTTGAGGAAGAGAGGTTTGGAAGTCGGTGAGGCTAGGGAACTGACAAGCGATCGAGCTGGCTGGATGAATGTTGTGAGGAGAAGTGCATGATCAAGGACTTTGGCACCCCTTGTGAGCATGGCAGCGGCCGGATTGACTCAATCGGATATGTTTCTGTGAAGCTGCAGAATGTAGTGAATGTTTTTGGGGTATCCAGTAGAGCCAGGATTCCGGGGGCTTGAATGATGAGTGAATGGAAGCGTGGCCTATTGGACTGGGCAAGTTTGTGCTGTCTGGACATTGCTACTCCTCATCCTGCCCTTGGGTGGGAAAGGAGATCCGGATGATGATGATGATGATGAAAAAAAAAATCTGAATTAAGACACAATCGAGAGTAAAGTCTTCCAGAATCCTCCTCTGGGATCTCCTCGGATCACTCAGTTATTCACACACCCTCCACAGTTGGTAATAATACGCGATCTGTACTGTAACACCGTCAGTCCGAGAACACTTTTCAGTTGTTCTCGCTAGTCAGATTATTTTATATAGCTTGGGAGATCCGCCCCTTTGTAGCGAAGTGGCTAATAAAAACTATATCTCAATAAAAATCTTTCAATTCTAAGAGTCTCAGAGCACCTGAGAAAAATCATCAAAACAGGAAGGATGAAAAAAAAAAATGATATCGTCAGGCTGAAGGGGTTAAATACAGTGAGCTTTCAGGAGGTCTGGGTTAAGAAATGAAGTGGAAGTAGTTTTGTGTGTGTGTGTGTGTGTGTGTGTGTGTGTGTGTGTGTGTGTGTGTGTGTGTGTCTTCAGTGTAGAGCTCACAGTCTGTACTTAACTGTTTCACTCTAGTGGTGTGTTTTCAGTTTTAGTATTGCTACCTTCTGTCTATCGCCAGACGCCTTAAATCCGTAAGGACTAGCAACGAACGTCCTTATGTGACCCTGTCCTCTGCCATCTGTCTGCCCACTCTCCAACTCAAACCTCCCCCTCTCACGTATGCCTCTCCACCCCATTGATCCACCTCACCCTCTGACTCCCCTTCCCCTTCCCCTTCTTCACCTCATTCACATACACTCTCTTATTCCTTCAAATGATTATATTCAACCATGAGAGAGACTGTCCGAAGTAGCGGAGTTACCTGATTATAGCCTTCATTAAACTCTTCCTTTTCTGGTGGCTCTCCTCATGTGAATAAAACAGCACACACACACACACACACACACACACACACACACACACACACAATCCAACTGAGGGACGCCCTTGTGATGATGTGATTACAGGAAATTACTCCTCATATTCTCCTTTCCCAGAGAAGAAACTTGCAAACGAAGTTATTGGGTCTATTTGACTTAACTTCTTTGCAAACACCTGAATTATTTTTCTTACTGCTCCCAGACGATTTTATTCAGCTTATGAAAGACCTCTTGTGGCATTAGCAACAGCAGCAGTAGTGTAGTAGTAGTAGTAGTAGTAATAGTGGTAGTGGCAGTAGTAGTAATAGTAGTAGTAATAGCATTAATAGATTAGTGATAGTACTGTAGTAGTAGTACTAGTAGCAGCAGAAGTAGTTGTAGTAAGAGGTTAATAGCAGTCGTAGTAGCAGTAACAGTAGTAGCAGCAACAAAAATAACGGTAGTAGTAGTAGTAGTAATAGGTTAATACAAGTAGTAGTAGTAGTTGTGACAGTAGTAGCTGAAGTAGCAGAAACAATAGTGATAGTTGTATTTGTAGTAGTAATAGTAGAATCGGTAGTACAGTAGTACTGTAGTGGGCGCAGTGGACTGCAGACTGAAGTTGCCCTTCTCCGGAAGTCCACCATCCTCTTATCGGGGAGCAGGGAGGAAGTTGAGAGACATTTGTACTGATGCCATTCAGGCTTCACACAGTGGCACCAGGTGCGTCGATGCCATTGTGTGAAGGCGTCTCTTTTCAGCGCTAGATCTCGTAGTAAAGAACAGTCTATCCTAAGCTGAATCAAATCGTCAGTGGATGGCAAGAATACAGTGAATAAAACGACCCCTGGCTGGATGGTTCAGCATGCTCAAGCTCTTGTTACTCGTTTTCAGCTGAACAAAAATGTCATGATGGTAATAATACAGGGTGGTCCATATATAACGCTTCTCATCTACTCCGCCGGGTGAATTTTCATGTGTTACGGGGGCGGCTTCCGTAGTGTTATCAGTGTCTTTCTTGCGTCATTTCTTCATTTCCTATTCCCATTGCCACACCCACGCGCACACCAGCAGGCTGAGGTGTCTTCACAACACATGATACAGTCAGGTGAGCTTCTAGTATAGCGCTGTTTACGGACCACCCTGTACAATGAAAGAGAAGTCTCAAGGCTAAATGGTAATGAGAAATGACTCTGAGGTCTGACGAATGAAGAACACAATTTACACCAACAAATATCGCATGATTTGGTGCGGCCTTCACACAAAAATTACATATAATATACCTGGGAGTAAGCAAGTATGTAAGTAATTCACGATTTATATCACGACCATTTGCTGACTTGGAAAATTAGTGGTGTCAACGAAATGATGTAATTGCTGTTATCCTGTAGATTAACCTTCTTCATATGCTGCCATCGTATGTAGTTAGGTAGTGCAGCTGCAATCCCAGTGTTCGTATTACATGTCCGTGGTTCCTAACTATACTTTGTTCACACTATCTAGGCGTGAAATTGGCATCTCTTCATCATGAATGTCCAGCTGTAGGATGATACTGTACCAATACTAGAATATTGCCCTTGTCATGCAATAGGGTTGAGGAAAAAGGATATATAGGCTATAGTCGTAGTACTGACTTATTTTGCCAATGAGCTACGGGAAATAAACTACAAAAGGATATAAATCACCTCTTACTTAAAAGGAAAAAATATATTAGAATGGGATATGAACCTTTCCTACTTAGTGGATCGTTACCGGTTGGTCTGTCCGGCACGTGGTAAGTACTGGCAAGAGGGGGCGATTACCATCCACTTTCTGTAGGTGTTGCATCACTAAGTAGAATCAGGTTTAAACTTCCTCCTGTCGCGTATTGCCGTGGCTGTAGAGAGCGTACTTGCTTCATGGTGCAACCTGAATGTTTTAGCGCGCGACTTCAGGCACGAATGCCAACAATTTTCTTGTCAAGCAATTACGGAGTTACACACCAAATACACACACACACACTGACACATTCAATCATAAGAGAGAAAACACAATGGTCTTTACAATCATGCCAAGTTCTTTGTTTTAAAAACTGAAACACAAAGGGGAAAACGAAAGCCCCAGTTATACTTTTTTTTCTTTTGGCTCAAAACAGAATTGGCATTTTCATCCCTAGGATGCATTTTTTATTTTATTCTTCCTGACTCTAGTTGATCTGATTCAGCTTAGGAAGGAAATCTAGAGTCCTGATGATTTTGCTCCAGCATCGAATAAAATCGTTTGGAGGCAGCACGATTAAAGCAAAAAATTCTTCATCTTGTTAAAGTTGTCGACTACGCTCTGCAGCTATCTACAGCTTATATTCAAAAGGTGCTCCCTAAATGCTCATCAGAATACAGGACTTGCCTGCACCTTGGCGTTCGTAAGGTAATATTCGTGAAAATACGAGTGACGCGATGTGTGCAAACCCCCATTTTCTGACGGTTACGTCACTGGGCTACCCACGCAGTTGTTAAATCTCCCACTTCCCTACTTTCTTTTTCTCTCATTCTCGATCCTACCTCACCCAACTTTAGGTGGGTAAAAAGGTGATGTTGATGATGATGATTTATGGAACAGTTGTGGGTATTCAGTGTAGTCTGCCTGCATACCGTGCCACAAAGCATATTCACCAGCGAAAAAGAGAAGCCACACACCCTTTTCATTCATGGTGGGTTTTATAAGTCTCACCAGTCATGAATGAAACAATACCAGCATGTTGCCAAATCAGTATGGACGGAAACTGTTAATGTCGGTATGATTATTACATAGGATGACTGCTGGGCCTCAGAGAACGGAATGCCATGTCTAGGACTAGAGCAGGATTAAAAAAAAGAAAAAATAAAGATAAACACAAACTCAGACACGATATTTTTGCAATGTAATCTCTGTTTTAATCCCTTCACTACGATGATCCCTTGATTTTTATTCTCATTTCCTCTTGTCGGTTTCACCTCTACAGTCCGGTTACAATTATATTATTTCATTTATTTATATACATTTTATTTTTGCAACCCCCAGACCTGAGGAAACCTTTTGTTGTTGGGGAATTAGGAACAGTATTCATTTCGCACTTCAAACACAGGTTTCTCTCCATAAGCTGAATAAAATCATCTGAAAGTAGCAAGAATAAAGTGAAAACTATATTATGGAAATGAGGAAGTTAAATCAGCTCCTGAAGGATCTCTCTGACTAAAAGGACTATGAACAAACTTCATGAAATATTTTATACCCATATCTAGATACTGTATGTGCACAATTACTTATATATATATATATATATATATATATATATATATATATATATATATATATATATATATATATATATATATATATATATATATATATATATAGATATATATATATATATAGATATATATATATATATATTGTCAGACTCTTGACTGCCGCAGTTATCACCTGACCGGATGTAGTTAAATAATGTGTGGGGTTGTATTCTTCGCTTGTCAGCTCAATGATTCTTTTATTTTGAAAACCCCATGCGATCCGTAATATTTATTGAACCCCCTCCTCCCGGCGGTAACTAAAACAGAATATAAAGACGACATCGTAATGATTGAGTTCACAGATACTTCCTGTAACCCATACTGCGAGATGTCTCGTTTAAGCTGCATGGGTTGTGTGGTAGGCACAAAAACAGATGTCAACGCACTGAATGAGTTAAAAGACATTGTGAGTAATCTCTTCACTATAGCATGATTTCCTAGAGATCGAACATTATAAAACTGTCTGATGATAGCGAAAATGAAATATAGCTTCACAGAGCAGAAGGGGTAGCTCAACACTCTTACACGAGGTCTCTATCTTGAATATGTGCCTGAAGGCATAAAAGTGAAAATAATAAAGGCAACGTCTAACTGAACGTGTTAGTGCTCAGTTACTAGCATCTGATGGCAAGAAATTTCCCTTGAGGTGAATAAAACTAATTGGCTGTATACTCGGCCAGTTTTCATCTGAAGAAACTGGACAACTACAAAAACCTAAATAAAAAGTAGTAGTTGCGTGAGATTCAGTGAGCTTCCTTTGTGAAATGAGTCTCCTTGGTTACGAGTCAAATCAACTTTCCAAACCGACTGCACTAGGCCATCTAGCTAGCTTGAAGAGCTATAAATATTTGTCCTATTAAAGTCAAATTAGACGTTATCTAGCAGAACGCGTTAAATAGAAGAAATATAACTGATATGGAAATGCTTATAAGTGGGAAGATAAACCATTTTGGCAAAACTATGTCCAATCTCAGATAAGAAAAGGGCAAGTCGGCCACATCCGTTTTGTCTTCCCATAGAGCCTTTTCTAGATATAGTCAATCTTCATATTATCCAGTCACGCCATCGTGATATCAAGACAAGAATTGGGAAGATATTTATTTATTTATGTCATATTAAAGCTTAAAGTGAAGTAATGTGTTTGGTCAGTGAAGATGAGTATTAAAGCAATCATTTCTCATGAAAGCCACGAAATCGGGTTCTGACAAATTTTCAGTAATTATGAGAAATAAATAGTCTCACGTACTAACTCATTTTTATCAGCATATTTGATGACATGCATAAAATCTCTGTTGTAACCTCATTGTATACTTTGCTACAGCAACATGATTCCCCCCTGTGGCGGGGGGGACACAACCTGGCCGCACTATGGGGTGGTGCTACTACTCTGCGGCCGGGTTGTGTTAGGAAGAATACTGCCACCGTATTCCCTGCGTGTCGTAAAAGGCGACTAAAAGGGGCGGGGTGAGGGGACTAGGGACCCCCTCCTCTGTTTTTTTAGTTCCTAAAAAGAGACAGGCCAGAGAAAGGGACGGGGGATGGAGTTATCCCCGTACCCTGAAGATTGGGTCTATGAATGTGCGTGGATGTAGTACGATTGAGGCTAAAAGGGAGGAGATTGGGAGAATGTTTGTGAGAAGAAAGTTGGATGTGTTAGCTTTGAGTGAAACGAAGATGAAAGGGAAGGGGGAATATATGTTTGGAAGTGTGAATGGAAGATTGTCAGGTGTTGATAGAGGAAGGGCAAGAGAAGGTGTGGCCTTGTTAGTGAGGTCCGGAAGTGCAGCAGTGTGTGATTGAATGGAAGGAGGTGTCATCGAGACTGATGTGGGTGAAAGCGAAATTTGAACGTGAGTTGTGGGTGTTTGTGAGTGCATATGGGCCTGGTAGTGAAAGGGATGAAGAAGAGAGGGAGTCTTTCTGGAATGATGTTGATGAGTGTCTGCAGAGTTTTGGAGCGAATGTGAATGTGGTAATGATGGGATGAATGCTAAAGTGGGAAATGTAGCAGTTGAAGGTGTAGTTAGTATGCATGGTGTGCCTGGAAAAAATGAAAATGGGGAACGAATGATAGCGATGTGTGTTGAGCGAGAGATGGTTATTGGGAATACGCTGTTTGAGAAGAAAGATATTTATAAGTATACATGGGTGAGACAGGAGGGTGGAAGGGTTGTTGATAGAGCTTTGATGGACTATGTGGTTGTGTCTAGGAATGTAATAGGAAGATTGTTGGATGTGAGAGTTCTGAGAGGAGGGTGGAGGTATGTCTGACCACTACCTGGTGGAGGGAAAGTTAAGAGTAGGTAAGAGATGGGTGAGAGCTAGGAGGGTTAGGTGTGGCAGGGAGGTTTTGAAAGTGAGTGAGTTGGATAAAAGAGAGAAAAAAGATAGAGTATCAGGAGAAATTGAAAGATGAGTGGAACGCAGTGAAAGATCGGGAAAATGGCAGTGTGGAGGAGGAATGGCAGTTGTTTAAGAGTGCTGTGGTGGAGCATGCAGAAGAGGTGTGTGGTGTGAGACGTGTGGGTGGTGGTGTAAGAAAAGGAAGTGAATGGTGGTGCGAGGAAGTAAGTATGGCTGTGGCTGAGAAGAGACGTGCATATGAAGTGTGGCTGCAGAGGAAGGATGAGATGTCATATGAAAGGTATAAGGAAAAGAGGAATAGAGCGAGAAGGGCTGTGCGTGATGCTAAAGTGGCAGCAGATGAGAGGTGGGGTAGGCGGCTGACAGAGAATTTTCAACAGAATAAGAAAATGTTTTGGAAGGAGGTGAAAAGGGTGCGAAAGGGAGAGTCTGGGAAGGAAGAACGAGTAAAAGCAGAGGATGGAGGGATGTTAATTGAGATGGATGCAGTAAGGAAGAGATGGGCAGAGTATTTTGAAAGATTGTTAAATGTAGAGGAGGAAAACGTGGCTGAGATTGTGGCAGATAGAAGGGTGCAAGGAATAAATGTGTTGGGAGAGTTGAATGATTCTTTGATCACGAAGGAGGAAGTGGAGAAGGCAGTAAAGGAGATGAAAACAGGGAAAGCTGCAGGTATGGATGGGTGTGCTGTGGAATGCCTGAAGGGTGGTGGAGTGACTATTTGTTGACTGGTTAGTAAGATTATTGAATGTGTGCTTTGAGAAAGTTATGGTGCCAATTGACTGGGCAAGTGCTTGTGTGGTCCCGTTGTATAAAGGCAAGGGTGATAAGTATGAATGTACTAGCTTTAGGGGTATAAGTCTGTTGAGTGTTGTAGGTAAAGTGTATGGTAGAGTGTTAATTATGAGAGTTAGAGAGGGTACAGAGGGAGTGATTAGTGATGAGCAGTGTGGCTTTAGGAGAGGGAGGGGATGCGTTGCTCAGGTGTTTGCTGTGAGACAAGTGTGTGAAAAGTATTTAGCGAAAGGCAAGGATGTGTTTTGGGCATTTATATATAGACAGACAGATATGATAGATATAGATATAGATATATAGATATATATATATATATATATATATATATATATATATATATATATACAATCTTATCAGCCGTATGAGTGTCAACTGCAGGACCGGCCTATCCCAACCAAAGTGAGGACAATACAGCCAATGTATCTCTACCAAGTGGCGTAGGCTGTCTAGTAGAGATTGTATGTAGGGTGAGAAGTGCTTGTAAGTGTTATTGTAGTGTTGGAGTGGCTTTGGATGTGTGTGTAGTCTGTGAACCAAGTGTAATCGGCCCGTGCAAGCCGACTGGCTGCAAGCATACATTATAGTATGCGAAACTGGTTCAACCACAGCCCCCCTTGTGTCCACCAATGCAGTACGTGGTCAGAAGAACGCTTCCAAAGTTTATTACCTTGGTTGGGTGTGAACCCTCGTTCTTCAGTGGGGTCAAGGATTGTGTGGGTAAGTTGAAAGTTGGAATACAAATGTGGGCAATTGTGTGTGTGTATGCGCCAATGCAAGATCGTGCTAGCAGAGTGAGAGAAGAGTTCTGGACAAATGTGGAAGTGTGCATGGAAAAGTTTGGAAGGAATGAGAGAGTGTTTTTGATCGGTGATATGAATGGTAAAGTAGGGAATGTGAAGGTGGATGGAATAGTTTGTGAGTGGGGTGTGCCTGCTGCGATAGATGAGAATGGCAGTGGGTTAGTGGACATTTGTGCTGGGAGGGGGTTGGTGATAGCCAATACCCCTTCAGGCATAAAATGATCCACAGGTATACATGGCGAGTGATGAGAAGGGTGGGTGGTGAACTGAATGAAAGGATGGTAATGATTGATTATGTATGTGTGGATGAAAGGATGCGAAGATGTGTAATGGATGCAAGAGTTTATAGAGGTTGGAGGAATGGACTTTCTGACCACTACTTGGTGGTGGCCAGAATTAGGATACAAGTAAGATGAAGGAATAGAAGAAGGTAAAGAGGAGAGGAAGGAGTAGTTGCAAGGAGAGTGGAAAGGTTACAAGAGGATGAGAAAAAGGCAGAGTATAAGAGAGAAGTGGAGGAACGATTGGGCAAATATGAATTGGAGCAGATGGGGGACGTGCAAGATGTGTGCAGAATATTTACAGAAGAAATATGTGCAGCATGTGATATGGTGTGTGGGAGGAAGAGAAGACGGAGGGGGGTGCAAGGAACAGGGTGGTGGACTAAAGAGGTGAGACAGGCTGTGGCACAAAAGAAGAAAGCATACAATGAATGGATGAGAAGTAGGGGCGTGGAAGAGTTTGAGAGGCGGAAGAGAGAGTTGTATGTAAAAAGAAAGAGAGGTGAAAAGATTAGTAAGAGAGGGTAAGAAGAGAGTGGATGAGGAATTTGGAAGGAATTTGAGTGTAAAGTGGAGGGACTGTAACAAGATGTTCTGGAAAGAGGTGAAGAGAGTAAGACAGGGTGGAAGTGAGGTTAGCAGGGGAGTGAAAGATAAAAATGGAAGATTACTAGTGGAGAAGGGAGAAAAAGTGAGCAGATGGAGAGAACACTTTAAGGAATTGTTAACATACAGGATGGAAGTAATGTGAGTATAAGTGGCTGGGGAATGGCTGGGAGAAGGAGGGAGATGAGAAGACAGGAAGAAATCAGTAGGATAGAATGTGTGGAAGCAATGAAGAAAGTTAAATTGGGGAAAGCCCCAGGAATTGATGGAGTGTGTGGTGAAATACTGAAGCATGGGGGAGAGATAGTAGTAGAATGGATGTGGAAGATGTGCAGATTGGCCTGGGAGGAAGGTAGAGTCCCGGAGGATTGGAAGTCAGGTATAATTATTCCCTTGTACAAAGGAAAAGGGGAAAAAGAAATGTGTGGTAATCATAGGGGCATTTGTCTTCTTAGTATAATAGGAAAGTGTATGGTAGGATGCTTATTGACAGAGTTAGAGAAAGAACAGAGGAATTAGTTGGAGAAGAACAGGGAGGCTTTAGGAAGGGAAGAGGTTGTGTAGATCGGATATTCATTCTTAGATCTTTAGTGGAAAAGTTTCTAGAGAAAGGAAATAAGTTGTATGCGGCTTTCATAGATTTGGAGAAAGCACATGACAGGGTGGATAGACAAGGATTGTGGAAAGTATTAAGAATATATGGAGTAGATGGAAAGTTGTTGAATGCTGTGAAGAGTATGTATGATGGTGCTAAGGCTGCAGTGCGTGTGGATGGTGAACTAAGTGAATTTTTCTCTTTGAAGGTTGGGTTGAAACAGGGATGTGTCATGTCTTCATAGTTGTTTAATCTGTTCATGGATGGGGTAATAAAAGAGGTACAAGGTAGGATAGTGGATGTTGGAGTGGCCCTGGTGAGAGAGGATAGTGTTTGGAAAATCCCTGTACTGTTGTTTGCAGATGATACTGTGGTGTTGAGTGATGACGAAGGGGAGCTGCAAGGCTTGGTGGATGAGTTTGGGAGAGTGTGTAAGAAACGGAATCTAAAGGTGAATGTAGCGAAGAGTAAAGTGATGGTCTTTGAGAGAGGTGAAGTTAGTGAATGTACAGCGAGGTTGGATAGTGAGGAATTGGAAAATGTGAGTACGTTTAAGTACTTGGGTAGTGTGATGAGTAAGGATGGAGGTTTGGAGGGTGAAGTGCTTGAAAGGGTACAGCAGGGAAGAAAGGTTGCTGGTTCTTTCAAAGCAGTAATAAGAAACAGGGAAGTGAGCATGGAAGTGAAAAAGTTACTACATGACAGTATCGTGATACCAGCTCTAACGTATGGAAGTGAAGCTTGGACATTGTTGGAAGGACACAAATCAAGAGTGAGAGCAGTGGAAATAAGTTATTTAAGAGGAGCCTGTGGAATCACATGGAGAGACAGACTGACTAATGAGGATATAAAGGAGCGTTGTGGTGTGGATGTGGATGTGATAGGAAGTGTTATGAGGAACACACTGAGATGGTTTGGCCACGTGGAGAGGATGGAGGGTGAAAGACTGACGAAGAGAGTGTATGTGAGTAAGGTGGAGGGGGCAAGAGGGAGGGGGAGCCCGAGGATGAGATGGAGGGATGGGGTAGAGAGGTATATGAGAGAGTGATGGGTGTGAGTTGGGAGCAGGGTAGTGAAATGGCGGGGGACAGGACGACGTGGAGGCGATTTGTTTGTGGCCACCCCAAATTTGATTGAGGCGTCTGGCAAATATATATATATATATATATATATATATATATATATATATATATATATATATATATATATATATATATATATATATATATATATATATATATATATATATTGTTACGGAACAGAGAAAACTGTCCCACAAAGTTCCAGGTTCAAAACAAAGAGTTAGATAAAATTACAAGTTAAAGTTTAATGCTCAAACTAACAACAAAACATTCAGGACTCATAAGGATAATGTAATGGCAAAAAACAGGTTAAATATATGGTTAACTGCAATAGCCTCTATTAACACGAAATTAGCATGAGTAAATTTATCTAAGTCAGCCCTGTTAAAATGAGATACCAGATAATACTCAGTGAATGCAAGATATATTATTACAGATACAAAATATTATTAATGATGGCTGACAATAAAAACCTTTACATAAATTACAAAAACCTTACTAGGCCTAAGAATTAACCTTATGCTACACAGTACAAGAAAAAATGCAACAACAGTTATACTCAAATTACACACAGCTGCTAGATGGTTGGAGACTTCCTGAGCACTCACAATAATAATAACTGTACAGGGAAGGACAGAGATGTGAGCAAAATGAGGAGTAGATCTAAGTGGCAATGATGCAGAGACTGAGCTCATTATATAGGGGACGGCAGAGCTTGATACAACTTGTAAGAAGGACGCGCAAATGAAGCCATGGGGACAAAGAGTTGACAATCCTGCTCTGAACAACAGAAAGAACGACTTACTCTACTATAACGGTAGAAGGGGGGACTGAGGCAGAACATGCTCGTGATCAAACATGCAGCATACTGTGCGTTAAAATTACACAAAGGATGATGAAATCATAGGCTATGTAACACCTCCCCACAAAGAAAAAGAAATTTACAAAGGAAATTTCTTATTACTCTAAAAACAATCTGTCTAAAGTCTAGATAAGCAATCTGCAATAACATTTTCTTTCCCCTTGACATGTTGTATGTCTAATGAATACTCCTGAAGAAGTAGACTCCATCTTGTCAATCTCTGATTTTTATCTTTAAACTTACTAAGGAATTTCAGTGGGTTATGATCGGTATAAATGACTATGGGGTCAAAACCAGAACACAAATAAAATGAAAAATGCTGTAAACCCAAAATCAAGGCCAAAAGCTCTTTCTCAATAGTTGAGTAGTTCTTTTGAGGTGGAGTGAGCTTCTTACTGTAATAAGATACAGGGTGTTCAATACCCTGATCATCCTCTTGCAGCAAAACAGCCCCAGCTCCTGTATCACTTGCATCAACAGCCATCTTAAAAGGCTTAGCAAAATTTTGAGTAGCGAGCACTGGCTGACTTAATAGGATAGCTTTAAGTTTGCTGAATGAGGATTCACAGTCATCGGTCCAGACAAATTTAACTCCCTTTTTCAGTAGGTCTGTAAGTGGTGATACAAGAATAGAAAAGTTAAGAACAAATCTCCTGTAATAACCTACCATTCCCAAAAATCTTTGTAGCTCTTTCCTACTTTTAGGTCTGGGAAGATCACTTATAACCTGAACCTTAGCTCCTGGTGGTGCAACATGTCCATCACCAATTACATACCCAAGGTACTGAACTTTAGCTTGACCAAACTCACACTTTGATAAATTAGCTACAAGATTAGCATGAACCAAACGCTTAAGAAATTTACTGACATGGCATAGGTGATCTTTCCAGTTGTCACTGAAGATTAATACATCATCAATATAAACAACACACCCTGCCAAACCCTCTGTTACAACATTCATGAGCTTCTGAAATGTGGCTGGTGCATTCTTCATACCATATGGCATTACAGAACAAGCAAAAGTCTTTCCTAGTGTTACAAAACATGAGATCTCCCTAGCACGTTCAGTCATAGGTACTTGCCAGTATCCCTTTAACAAATCAAACTTACTTATGTACCTAGCCTTTCCGATCTTGTCTATGCAATCTTCCACGCGAGGGAGAGGGTAAGTGTCTGTTTTGGTTATCTGATTAACACGTCTGTAGTCGATGCAAAGCCGCTGTGACCCACCTGGCTTAGGGACCAGAGTGACAGGAGAACTCCACTCGCTCTGACAGGGCTCAATCATCTTGTGGTCCAACAGGTAGCCAAGCTCCTTCTGGATGAGAGGAACTTTCACTGGGTTCACACGGTAAGGAGGCAATTTAATTGGCTTTGCGTCTCCAACATCGACATCATGCATCAACACAGTGGTTCTTCCTGGAGTGGCACGGAACTCTTGCGGGTACTCCTGCAGTAATGCCGAAAACTCCTGCCTTTCCTTGGGAGGTAGATGAGAAAGCTTAGTCTGGAGATCATTCATGATATCAGGATTCTTCCCCAAACTATCACTCAGGCTCATACTGCATGGGAGAGCTTCACTTGCAGACTCGGGTGGAACAGCTACAGTGCAGACTGGATTATTTTCGTCCCGCCTGTGATATAACTTTAGCATGTTGATGTGACAAAGTTGCTTGTTCTTTCTACGATCTGGTGTGGCGATGACATAGTTGACATCACTGAGTTTCTTCTCCATGAAATAAGGACCACTAAACTTGGCTTGAAGAGGTTGCCCATGCACTGGTAGCAGAATCAAAACCTGATCTCCTGGCTGAAAGTGGCGTAACTTGGACTTCTTATCATACCAAGTCTTCATCTTCTGAGTTGCTCCTAAATTCTCTCTCGCCAGCTGTAAAGCAGTGGACAGCCGTTCTTTGAACTTCATCACATACTCCAGCAGGTTGACGTCATCTTCCTCCGACAGCCAGCATTCCTTGAGTAACTTAAGGGGTCCTCTTACTTCATGGCCAAACAGTAGTTCAAAAGGTGAGAAGCCCAGTGATTCATTTGGAGATTCTCTTGCAGCAAACACAACGAATGGAAGACCTTTATCCCAGTCTTTCTGATGTTCCAAACAGTATTTCTTGAGCATCGATTTGAGTGTTTGATGATATCTCTCCAACGCTCCTTGGGTCTGGGGATGGTAAGCTGAAGACGTGATCTGGGTGATGCCCAACTCTTTCAGAGACTGCTTGAAAACGTTTGACATGAAATTACTTCCCCGGTCTGACTGTACCTCCTTGGGCAGACCAAACTTTGTGAAGAACCCTAGCATTTCCTTAACCACGTTCTTTGCTGAGATATTTCTAAGTGGAATGGCTTCAGGATAACGAGTAGCCATATCAATCAGGGTCAACACATAAGAAAATCCTGAAGAAGTCTTAGGAAGAGGGCCCACAATATCCACCAACACACGGGTGAAAGGCGCCTCAAAAGGAGGAATGGGAACTAGAGGTGCAACCTTTTCGGTCTGATTACACTTCCCCACAACTTGACAGGTGTGACAAGACTTACAATACCAGGAAACATCCCTGAAGATACCTGGCCAGTAGAAGTGTTTCAAAATGCGTGCCACAGTCTTCCTCACTCCAAGGTGTCCTGCCAAACTGGAATCATGAGCCACTCTAATGATATCCTGCCTACAAACACGAGGGATGACAACTTGATGTACAACCTCCCACTCACAGTCGGCTGATGCTGTTGGGGGTCTCCACTTTCTCATAAGTACTCCTGACTTTATATAATAACAAGTAGAAGCACCAGCTGACTCTTCCTCACTGCAAGCAGAGTTAGCTAGACCTTTCAACCAGGGTCAGCAACCTGACACTCAACCAACTCTTGACGAGACAAATTATCAACACTACGGGGTACTGCCTCATCTGGTGAGTGGTCCAAATTAGCAAGAAAAGTGTCAGCTAGGATAACATCATCATCATCATTATCCTCTAAATCACCAGTAACTTTAGACTTAGCCCTAGTGACAGCACATGCAGGGAACACATCAGGGACATCACAATCCTGGGCCGCAGCCACTGGCTCACTAGGCAACTGAGGAGCTGGACACACTTGACTTCCACCAATATCATTTCCAAGTAAGAAAGTTACACCTGACATTGGGAGTGTCTCAACCAACCCAACCATAACAGAACCATTAACAAAACCAGACTCTAAATTCACTCTGCACAGAGGGACAGAGAAGTAATTATTCCCTACACCTTGTAAGATTACAGTTTCATCAGAGGAATTAACATTAGAGCCTAGAACACTGGTCAGCATAAGGGATTGGCTAGCACCTGTATCACGATATATTTTAACTGATTTCCTGTCATTACTGTCCAGAGGACTGACAAAACCATCAGACAGGAAATTAGCACATGAACTCTTGAGAGTGTCACCCACGTTACTGCTCAAAAGAGGAGCTCCATCATGAGAATTTAAGTTACCCCTCAAAGCAGGTTCAGTTAACTCGGTTAAAGAATTCTGGGAACTCTCAAGGGTGGACACTAGACCAATTGACTGAATATTTAAAGACTCCTTTTTGTTCACATCACGCTGTCTCTTGAAACATTTCTCCGTAGTATGACCAAGCTTACTACACTTAGTACATTTACTTTTCTGAAATCTAGAGGTGGAGCTGGTATTTACTTCCTGAGAAACATCATCTTTATTCTCTTTCCTGTTACCTGTACTCTGAGTAGAGGCAACGTACTTACTCTCAGCTTTCCCTTTTTCTTTAGAATATCTCTTGTGAGTGAGAACATATTCATCAGCTAAAACTGTAGCATCAGACAAATTATTTATTCTTTTCTCATCAAGATATAGGCTTACATCTTTATAAATACACCTTTTGAAGTCCTCCAGCAAAATCATCTGCTTAAATTTACCAAAATCAGAATCCACATTCTTAGAATTTAACCACTGCTCTAACAGATCTTCTTTGATTTTTGCATACTCAACATGGGATTGCTTATCTTGCTTATTAGTTGTCCTAAATTTTACTCTATAGGCTTCAGGAACAAGCTCATAGGCCTTAAGAATCAAGCTCTTAACTACATCATAATTATCAGATTGATCCTGAGGCAAAGATGCATAAGTTACTTGAGCTTTACCGGTGAGAACAGTTTGAAGGAGTACTGGCCAATACTTTTTGGGCCAATTAAAACCTGTAGCTACCCTCTCAAACAACTGAAAATACTTTGTTAAATCAGATTCATTAAAAGGAGGGACAAGTTTAACATTTTTAGCCACATCAAAATCATCAGAGCTAGATGATCCAGTTCCACCTTGTTTCATGCGATACTCATGGTCTGCCTGAATCCTAGCAAGTTCAATTTGTGCCTGAGCCTGTACCTGTGCCTCTTGAATACGAGCATTTGCCTGAAATTCAGCCTCCTTAGCACGGGCCTCCTGCAGGGCTAGCTGTAACTTAGCTAATTCAATCTGCGTTTGCTCATTTGGAGGAGTTACATTAAACAAGCTTTCATTAATCATGTCAACAATTTGATCTTTAGAATGATGAGAGCGAACAGCAATTCCCAATTGTTGAGCAACAAGCTTAAGTTCATTCTTTGTTCTGTTTTCCACATCACACACTGTTTGCACATTTGACAAAAAATCTTTGGCTTCATCAAGTGTAGTAATAGTAGACATCATGAATAAATCAAAGTCGCAAAATATCAAGCAATATCCTTATGATAATATCCTGAATATCCTGATATGAGGTCGCCAAATTTATGTTACGGAACAGAGAAAACTGTCCCGCAAAGTTCCAGGTTCAAAACAAAGAGTTAGGTAAAATTACAAGTTAAAGTTTAATGCTCAAATTAACAACAAAACATTCAGGACTCATACGGATAATGTAATATCAAAAAACAGGTTAAATATATGGTTAACTGTAATAGCCTCTATTAACACGAAATTAGCATGAGTAGATTTATCTAAGTCAGCCCTGTTAAAATGAGATACCAGATAATACTCAGTGAATGGAAGATATATTATTACAGATACAAAATATTATTAATGATGGCTGACAATAAAAACCTTTACATAAATTACAAAAACCATAGTAGGCCTAAGAATTAACCTTATGCTACACAGTACAAGAAAAAATGCAACAACAGTTATATTCAAATTACACACAGCTGCTAGATGGTTGGAGACTTCCTGAGCACTCACAATAATAATAACTGTACAGGGGAGGACAGAGATGTGAGCAAAATGAGGAGTAGATCTAAGTGGCAATGATGCAGAGACTGAGCTCATTATATAGGGGACGGCAGAGCTTGATACAACTTGTAAGAAGGACGCGCAAATGAAGCCATGGGGACAAAGAGTTGACAATCCTGCTCTGAACAACAGAAAGAACGACTTAATCTACTATAACAGTAGAAGGGGGGACTGAGGCAGAACACGCTCGTGATCAAACGTGCAGCATACTGTGCGTTAAAATTACACAAAGGATGATGAAATCATAGGCTATGTAACAATATATATATATATATATATATATATATATATATATATATATATATATATATATATATATATATATATATACACACACGACTGCTGTTGGTGAGTTTAAATATTGATGTACTGAACGTTGTGAAGAATTGAATTTGGTATCTAATTTGACAGATCCTTCGATGCCAGACGAAGCTCCTTGCTTCGTAAAAAGATACAAAAACGAACCGAAACTGTGATGAAGAGAAATCAGCAAGTGGAAACATGAAACTGACCATTCTTCGTATGTAACTTTAATCTCTGAACTGTAAGATTTTTTTTTATTTTGAGAGTTGCTAGAGGTTACTAGAACATTCTCGAATGACAAAACTCAAGGTAATAGGAAAAATGTACTTATATGCCTACTTGAAGTCTTCACAAGGGAGCAATTATGTGTCCTATATAACCGCTGGTTTGACTGATAAAACATCGAAACAATTTTTATACTGTTGTATCAATATAAGGGATGCATTCAAATAATCTGAACACAACTACGGAAAAGAAAACTATAAAAATTTACTGAATGCAGTAATTTCTCCATGCATACTTGTTTAATACCAAGTGCTACTTAATTCACGTAATCGAAGTACAATATTTCATATAAATAAGAAGACAGAGATATGCAATGCTTGCTTTCAGTGATATGGGCCGTTAGATAGTTCCAAATGTTCCTGGCTCCATCTTTTCATTCATATATAACGGAAAATGAAAACACCGTAAAAAGTAATAATAATATTAACCTCAAAGCATCGGAAATTTTAAGAAATTATTTACGGTATTATTACAACGTATATCTAACACATGGCTTACGTGAAGAAACCATCAGATAATCCTTGTGGAGATTAGCTGACGTCTGTTCTCACATTCTCATACTGATTTATTTTTCCACGAAGGCCCAGGTCCTTAGCTTTCAAAATAATCTGAGGTATGTTAGCCTAATCATACTCTGAAATTGTTTACGTGGAACATTCCATTATTTTTTTTAGAATAATTAAACGGCTATTGTAAAGAAACTTAAAGAAATGCATACCCGACTATTGTGAGGATAGGCCAATTAGATGACCAGTTGATAAGTTAATATACACAAATTTGGAAGAACAGTCTCCATGGTGTAAAATGGAGCCTCTAATAATTATGCTAGTACAAACACACACACACACACACACACACACACACACACACACACACACACACGCATAATCAAACAAACAGACATACACACACCACACGTACACACACACACACACACACACACACACACACACACACACACGCGATCAAACAAACAGACACACACACACACACACACACACACACACACACACACACACACACACACACACACACACACACACACACACACACACACACACACACACACACACACACGCATAATCAAACAAACAGACATACACTCACACACACACACACACACACACACACACACACACACACACACACACACACATACACACACACACACACACACATACACACACACACACACACACATACACACACACACACACACACACACACACACACACACACACACACACACACACAGATTCATTCCACTCACATTCACACTAACTCCCCCGCCACTTAAGTTGAAATTATCACTCTGTAATTTGATTCCACACAGTCAACAGGTGGAACGCTCTCTCCCTCCTTCCCTCCCTACCTCTCCTCCTCTCTCTCTCTCTCTCTCTCTCTCTCTCTCTCGTGCACCGTGTTTCCGTTATAACCACATTATTTTTTTACAAGAAATCACATTGAATTATTGTCATGGAATAATAATTTCAAGTGCATTAATAATTCAAACTTGGTTTTGCACTTTTTTGTTGGGTTACCCCGGTCTGTCTGGCATAGCAGACACATCAACCTCAAGCAAGGAACTGCATCGGCAGGGCCATCCTGTGCAGTGAACCAATGTCCACTTACAACAGACAGTGTCTAGCCAACCTCGCCACAGTGACGAGAGAAGAAGAAAGTGGAGGTCTGGTTCCTGGACTGACTCCGTATTTGAGTCTTTCCAACCAGTTAACAGGAGCACCATAGTGGGCTCCACATCACCCCAGTCTTTGGGTATATGGTTAACACATAGCGTCGTAAATAGCTTACTGGGTTACAGAATACCATTATGCTTGTCACTCGGTGTAAGTGTAGAGCTACAGGAAGTGGGAAGAGGAGTAAAAAAAAAAAGTGACAGGAAGAAAGGGAGAAAAAGGAAGGGAGGAGTGCACACACAGAAAGAGAATATTAGAAATGAAGAAAAAAGTCGGCAGCACCACATCAAGTGCGATGATGATGGTCGTCAACACGTACCACCAACGTTTCATAGTTATATGAGTGAATATGCAAGTATAAAGCAGTGCTGCATGCACAACTCTGGCTCATTAGTGTGTCCAAAAATTGTTAAAGGCATTAAGTTTTCTTCGTTGTTTTCAACATAGTTCGTGTGCGTCTTTCCGTAATTTGTATTACTCTTAATTTGATTTGCTCATTTTGTTTTACCCACAGTTTGTGTTACTCATAATTTATTTTAACGATTATCTTGATGTAGTTTATGTGACTTGTGGGCTAAATTATTGTTAGTTCATCCATACCCATCACATGGTCGTAGTCTCTTCAGTATGATGAGATCATATTTTAGCTATCATGAAGTCACTTTTTTTGTTTTTTTCGGATTAGGGCAATCTTTCCTGGCGAAGAGATTAGCAACACTCTGTAATACTGCTTTCAGTTCGATTGTGGATTGTATGTTAAGTTTTGCTAGGATCATATGATTTCTTTTAAAATGTTCATTCAGCTAGCAGAGAGAGAGAGAGAGAGAGAAAGAGAGAGAGAGAATCCTGAGCAGCATACTATTGGTATATCATTAAAATTCTCTCTCTCTCTCTCTCTCTCTCTCTCTCTCTCTCGTAACTTTTATGCCAACACCCATATCATTCCATATGCCTCTCAGTTTGTCTTGCCTACCTCTTCTCCTCTCTTCCTCTCTCTCCTCCCTTCCTCCCACTCTCTCCCCCACCCTCCTTCCATCACTCTCTCTCTCTCTCTCTCTCTCTCTCTCTCTCTCTCTCTCTCTCTCTCATCCTTCCCTCCCATCCCTCCTCCCTCCCTCTCTCTCCCTCCCTCTCATTAATGCATTCAGGCGTTGGTTCCTTAGTTAAATTCCAACCTCATCTTTTCTTCTCCACCTCATCTCTCGCCTCCTCTCCCTCCAGTCATTTTCCCCCTCCTTTCCTCTCTCTTCTTTCCTCTCTTTCTCTCCCCTTGTTCCTCTCCTTCTCTGCCCTCGTTCCTCTCCTTCATCACTCCCTCTCATCTCTTTCTCAGTTCTATCATTTCACTATAATGTTTTCGTGACTGTTCTTCGGAGTTTTAATTTTCTTATTTATTCTTTTATTTCCATTTTAGTCTTTACCTGAAATTGATTATCTCTCTTGCTCTTCTCTCCTTGATCCCCCCTCTCTCTCTCTCTCTCTCTCTCTCTCTCTCTCTCTCTCTCTCTGCTCTTCCACACAATCTGACCGCTTAATTCAGTTCTTTGTCCACTTTATATTCTCGGCTGTTAATCACCATTTTCCAGTTCCCCTACAAAAGTGCCAACTGTTTTCTTTAATCACTTATGTTTCCTAGCATGTTTTTTCCAACACGTATTTTGTGTGTTTCCCTGTCAAAGTGTGTTTTTTTCTTGTTTCGTGTGTGTATGTGTGTGTGTGTGTGTGTGTGTGTGTGTGTGTGTGTGTGTGTGTGTGTGTGTGTTTATCTCTGACCGCGTACTCTCATTAGACGGCAAATGTACTTTTCAAATGTGTTTTTATGTTTGTCAAAAAATGCGTGTCTATCTCAAATATTTTTTTTTCTGACTACGTGAGTTTTTCTCTGGCCATGCTTGTTTATCCACTTGTTTCTGTGTATTTTTTTCCTGTATAATTCAGGCTGATTCCCTATGTAGTCCCTCCGCTATCATATTCATTCGTCTTTCCTTTATCAACTCCTTCCTTCTTAATCATTACTTTCAGTACCTGGCACAGCTTTCAGCTCCCATCACATTACTCTTAACCCCTGTCACACCCCCACCTTCACCCTGACACACACACACACACACACACACACACACACACACACACACACACACACACACACACACACACACACACACACACACACACACACACACACACACACACACACACACACACACACACACACACACACACACACACACACACACACACACACACCCTCCACACCACTTCTCCCACAATCACCGAGCCACTCGTCTAACCCTCTCCGACCCACATTACTTCTCCATCTCTCTCACACCCACACTACCACACTTCATCTTCAATACTCACACCTCAGCTCTTCCCACTACCGCATTACCACACCTTCATCTCCAGCACGATCACAACCACCCTACCTTACATCATACAGTACTTCCAACCCTCTCTACCTGACGTGCTCTCCTAGATGTCGTAGTAAATTTCAAGGGCCATTCAGCTTGAGATTCCTGACCACACTACCATAGTACACGAAGTGAGGATAGTCTAAGGAAGACCCTTTCTAGGGTTGATCAGATCTATACTATACTGTATATGAATGACTGAAATTCCCGGATGAGAGAAGCATGAAAGCATATTGGCTGGCGGGTGCTACATATCCACCTTTAATATAGGTATGTCGCAGGTAGATAGTTATAGGGATCACTGAAATTCCTAGTGCATATATATATATATATATATATATATATATATATATATATATATATATATATATATATATATATATATATATATATATATATATATATACCCCCTGGGGGCAGGGTTTTTTTTCAAGAATACTCCCCCAGTATCCCTGCTTGTCGTAAAAGGCGACTAAAAGGGTTGGCGGAGGGTTAGTGCCCCTCCCCAGAAAACAACTAACTAAAAAAACAAACAAGAAGCCTCGGACAAGGACTGACCTAACGATGACGACCCAGGACCGGACAAAGGACTTGGAAATGGCTACATGGAATGTAAGAGGAGCGAATGATGAGGTGAAAGAGAGAGAGAGAGAGATTGTCCAGGTGCTTGAGGGTGCGAAAGTGGATGTATGTGGAATAACTGAAACAAAATGGAGAGAAGAAAGTGTGAGAGAATGGGAGTATGGATGGGGTATATGTGCAGGAGTAGGTGAGAATGAGAGGGCAAAGGAAGGAGTATGTATAGTTGTGAGTAAAAGATGGAAGAAGAGCATAAGACAGGATGGATCAGTTGGATCAAGGATTGTATGGGTAAAGTTGAAAGTTGGAATACAAATGTGGGCGATTGTGTGTGTGTGTATGCGCCAACGCAAGATCGTGCAAGCACAGTGAGAGAAGAGTTCTGGACAAATGTGGAAGTGTGCATGGAAAAGTTTGGAAGGAATTAGAGAGTGTTTTTGACCGGTGATATGCATGGTAAAGTAGGGAATGTGAAGGTGGATGGAATAGTTGGTGAGTGGGGTGTGCCTGCTGAGATAGATGAGAATGACAGTGCGTTAGTGGACATTTGTGCTGGGAGGGGGTTGGTGATAGCCAATACCCCTTCAGGCATAAAATGATCCACAGGTATACATGGCGAGTGATGAGAAGGGTGGGTGGTGAACTGAATGAAAGGAAGGCAATGATTGATTATGTGTGTGTGGATGAAAGGATGCGAAGATGTGTAATGGATGCAAGAGCTTATAGAGGCTGGGGGAGTGGACTTTCTGTCCACTACTTGGTGGTGGCCAGAATTAGGATCCAAGTAAGATGGAGGAATAGAAGAAGGGAAAGACGAGAGGAAGGAGTAGTTGCAAGGAGAGTGGAAAGGTTACAAGAGGATGAGAAAAAGGCAGAGTATAAGAGAGAAGTGGAGGAACGATTGGGCAAATATGAATTGGGGCAGATGGGGGACGTGGAAGGTGTGTGTAAGATATTTACAGAAGAAATATGTGCAGCATATGATATGGTGTGTGGAAGGAAGAGAACACGGAAGGGGGTGCAAGGAACAGCGTGGTGGACTGAAGAGGTGAGACAGGCTGTGGCGCAAAAGAAGAAAGCATACAAAGAATGGATGAGAAATAGGGGCGTGGAAGAAGTTGAGAGGCGGAAGAGAGAGTTATATGTAGAAAGAAAGAGAGAGGTGAAAAGTTTAGTAAGAGAGAGTAAGAAGAGAGTGGATGAGGAATTTGGAAGGAATTTGAGTGTAAAATGAAGGGACTGTAAGAAAATGGTCTGGAAAGAGGTGAAGAGAGTAAGACAGGGTGGTAGTGAGGTTAGCAGGGAAGTGAAAGATAAAAATGGTAGATTACTAGTGGAGAAGGGAGAAAAAGTGAGCAGATGGAGAGAACACATTAAGGAATTGTTGAACATAGAGGATGGAAGTAATGCGAGTATAAGTGGCTGGGGAATGGCTGGGAGAAGAAGGGAGGTGAGAAGACAGGAAGAAATCAGTAGGATAGAAGTTGTGGAATCAATGAAGAAAGTTAAATTGGGGAAAGCCCCAGGAATTGATGGAGTGTGTGGTGAAATGCTGAAGCATGGGGGAGAGATAGTAGTAGAATGGATGTGGAAGATGTGCAGATTGGCCTGGGAGGAAGGTAGAGTCCCGGAGGATTGGAAGTCAGATATAATTATTCCCTTGTATAAAGGAAAAGGGGAAAAAGAAGTGTGTGGTAATCATAGGGGCATTTGTCTTCTTAGTATAATAGGAAAAGTGTATGGTAGGATACTTATTGACAGAGTTAGAGAAAGAACAGAGAAATTAGTTGGAGAAGAACAGGGAGGCTTTAGGAAGGGAAGAGGTTGTGTAGATCAGATATTCATTCTTAGATCTTTAGTGGAAAAGTTTCTAGAGAAGGGAAAGAAGTTGTATGCGGCTTTCATGGATTTGGAGAAAGCATATGACAGGGTGGATAGACAAGGATTGTGGAAAGTATTAAGAATATATGGAGTAGATGGGAAGTTGTTGAATGCTGTGAAGAGTATGTATGATGGTGCTAAGGCTGCAGTGCGTGTGGATGGTGAACTAAGTGAATTTTTCTCTTTGAAGGTTGGGTTGAAAGAGGGATGTGTCATGTCTCCATGGTTGTTCAGTCTGTTCATGGATGGGTTAATAAAAGAGGTACAAGGGAGGATAGTGGATGTTGGAGTGGCCCTGGTGAGAGAGGATAGTGTTTGGAAACTCCCTGTACTGTTGTTTGCAGATGATACTGTGGTGTTGAGTGATGACGAAGGGGAGCTGCAAGGATTGGTGGATGAGTTTGGGAGAGTGTGTAAGAAACTGAATTTAAAGGTGAATGTAGGGAAGGGTAAAGTGATGGTCTCTGAGAGAGGTAAAGTCAGTGAATGTACAGCGAGGTTGGATAGTGAGGAATTGGAAAATGTGAGTACGTTTAAATACTTGGGTAGTGTGATGAGTAAGGATAGAGGTTTGGAGGATGAAGTGGTTGAAATGGTACATCAGGGAAGAAAGGTTGCTGGTTCTTTGAAAGCAGTGATAAGAAACAGGGAAGTGAGCATGGAAGTGAAAAGTTACTGCATGACAGTATTGTGATACCAACTCTAACGTATGGAAGTGAAGCTTGGACGTTGTTGGAAGGACACAAGTCAAGAGTGAGAGCAGTGGAAATGAGTTCTTTAAGAGGAGCCTGTCGAGTCACATGGAGAGACAGGCTGATGAATGAGGATATAAAGGAGCGTTTTGGTGTGGATGTGGATGTGATAGGAAGCGTTATGAGGAACACACTGAGGTGGTTTGGCCATGTGGAGAGGATGGAGGGTAAGAGACTGACGAAGAGAGTGTATGTGAGTGAGGTGGAGGGGGGAAGAGGGAAAGGGAGGCCGAGGATGAGATGGAGGGATGGGGTGGAGAGGTATAGGAGAGAGAGGGGTGTGAGTTGGGAGCAGGGCAGTGAAATGGCGGGGGACAGGGCGACTTGGAGGCGATATGTTTGTGGCCACCCCAAATGGGATTGAGGTGTCGGGCAATATATATAGATATATATATATATATATATATATATATATATATATATATATATATATATATATATATATATATATATATATATATATATATATATATATATATATATATGAATGTGTAGCCTGTGACTTATCCAAATACGAACATCAATGTATGAAAGTGTGAGCAAAATCCTGTATGCATAACTATGTACATCTACGTGCTCATACCTGAGTGTATACGTGTGTGTGTGTGTGTGTGTGTGTGTGTGTGTGTGTGTTTTGCCTACCCTTGTGCCTCATTATCTCAGCGTCTTCATTACCGCGGGTGAGACACGACCACGCCACCTCCATACCACCACACCGCCGCACCACCTCCATACCACACCAGAGTCCAGACCATCACAACACAACCCTATCACATCACCACCACACTACTGTACCACATCATCATACCACCTGCATACCACACCTTCACTACTCTAACATGCACACTACCATCAGGCTACTATTTCATCATATCACTTCACCATCACAATACCATACCACCATCACACCATTTATATACCACCATTTCTCCATCCCTCACCATATATCAAAATCACACCAACAAAACACCACTTCCACACCACACCTCCATACCACACCCCCGCGAGACCACCACACAGCCTCCCTATCACCACACCATCACCACGCCATGCCACGACACCACACCACCACCATCGCCACCACCACCATCACATTGTAAATGGGGGGAGAGGGTAGCAGGTGAAGCAGTAATCAGGCCTGGTAAATGGCGTGTGTGTGTGTGTGTGTGTGTGTGTGTGTGTGTGCGTGAGAGAGAGAGAGAGAGAGAGAGAGAAAGAAAAAATGTGTATGTGCATTTTCATATGTGTAGTTATGCATGCAGGTATATATCTCTGTATTTAGGTAACATGTGCACCTTTGTGTGTGTATTCTAGTGTGAGTATGTGTGTGTTCGTATGTAATGTATGTGCATGTATATGAGAGTGTGTGTGTGTGTGTGTGTGTGTGTGTGTGTGTGTGTGTGTGTGGTATTGCTGGTGGTGGTTGTGGTGGTGTGTGTGTGTGTGTGTGTGTGTGTGTGTGTGTGTGTGTGTGTGTGTGTGTGTGTGTGTGTGTGTGTGTGTGTGTGTGTGTGTGTGTGTGTGTGTGTGTGTGTGTGTGTGTGTGTGTGTGTGTGTGTGTGTGTGTGTGTTTGATATTGTTGGTGGTGTGTGTGTGTGTGTGTGTGTGTGTGTGTGTGTGTGTGTGTGTGTGTGTGTGTGTGTGTGTGTGTGTGTGTGTGTGTGTGTGTGTGTGTGTGTGTGTGTGTGTGTGTGTGTGTGTGTGTGTGTGTGTGTGTGTGTGTGTGTGTGTGTGTGTGTGTGTGTGTGTGTGTGTGTGTGTGTGTGTGTGTGTGTGTGTGTGTGTGTGTGTAGTTATTACTTCCTCTTTTATGCGGCAGACAAGAACATAAATCCTAAGCTGCTTCCCTCCAGGCTTACAATCAAGACAAGAAACCCGACGTCTCATTGAGGTGGTATTTTGACAACACACACACACACACACACACACACACACACACACACACACACACACTCAGTAAACCTTTTCGCTCCAAAAATTTATCTTTTATTTAGAATGACTGAACCTGCAAAAACCTCATATCCAAATAAAGCTGGGGAAGGGAGAGACAAAATAAAGATGCGGTACGTTCATTTCTTTATGTCTGGGTAGATCATTAAACATTAGACTGGTGCTGAGAGGTTGGGGGAAACTGTAGGAAGGGTGATTCAGAGTTTAGGAATCTGTAAATGAAGAACTGAGATTATCGACTCAGCTAATAGGAAGCTGAATCTGATATTATCCTTAATTTATTTTTTACCTTCCACCTGACAAAGTCACAGGAGGGTGTTGTTATTTCTTGGGTCAGTAGGTGTTCGTCCATAGAGTTGGATGGCAAGGCGGCTGGCCAAGCAAAAAGATTTCGTTTCCGGGCCAAAACTCAGAAAGTATTCACTATCGAGTCATGAGATTTCACATAGTTATGTGTCTTACAGTGAACTGCTGCCTTTTGATAAGTAGAATGCTCTGTCTTAAGTAGTTTTTTTTTTTTCTAATAAAGAAAAAGTAAAAAAAACAAAAGTTATTTCAGTGTGACCTGTGCAAGGAATCTGAAGAGCCCACTTTATTTGTTAATGAAGCGTTCTCTTTACGCCCACCTTGAAAAGAAAAGATTGAGAGGGGGGCGGTGAGTGCCGTTATGCACTTGGTTAGGTGTGCAGGGAGGTGGGGGGTATGTGCTTGGTCAGATGGAGGGTTGCAACAATGTAACGTTGCCTATTTTTTTTTACCCTCCACCTGACAAAGTCAGAGGGAGGTGTTGTTATCACTGGGATCAATAGGTGTCCATCCATAGAGTTGGGCAGCATGGCGACAGGGCTGAATGCCAGACGTAGAGATTTTGTTTTCGGGCCAGAACTCAGAAAGCATTCAGTACAGAATCGTGAACTTTCACATACTGATGTGTTTTATAGTGAACTGGTGCTTATTGATAGGCAACATGCTGTGTTTTTATCTTTTTTTATTTTTTTTTTACAATGAAAAAGTTTTAAAAATCCAAGATTTCAATGCGACCTGCACAAGAAATTTGAAGGGCCTATGTTTTGTCCTGAAGATGTTCTCCTCGTGTCCACCTTTAAAAGAAAAGATTGGTGGTGGTGAGGGCCTCTGTGTGCTTGGTTAGATATGCAGGGAGGTGGAGGGCATGTGTTTGGTCAAATGGAGGGTTGCAACATCGTTACATTACGTATGTTCTTACCTTCCATCTGACGAAGTGAGAGGAGGGTGTCGTTTTCACTGGGACCAATAAATGTCAGTCTGTAGAGCTGGGCAGCAGAGTGGCTGGCCAGGCATAGAGATTTTGTTTCCGGGCCAGAATTCAGAAAGTATTCACTATAGAGTATTGAAATTCCAAATAATTATGTCTCTTATAGTGAACTGGTGGTTTTTGGTAGGTAGAATGATGTGTCTTAAGTAGTTTTTTGAAAATAATGAAAAAAATCCAGAGATTTAAATGCGATCTGCGCAAGGAATCTGAAGGGCCCAGTTTATGCGTTATCAAACCGTTCTCCTTACGCCCACCTTTAAAAGAAAAGATTGGGCAAGGAGGAGGGCCGTTATGTGCTTGGTTAGGTTGTGCAGGGAGGCGAAGGGGTATGTGTTTGGGCAGATGACGGATTGCAACAGCATAGCGATGTTATGTTTTTACTAGTAGCTGTAACTTTTGGCACAGATCGGCGAGTATACCATGATTTTAGCGCGTTTGACTCAACTGCATTTCTGTGTGTGTGTGTGTGTGTGTGTGTGTGTGTGTGTGTGTGTGTGTGTGTGTGTGTGTGTGTGCGAGCTTTTGGGTTTTAACGCTGGATAATTTCGTTACCGAAACCTCATTTTTCGTGGATTGATTGCTACTGATCAAATATAGGTCAGCTACTGGTGAAAAATAAAAGTCAGTGGAGTGGTCCATTGAGAGTGGGTGAAAAAGTTTAGCAGGCAGTCTAGTTTAGCTTTGTTTGTGGTACCTGACATAGCTAACATGCCGATTGGTACAGTACAGGCTCCAGCACTGAAATTAATGCAGCTCTTCAGTGCAATAACATTCTTATTTTATTCAAGTTACCGCCATTAGATTTTGTTCATTTGAACCACATAAGTCCGATGACGTGTTTCATTAATATTATCTTGTTTCCTTCCATAGATTTTACGAGTATTCAGCTGTCGGGATATTCCTGTAGTGAATGGGTAAATTAGAAGTAAATATTATCTCTTTTTTTCGATGTCTCCGAACAGTTGAATAAATCTGTCTGAAGATGGCAAAAATAAAATGAAAAACACTTCATCTGAGTGAATGGGTTGAGGGAGATGGCAAGCAACGTGGAATTTTGTACCAAACATGTGCCATCTCACTTTGGCTAATTATATTCAGCCCTGTTTGGACTTTAGTGGCATTATTTCCAAGGTGTTGGACTTGTAGTGAACGGTAAATATTCTATGGAAAAAAAAGTAAGTGAATAAATAAAACAATCTCCAATTAATTTCACCAGTCCAGTGAAAGCTTTCTAAAGTTTATTCAAACATTTCCTGATTATTTTATTCAGCTTACCCCTCCAACTCGAAAACGTCATTTAGATTTTATTTTTCTTCTCTCTATACGATATTTATTCAGATTATTAACGACGTGTCGTCCTGGAGGGGTTAATGAAGGCCATAACTAACTCCAGTTCGAAAAGTCTTTCCTAAGCTGAATAAATCTCCTAGAAATAGCATTGATTAAATACAAGTAGACGTCACCGTTGTGAAGGGGATAAGGACGAATTGTCGTAGTGAAGAGGTGTTAAACAATCTCCTTATAATTCGCTTAATATGATGACGCATTTTATAATTTCTGCTGTCATCAGACAATTTTACCGAGCTTAGGAGAGAGGGGCGAGATCTTGAAGTGAAGGCTTAAAAATAAACTTCTTTACCTTTCTCAATACAGCAACACCTTATGTTAACATAGGGTGGTTCATATATTATACGTCTCAACTCATGCGTTCTGCAGAGTCGGTTCAGTCGGCGTTACCACTGTCTACCCAGCATCACCAGCAAACATAGCTGAGCCTGGACGGCGACTCCTTGCCATCTAGGGGTTGAAGGTCGATTCTTGGTAAGGTTTACTGAATGGCGAAGGGGGTCGCCTTCACGTGGTAACACTAATGTTCCTGACTGGCTCAGCGGTCCGGTTATACAAAAGTCTGTCAGTTCACTCCCAGTCCTCTCAATGAAAGGAATCTTTAGCCTGCAATCCACCGGGTTCATGTTTCAGATGATCCTCGGGCTACAGCTTCTGCTGCTATCCAGCATTGATTTTCTACCTCCAATAATCAAATTCATTTCTCTATAGTTTGTGCTTGTTTACCCCCACTGGTTGTATGGATGATTATACAGCACTGGTAATTTCATGAAATAGCCATGATGTCTGTGCCCGACACATGAGAAAAACGATTAGTCTCCGCAACACACAAGATTGGAGAGCGCAATATTTGGACCAGCCTATAAAATTTTGCCTTTACAAAACGATGTAATTCAAATTAATGGATACCTCTCAGTGTGAAGGGCTTGGAAAAAAGAATCTTCATTAACCCCTTCAAAACAGTTACGCATTAACCCCTTCAGAACAGTTACGTCTAATATGATTTTTATTCCTACTGCACCAAACATTCTTATTATTATGGATAGACCTTGAGTGTGCATAAATAACCTGTACAGAAATATAATAGTATAATGGAGGCTGCATGGTTAGAAAAGTCGTCTCTTGTCTAAAAGGACGCGAGTTTCATCCCAGGCCGGGACAGGAGACCGTGTGATTATTTTAGTTTCGCTATGAAGACTTTATTAATCTTCCACACGACCCACAGGCATGCCATACTAAGCACCCCCACTAATATCGATGCACCAATACTGAAAGAGACAACTCTAACATGTACTCCATATGGACGATGCTTACTACCGCCGAAGTGGTGGCATGTGGAGGTGTGTGATACTTAGAGGGATTGGTGGGCCTAATTGAACATGCTGTTGAGTCCACTCTCTCTCTCTCTCTCTCTCTCTCTCTCTCACACACACACACACACACACACACACACACACACACACACACACACACACACACACACACACACACACACACACACACACACACATGCACACAAGGTGGTACTAGGGGGCCTTCCAAGCCGACAAGATTACGGGTTAGAGATTACATTCGTAGAGGATCATAACCATCATATGCGTACACAAAACTCTAAGGCCATTAGATACTATCCTGAATCATGAGAGACTGACTAGGAGAGTTTGTGCGAGTAAGGTGGAGGAGAGGCAGGGGGTGGGATGGGAAGACCGAAGATGAGATGCAGGAATGGGTTAGATAGGTACATGAGATTAAGGTGTGCGAATTGGAGAGAGGACACACAGATGAAAAAAGGGCGGTGATGTGAGGGCGATTTGTTTGTGGCCACCTCTTATAGGATTAAGGCATCTGACGACTAACAAAGATTCAGATAGAGGCTTTTGGGTTTGACCGAATATTTACTGCTATTATTATTATTTTTTTTTTTATATAAATGCCCATGAATTTTCCGGCATCTCAGTAAGTGGATGTAAAACAAGCAACCATATCCACATGTTCAGCTTAAGAAATGAGTAAATGTGTAAAAATGTGTAAATAATAATCGTTTTTGTGACTACCCCTCTAGTGAAATTGGGTGCCACCTTCCTTCACGTCAAACTTTTTAACTCTTGGAAGTACCTCCATACACGAAAATGGTAGGGACATATTTCTCTCTCTCTCTCTCTCTCTCTCTCTCTCTCTCTCTATCTATCTATCTATCTCGTGTGTATGTGTGTGTGTGGGGGAGTTCAATTCTTGGATGTATATGCATGTATGTGTGTGTTTGAGCATGTGTGTGTATGCGTGCGTGTGTGTGTGTGTGTGTGTGTGTGTGTGTGTGTGTGTGTGTGTGTGTGTGTGTGTGTGTGTGTGTGTGTGTGTGTGTGTGTGTGTGTGTGTGTGTGTGCTAATTCTGAATGTAGGTCAGACTAAAAAAATATAATAAAACCGAAAAACTCAAGGCATTTTCCATATTCCTCCAAGCTTCACAAACACTTTAATTTCTTCAGGGAGAAAAGGTCTAAGAAGCAACCACTTAGGTACGGTTAAGATGCCAACCCTTCCCATAGACAAAAGCTTATCTTAGTAAATATATGCTAAACGTTATTTTTAACAGATAACACTCCTTAATATATTATCAAAATTGGAGGTATTTACTATATATATATATATATATATATATATTCACTCTCATCTTAAATGTCGGGACCAATTTTTTTTTTTTTATGTGAGGAAGAAGGAACCAAAGGCCGCGAGCCCGCAATTATTGTTCCTTCCAAGAGAAAAACAAAATACAAGAGAGAGCTAAATTCAAGATCCGATCATTTCGAGATGCCTGGACACACTGAGTTTGAAAGACTGGAGATCATAGGAAGCAGGAAATACAGACAGAGGGAGACAGTTCCAGAGTTGATCTGTTGCATAAATGAAGGACTGGGAGTAACGATTAACTCTTGCATTAGAGAGTTGGACAGGAAAAGGATAAGAGTTTGCTGCTGGACGGGTGCTACGCACCCGTCGTAGAGGTGGAGGGATGCATGCAGACAGTTCAGAGGAGCAATGACCATTGAAGTAGCGATGGAAAAGAGATAAAGATGCAACAGTGCGGCGAAGAGACAGAAATTGAAAGTAGTCAGTAAAAGGAGGAGAGTTAATGAAACGAAAAGTCTTTGACTCCACCCTATTGAGAAGAGCTGTATGTGGGGAGCCTCCCCACACATGAGAGTTGTACTCCACACAGGGACCCCGGGCTCCTACGCTCCTCATGGGTCAATGTAGGAGTGGATGATGGATGGGTATATATATATATATATATATATATATATATATATACTGTATATATATATATATATATATATATATATATATATATATATATATATATATATATATATATATATATATATATATATATATATATATATATATATATATATATATATATATATATATATATATATATATATAAAATGTAATACCAATATCGGTATTTATATTTTAGTGTTAACTTCTTGCCTGTGTGTGTGTGTGTGTGTGTGTGTGTGTGTGTGTGTGTGTGTGTGTGTGTGTGTGTGTGTGTGTGTGTGTGTGTGTGTGTTTTGCGTCAGTATTGTAATCAGCTTATTATTTCTACTTCACAGGGCCGAGCTGAGAGGGGCGTCTGCTGGGAGTTGCTGACACTACAACCCTGCTCTCTCCCTCCCCTCCTTCCATCGTCTGCCACCCTAGCTGAATCCCTAACATCTTTTCCCTTACCCCTGCTACCTTCGTTCTTATCCCTAGCATCCCCTAAGTCAGTTACTACCGTTCTTGTTTTTATCACTACCATCCCTTGTCTTATTCCTGTCATCTTTATCCATTTCCATACCAACCCTATCAAATTCCTACCAATTCTTTACCTTTTGCAGTATATGTATTTTAATTCAGCTGCTTATCTCGTTAAGTCCAGTATTGTAAGTCCCCAGTAATCATTTCAATATCTTAGCCTCCTTAATTGTATAGCATAATCTTACTAACCCACCTGAATTCCAAAAATCTGTTCCTGTCATTCCTTAAGCCTTTTAGATTGTACTGAGCAAACCCTTAAATCCCAGAGCGTGCCCATTGCATCCCAATAATCCTAGAGTGAAATGATGCCATATACATTAAAGCCACGTGTCTGTCTCTCTGTTTAAAAAATCATAGTCTGTCTTAAGCAAAGTCTTTGTTTCCTTGAGCCTATATTGAGTAATTAACTTGAAGTGCGAAGTCTGTCCCTGGCAATTCCTAAACATAACATCAGATATTTTTACCTGTAAATTCACTCTTCTACAGCAAATTTTGTCTTATCCCGGAAAAATCAAGCCTTTTTTCCTTTAATCGGGCCAGTCACTACCACCCTCAGCTCCGCTTCTATTCCATTTAACTCTATTCTCCCTAATCCAGTCTATCTGAAACATCACATACTTTCTGTGTCAACTATCTCAGAATTAGCTTTAGCATCAACACCAAATCAACTCTCCTAAGTTTTTACTCCACTAACCCTGTCCTTTCTATCTCATATCAACGAAAGTTCCTTAAGCCTATCGAAACTCAAGGCCTCTCCCAGCTTTTAAGTCCTAACTCAATCACCACAACCTATCTTTAGCAAACCCAGTTCAGTCATAAGTATCCCAGTCTTGTCCCAGTTCATTATTTAGTAACCATAGCCTTGATCCTAGTATCCCAAACCTCTCTAACCAGGAACCCCACAATTCCATCCTTCTTCTTTATCCATTTCAACCCCATATCACCTCCTACATTGCACACACGCAGAGGTGAGCAGCGAAGTAGAGGAGGAACATAAAGTTAGTGGAAAACGGGGAAAGTGGAAGAGACGAGAAGAAGGGAAAGGACAATTAAAGACCACACTATAAATTGGTAAACACGCATTCCCTTTAACTCATGTGAGGGAGAGGAAAATAAGCTGCTTTGTATTGCTAAACTACTTACGTATTTCTATGTGGGATGACAAGCTGTAGTCTCTGGTGAACGTTCAAGTCAACATCGAAGTCAAATATCGAATAAGAGTATAGTGTGTCAGAACTGTGCACGAATTACCTTGCAGTCGTTACAAGTTTTCAGACAACATGGGAATTGAAAGGAAAAAAGAACGCTTCCAATTATCTGAAAAAACAATTACCTAATATTCACAGCAAAGAATTGTGTTCCATTGAAATAGTGTTTGGAGTATTGAGCGAGAGAGGCTAATGAACCAAGAGACAGCACGACGGAAGAGATAGAAGCGGGGGAAGTGAAGAGAGACCACAGAAGAGAAAGGAAAAGGGAGAGAGAAACTAGGAGAAAAGAGAGAGAAGGGAGGAGGGTGCGTTCTGTTTCCTCCCGCTTCGCCTCCTCCTGAATTGAGACACTGATTCGGCGGCCTCACGGAACGCCTTGTGTACAAACTTTTTCCCGAAGTTTTGCTGGGGAAGGTTAGAATTAAATTTCCTTCCTAAAATCTGTTGCGTGAGGAGTGAGGAGAAAGAGTGAGGGTGAGGAGTGAAGGTGGAAGGTGTGGTGCGAGGGGTGGGAAGAGGTGTGAGGTGTTGTTCAGAATGAGAGGCCCAAGTTGTCTCCTTCATCTCTCCGACACTTGAGGTGCTTCCAAGCTTACTCACCCACACTTACGTACATACGCGCCCACGAACAACTACACACACACACACACACACACACACACACACACACACCTAACCACAGTCGTATCTGCTTACACACGTAGTTAAACTCAGACCGAACACTCTCCTATAAGACCACTCACACTCAGCACCTGCACATACATCCACCCTTTCACACACACATAATTTTACCTACCCACACTCACGATACACACTTTCCCACATCATCGCCCTGTCTTCACACGCACACATCAGCATCACACACAACCAAACGCACATAAGGTCAGATATTCACACCCAGCTGCATTCACACACAGACTCTCCTGCCCATACACTTTGCTGTTCACACTGTGCACTCTCCCACACCACCTCCCATTGTCATACCCAGCCATCAGCATCACACGCATAAACATTAACAAGTCCATACCCACATACATCTCTCCCACTACACATTCTCCCACACCACCACCACTTGCCCAAACACCCACCCAGCATTATCTTACGCCTTTCCACGCCTCCCACGGCAGTCACCCGCTCACACTGCGCCATCACCAGCCGTCCACACCATGACGCCAACAAAACTACGCCTCCTGCTCCTCCTTGGACTTGGTGAGTAATGTTCCTGTTCTGTAAGCTGGTAAAATCCATCCGCCTTTAAAATCTTTCAGACTGACAGAGGTATATCTTAATCACTAATACATTTCCCTGAGTGTGAAAATATTGTACGATCCAAAGATTTCTCTTCAAACTTACAAAAAATGGTGTATCCAGGACTAGGATCGTGTTTTTCATTTGGTAAGAACCCTCTGTCAAGAATGTTGAGAGGACGAAAGATACACAGTATATATATATATATATATATATATATATATATATATATATATATATTCACTCTCATCTTAAATGTCAGGACCAACTGCCTAGCCCCGGGCTTCTACGCTCCTCATGGGGCAACGTAGGATTGGATGACGGATGGATGGATATATATATATGTGTGTGTGTGTGTGTGTGTGTGTGTGTGTGTGTGTGTGTGTAATTCATTCTTGCTACCAGCAGACCCTCTTAGTTAGCTTTGGACTGATTAAATTAGAAATGAAAGTTCTTGATCTTTCGGAGCAAATAAGTCGGATGGATTATCATAAGACGGCATGAGTGGAAAAGTAAAGCTGAGCAAAAAAAGATTAAAAGAGAACGAGAGGAAGAAGACTTAATACATGGCCATACAAAAAGAAAAAGTAGGAAGTAAAGACTGACAGAGGTGATCATTAGTGTGATAAGTAAGAGAATGTAAGGGCAAAGGAGGGGAGTGAAGAAAAAAACGAGAAATTATAGAAAGGGAGATGAAATCCAAGGTAGAGATAACAAGGTAAGAGAGAGAGAGAGAGAGAGAGAGAGAGAGGAAGAGGGTGAGGGAGAGAAGGAAGAGAAATGAGGTGGAGGAGAGAGTGATTAGAGAAGGCAAGAAAGAGATAAGAGGAGAGGAGGAAAGAGTCGTGAGAGAGAGAAAAGAAGCTATGAGGGAGGGTGGCGTGGATGCAAGATGTGCAAGAGGATCCCTCAACATGTAAGAAATACTGGAGATACGTCTGTTATGAGAGAGAGAGAGAGAGAGAGAGAGAGGGGGGTTCATAAATATACAAACCAGACAGATTCCGGTCGTTAACCCCTTCTCTGCAAGAACGTCTTTATTTCATTCTTGCTATCTCTAGACAATTTGAGTCAGTTAAGGAGAGTCAGTGACAAGAGGAGAGTTTATATTTATAGCTTTTAATTATCCGTTTTTCTGCGAGGTCTTCCACAAGCTGAATAAAACTGAATCTTGCTTTATAAAGATAGAAAGTAGTCACCGTACTGAAGGAATTTTTGTCATCAGGAAGTATTTCTTAACTGAAATGCACACACTTGTCTTACTGGAGTTTAAGATGTTTGAGAAAGAGAGAGAGAGAGAGAGAGAGAGAGAGAATAAGGAAGCAGGGAATACAAAAGACCACCTGAGAGAGGAACAGCAACAATCTTATTTGTTCGCTCGAGGCCGTATGTCAGGGTGGAGGTCGTGGCTAATGTATCTGCTATATCGGTCAAAGACAAGGAATACAAAGCAGGTTTTGGGTCATTTCATATGAAATATAATTATTTTTTTTGATTTGCTATATCGACATTCATAATATTCGTACTAAAAGAGGCTCTTTCATTTTCGCACCTACTTTTTTTAGCACCTATTTTTTTGGGTCCACTTGAGTACTTTATCAAGATCTCTTTTAATTTCCTTCCTTTATAAAGATGTATTTTTTCCTGTGACCTTCTGTTTTTTGTCATTGACAAATCCAGATACCTTACAAGACAAACACCTACAGTATGACTATTAAAAACAAAGTATTGCCTATCAGTAAGCATTGTACCTCTCGATCTGGAACTTCCTAGTCTGAATTTCATTTCACCTGAGCACATTGTCACTGAAAGGAAGCATCTATAGTCTCTTAGAAATCTTTCATATGCGCGCTATATCAACCTCCTTTTAAAATTATAATAAGACAACATCGACAGATATAGTTTTATGACATATACAAGCATTCAGTTTACTGTATCGTTGAAAATATGCAAGAAATTCGTAAAACAACATTGATGAGAACATTTCTTTCTGTTTCATAAAATTACTTCTGATAATAAATTCCAAAATTTTGCAAACTGCAAATGCTAAGTTATATGGAAGCTTCGTTCCTTGGTGTGGTTTGTTACCACATTTAAACATCTTAGTTACACTCATCGGCTTTCACTCGTTTGGCACCCTGCCACTTCTTGAAGATATGATGAAATCCTTAGATAGAAGACGGTTCTAGTTTGTTTTTTCCTATATTTAATACTCATATGCATATTCATCTGGTCCTGGTATTTTACTCACATTAATGGTGTTGATTATGGCTATACATCTTTCTCATTAATCGTAGTATCAATATTAAATTGCCTTCACCTAATCATCCTGAAAATTGCCAGACTCATACTTGTAACTTTTATGGTGAATACAGATGCGAAGAGAAAGCAAAGAGTTTAGCATACTCAGTTTCATTGTCAGATAGTTCTTTATTGCCAGAAACTATCGTGCATGTTCTTGAAGTTATATTACCTTCTTTTACCTGACACTGTCAATTAAAAAGAAAAAAAAAGAGGGGGAAACGATTTTTCGATGCAAGAAATGTGTGTTTCAGTGATTTTATTGCCTTGCTTTAAAGACGTGCTTAGCTGTCTGGCGAAGGATGTCATGTTATTATTGTGACAGACCTTTTTGTGGCATAATTTTGTTGTGTAAGTTCCTCTCGATGTTTTCCTCTTTTTTTGTTCTTTTTTATGTTGCTAATACAAGGGTTTCATCAGCTTGGTTTAATAATGTTTCGCTGGCCATCTGTTGTGCAGTGGCACACAAAACTTTGCCAAAGGCCAGCAGATGTCAGGATTATTTGGCCTTTATCTATTTGTTATAGAGAAAGAAGATGTATCAGTTTGTCTGGTTGACTGAAGAGACCCAGGCAGAGAGAGAATAAAAGTTAGAGTTGTAGGGGAACGTTAGGGTTGGTTGTTCATGTCACGTTATCCTCTTCGAATTGTAAGTGAGGTGAGCTGATGAAATAGGTAGATCGGGGTCGATGGAATTATACTGTGTCAAAGTTGCTTCACTGGAAAAGTTAAAGAGCTTGACGTGACCCGTGTATTCTCAGGGGCAGTTTCTGCTGGCTACTGCCTTCCCACTCAAGCTCATACTCTCCTTGTCCTTCCTTCTTCCGTGGCTGTCTGGTTCTCTCTCTTTCTCCTACTCCCTATTACTCGATGCAGATCTCTCTGGTTCTCTGGTTCTCCTACATGTGTTTTCGGACTTATATTCCCTTCTGACCTACGGTTAAGTGTGTGTGTGTGTGTGTGTGTGTGTGTGTGTACTCGTAGGGTCTCTCACACTTCCGACATGTGAACAGCTGTCAGGTCATCCGGTGCTTGAAGTACTTGAGTGTCTGGCTGTGGGGAAAAGTATCTAACTTCTTGCTGGCGAACTCAGACATAACTACCTGTCTACTACATATTGATGCCTATGGTTATATAATTGGATAGTTACATAATTACATATTGTGTCATAACATATTAATTCCAAATGATGATTTCTGTATTTCATTAATATTTGATGATTTGATAACGGACAATCACTGATACTTGCAATTGCTTTCAGATATAAACAAGGCCCTCCAATACAGCAGTTGGGTACTTACTTGTAACTGAGCGTAACATTACCATCACTGAATTTAAGGTTAACAGTGATCACTACTGCTAAATACTTTTGCTCTCGTAATATGAATAACTACTGTAAGTTTCTCATGTGACTAAGCAAAGTCTAAGGTGTCCCTCTACATGCTGGGCTATCCATGAGCTGATGCAATGAAGTTTTCTGTAAGTAGACGTACAGGCCTAACATCGCGAGTGCTAATAAGGGTTTTTGGGAACTGGTAAATTTTAAATTGGCCGAAAATATACATACAGTGAGTACAACTGGTTTAGGCACTGATTATACATTTTCTTGTCCGTGTTACATGATTGTACTGGTGGATGATCACTTAGTCCAAGGTTCAAATTACTTCATGAGTTATATCTCACCTGGAGGTAAATATGGTAAGGACTATTAATAGACGGCTTTGAAATTACGACTGACTGAGGTTGCGCTAAGTGACAGGATGTCTTCAGCCACTAAGTCATTCCTGACATCACCGAAAATGTTATAAATGTAATTAGCTCGCTTGTGGGGGAGGTTAGAATATATATATGTTACATTAACTACGGTCTACGCTAGCAGGCCAATTCCTTTCGAGTGGTTCGTGTTTTTTTCCTTAAAAAAAAAAAGAAAGAAAAAAAAAAGCGAAATGGACGATCAAAATGAGTACAATCAACTGAGTTTTAGAGAAGACATTCGTCTTAGAATGAAGATCACTCGTCAAAGTGGTTCCAGGTATTAATGAATTTCACTCCTCCGAAGAGAGCTTTACGTAACTATAGCTGCGTTTTTGTCGTCCAAGCTGACGGATTGGATTCGAAGCCATTTTCGGCGAAACCAAGATGCGCCTTTTTTTGTCGGCCAAAGTGATACGAAGCCAGCCCAAGCATTTTTCATGGAAACCAAGACCGTCTTCGTATCTCACCCAGGCGTGGTTGGGAGCAGTCTTGGTACAGCCTGGGCAGAGTGAGTTTGGCCAACAAGGACAAGTACGTGAAAAATATCATGAAATTAGCAAGATGTAGATAAAATCAGGGTGTACGTGGCTAATATAAACGACATATAGAGCCAGTTCAGCACAAATAGGGGCTACTTGTAAATTGCATATTCTCCATATGATCTTAAGCGAATCACTCTGTTTACATTGTAATTGGTAAGTGTAATTTTTCAGACAGAAACCAAGCGCCCCAAGACGCGCTTCGAATCCCAAGCTCCAGCTTGGACGACAAAAACGCGACTACATATCATTCACACTAACGGCAGTACAGTAGAAGACGTTCCCAGCAACTAAAATTGGGAACTCACCTGAAATTTAGATACTGTTAGTCATTCATTCTTACCGGTGGATCATCAGGAAAAACAAAGGAATGGGTGAAGACTGGAAAGTACCTAGATGGAGAAAGAGAGCCCCCCCCAAACAAAAAAAGAAGAAAAGTAGAGAGGGAACAACTCATGGAGAAAGGAAGAGGGAAGTAGAAAGTGAGAAGAGAGGAGGATACCAAGAGTGAGTGAGTGAGTGAGAGAGAGAGAGAGAGAGAGAGAGAGAGAAGTAGCCAAAGAGAGGAAAAGAGAGAAAGAGAGGGAGGGAAGGAGGGAGGGAAGAAGGGAGGGAGGCAGGTAGGGTGGGAGGTCATTGGTCTCCACGGTAATATTCAAGAAAATTGGTCGGTCTTAAGCATTCTCCCCGTTGTCCCGTTTGCTGCACCGCTCGCTCTCACCTCCTTTTCATAATTTCACCTTCAGTTCTCGTTTTTTGGTTAAAGACGAGAGGCTGTGAAGGGTGATGGTGGGGATGAGGGTGTGGGTGAGGAGGTGGTGTGTTAATGAAACGTTGGGTACGAGTTAACTTTTTCAAGGGTGTTTCCTTAGTTTCTTTTTTGTTTTTATGGCTACCACCAGAAACTTTTATAATGTTGAACTGAATCCCTTCTCATTAATACCTAAAATCTACCGATGACCCCTTAAATGGACTGTGTTTTGGCAATACACTAATATATATCTATATCTATCTATCTTTCTATCTACTTATCTATCTATCTATGTATATATTTGTGTATATATAGACAGATGGATATAGATAGATACATAGACACACTGACAGATACATTTGTACATAGACAGATATGTATGTGCATACAGAGAGAGAGAGAGAGAGAGAGAGAGACTGATATAGATAAAATCATAGCTTAGATATAGAGCTTATATTTCGAATTATAATGGAACACATCTGAGAAACAAAGTATACATAAAACAGTAGATAACAGCAGTCAAACTCTAACAGCTGCGATAATTCTTGGTCAAAGAAAGTGCATATTTCTTGTTGACATTTTTCTCTCAATTCCTTTCGTTACGTCCTCCCACTCCTCTTCGTCTTATGGTCACATTTTTTCTGCTCCTTATCTCATTTCCGTCGTCCTCTTCCTTCTTTCCTTCCTTTCCAATCTTCGTTCTCTCTTTTCATCTTTATTCTCATTCTTTTTTTTTTTTTCATTCTCTTCTTACTTTTCTCATCAATTTTTTTTCCTTCCTGTTCCTCTTGTCTCATTCCTCATCTCCCTTCGTTCTTCTCATCCCTCTTATATCTTTTTCCCATTTTTCCTTTCCATACTCCCCTCTCCATTTTTCTTCCCGTTTTTCCTTTTCTTCTTTCCTCTTTCCTCTTCTCATTTATTTACCTTCCTTCTCGCCATCTACCTTTCATTTTTTTTTATTCTCTTCTAACTCTCCAATATTTCAATTTCTCATCCGTTCCCTTAACTCCCTTTCCTAGTTTTATTCCTTGTTCTTCTTCCTTTCTTCTTGTTTTCCCTTATTTTTCTTTGTTATAAATTCCATTGTTTTTCTTCAAGGTTCCTTTTTTCCTCATTATTCTTTCTTACTCTAGCTTTCTTCTCTTTTTCCCTTCATTTTTGCCTAATGTTCGCCTGTTTCCTCCTTTCCTTCCTTTATTCCTCACTTCGTCTCTTCCTTCCTTCCTGTACTTGCCCCTCCTTTGTTCTCTCTCCCTTTATTTACCTCTTTCTGTTTCTTCCTTTCCTCCTTTTTTGCTCGCTTCTTATTCTTCATCCCCCCTTCCCTTATATTTCCTTCCTTTCTCCCTCTTCTTTATTTATCTGTCCTGCTACTTTATGTTCCGTCCATCTAACTCTTCTTTCTTTTACTACTCTCCTTGCTTTTCTCTCCCTCCTCTCCATTAATTTCTTTCTTTTAACAATCCTTTCCTTTCTTTATTATCTTACTTCCTCTACCTTTCTTCCCTCTCTCAAATGTTTTCCTCTTCTTCTTTACTTTCTTCCTTCCCAACCCTTCACGTCTTTCATTCCTTCTCTCTTCTCTAATTATTTCTACCTCCCTCTTTCTCTCCCATTTATCCTTCCATTCCTTCATTTCTTCCCGTTCCTCTTGGCCCTTGTTTTAATCCTGCCTATTTTTTTTCTCACTCCAGTGCTTTTGTCTCCTCCTTTCGTTTATTTATTATTATTATTTTTTAATATAAGGTATTCTTTATATTTCCTCCTATCCTTCTTACTTCATGCCCTCTTTTTTTTTTTTTTTCACTCGCCTTTCTTTCGTTTTTCTCATTTCGTTTTAGCTAACGCCAGTCTGTTTTATTCAACTCATTTTCTATTTAGGACCCATCAGTTGTGTTGAATATAACTGTGAAGACAGAAAGAATAAAATAAAAAAAAACGTCCTTTGTAAGATGGCATGATCATTTATCGTGCAACAAGAAAATATTTTATTTTGATTATGCAATACACGTAGGTCAGCTTTTGTAGTGGAGAGAGGAAAATAATATCAGTTAAAACTTTCAGTATTGTAATGTCTTTTCTGTTCTGTTCTTGCCACCGCCAAAATTGAAACGAGTGTGTTCAAAATGGGCGATTCACCTCGTAAGTAAGCGATATATGAAGCCTGTTCCTAATCTCTTCATTACAAGAGGTCTTTTCACAACTTCGCAATATCGACCAACGTAAAAAGAGCAAAGAAAATAAAGCTACTGAGAGTGAAAGGATTGATATACTTTTAGCCTGTATGAGAGAGAGAGAGAGAGAGAGAGAGAGAGAGAGAGAGGCTAGATGCTCTCAGGAGCTGCCTTCACGCCCTAGCGCCGATATGATTGTGCCACTCTGTTGTTTGGTTATACAAACATCCCTCAACTCCCTCCCTATCCCCTGAAAGGACGATGATGAATTGCAGCGGCAGGAAAACCTCATCCTGTAGTCCATCCGGTTCACGTTCAAATGAGCCTTTTGGTTGAAATTACTACTACTACTACTACTGAGAGACTGAATAATGACGTTTAATCCTCTTACGATCGTGTCTCTGTAATTTTTTTTTCCCTGAAGCTGTCCTCAGATGATTAAATACCTCTGAGAGTGAGGTACAGGAGGCTTAGAGACATAAAGCCGTCATCACCAACACCCTCATACTCGGGCAAGCTTGACCATTTTATTCCAGCTAAAGACAGACGATTTCATTCAGCTGCGAGTTAGTCATTAGGGCATGAAAGATATAGGTAGGATCAAGGACTGTTTTGTGTCTTGGTGAGAGCGTTTGATATCGTATCTGTAGCCCGGGGGAAGGGAGGAGTATTGTATCCTAACTTAGTGGGAGGGTTCGGTATTGTATGTGTAAGCTGGTGGAAGGAGTAGGTATTGTATCATACAGTAACTTGGTCAGAGGAGTAGGGACCGTATCGTAATCTGGTGGAAAGGTTTGGTATCGCATAGTAACATGATGACTGGGTTTGGTATTGCATCGTAACCTGGTGGAAGGGTGAGGTATTGTATTGTAACGTGGCGAGAAGATTAGCACTGCACTGTAACTGCGGGAGAGTTAGATATTGTTCAGTAACTTGGTGGGAGAATTAGGTACTGTACAGTAACTTGGTGGGAGAGTTCAGTAACTTGGTGGTGGAATTAGGTGTTGTGCAGTAACTTGGTGGGAGCGTTAAGTATTGTACAGTAACTTGGTGGCAGGTTAAATATTGTGTTATAAGCTTGTGGGAGGGTTAAGTACTGTATCGCTACCTTGTGGGAGGGTTAGGTATTGCACTGAGCTAGGTGGGAGGGCTAGTTATAGCATCAAACCTGGTGGGAGGGATAAGAATTGTATTTAAGGTGTCGAAGAGTTATTTATTGTACTGTAACTTTGTGGAAGGTAAAGTAGAGCATTGTAAATTATTGGTAATATGGCTTATGTATTAACTGTGTAGCTACTGTATTATTAATGTGTGTGGGTAATGCATTACAGTATGGTATTATTAGTGTGGGCAGCTACAATGCTGTTATATAACTTGGGATGGCTATTGTATTATTGATTTACAAGTATAAGAGGGTATTGTACCAACAGAGATAATGGTTATGTTATGAGTGTGGGTGGATATTGTAAGATCAGGGTGAATGACTTTTATATTTCTGTATTTCACTCACCTCAACAGGTGGTAGGTGGTGGTGTCAATCATCCACTCACTTTAGGCAGAACTGCCTACTTCTTCGTTCATCTTTATCAATATTATTACATTTCTCCCATCACATGTATCATTGTTATACCCTCTTTCCTCTCCAGGTAACTCTGTTCTGATTGACAGGTTTAATAGTTTCCTGTGTACTCAAGAAACCAGTTATAACGCTACATGGTAACCATATGATATCAATAACGGGAAGATGTGTAGCGTACTCCATTGTCCTTGTTAACTGAGTGGGGAGAAGCAGCATCTATCCAGAAATCAAACCTCTACACAGTTCCCCGCGCCTCGGTTTGGTGAAGCGTCCTTTGCGGCAAGGGAACATCGGTTCACCACTTGGGACGGCCCTGCATGGGAGATTACTTGCCTCAGGCTGATGCGACTGCCCAGCCGGACAGAAATTTGTTCAATAACAAAGTTCATCTTAACTTGGCAAAATTTTTCGTCCTTTTACAGTTTGTTTCCCGTAGCACATTTGCCAAGTACGGCAACATTAAGGCCCTACATCTTTTCATTACACTTCTTTGTTACTAGTATCCTTCTAGTGTTCATCTCTTGTTGCATATCAACATTCAAGATCGAAAGACGGCAGTGTTACACAAAGTTAAAGTAAATAGAATATAATTCTTTGAAAAAATCTGTATTGTATTGTACAACTAAGCTTCGGGGTAGGTATTGTATGTTTTCTTGTATGCAAGAGGGTGGTAATTGTATTGCAATTTATGGGAGGGCAATTTATTCTCTCTCTCTCTCTCTCTCTCTCTCTCTCTCTCTCTCTCTCTCTCTCTCTCTCTCGCCTTACCATTATTCCTTTTCCTTTCCCAATATCATTATCCATTTTCTCTGGTTGTGGCGGGCTGTTGTGTGGTGTGGGAGGGTGATACGGTGTGTGGTGTGGTGTGGGAGGGTGATACGGTGTGTGGTGTGGTGTGGGAGGGTGATACGGTGTGTGGTGTGGTGTGGGAGGGTGATTTTGTGTGGGGTGGGAGGCTGGTATAGTGTATTGTGTGGTGTGAGAGGGATATGGTGATTTTGTGCGATGTGGGAGAGAACTGTGAGCTGTTGCATGGTGTGGGAGGGAGTTGTGGAGTGGTGTGGTGCGTTGCGGTGTGGTGTGGTGCGTTGCGGTGTAGTGTAGTATGTTGTGCTTTGCTGTGGTGTGGTGTAATGTGGTGTAGTGGGGCTTCACTCAAGTCATTAAAGTGTAAGGAAGTAAAGAGCCTCGCATTCGAAAGTTATTACTGAGAGACAGACGGACACAGCGGCTCCTAGAGATGCCCTTGTATCAAAAAGCAATGGGAAGGGAGGGATGATGGATGGGAAGAAAGGATGTAAGGAAAAAATAGCGCAAGAAGACAAATACATAAAAAGAAACGGGGAGAGAGAGAGAGAGAGAGAGAGAGAGAGAGAGAGAGAGAGAGAGAGAGAGAGAGAGAGAGAGAGAAAGGAAGGAAGGCAGAGTGGAAAAATGTTAAGCAGGGACGAAAGAAAGAAGTCATAGGTGAGGGAGGGAGGGATGAGAGAAAGGAAGGCACGTCGGGAATGTGGAGAAAGATGAGAGAAGGAAGGCATGAAGGAAAGAAGCAAGAGGAGTATGAAGGAAGGAAGAAGGAAAGGAAGGAAGGAAGGAAGGTATGCTGAATAGGGAAGGAAGGAAGAAAGAAAACATGAAGATGGAATGGAAGAAATAAGAGTACCAGAAATGCAGTTAGAAAAAAAAAAAGACGAAAAGAAGAAAAGCAGGAAGGAAAGAAGGAAGGAAGAAAGGAAGTTAGAGTGGGAGAGAACAAGACATGTTTGCAGGGTGGAAGGAGAGACATAAAGAAGGAAGTAAGATACTGTAGGACGGAAGGAAGGGAA
>NC_137029.1:11290127-11297627 GCF_032717465.1 Coenobita brevimanus | reverse complement strand
TTCCCCTACCAATTTCCCTTCCTGCCTCGGCCTACATGATCCTGCCTAACAGCCTCCTTACTTATCTCCCTGTCTTTATAATACCTATCTACCTACCTGCTTCCCTGCCTATTTACCTACCTACTTATTTTACCCACTACTCTGCCACTCTGTCTGTCAATCTTCCTATTTACATTCCTTCCTTCCTCTTTACCTATCCCCCTGACCACCCTGTCGCCTGTATTCTTCCCTGCTTACATACCTTTCATCCTACCTTCCTACTTACCTTTCTAACTACCTCCCCTATTACTTACCTATAGCCCTCCCTGTTTATGTCTCTGTTCACCTACATCCCAACTTAACTTCCATGCTTCTTATCTTCCCACTTACTTCCCTATCTACCTCTCTGCCTACCTACCTTCCTATCTGCATCCCTCTCTACCTCCCTCCCTACCTACCTACCTCCATCCCTGTCTAAATCACTGCCTTTCCTCCTATCTCCTTGTTTATCTCCATCACCTAGTGAGGTAGTGACACTGGCTGGTATTTAAAGTGTTAGGTAGTTTGCCAGTTTTCACTGGGGTATATCATAACTGTGATGGGGACTTAAATAGCTACAATTTGAACGCCCTTTCCAATAATACCAGCTTATGGCTGTATCCCTGTTATTAAAGAAGTTTGCTTTATGACTTGACTCTTGTTTATTGTGACCTTGGGGCTGATTTGAACGTGTAAAACACTACGACGAGAGAACACAATCGGCTTGGCCGCATTCGTTTGACATCTCAGTCGTCAAGTCGGAAAGAATGTACACGTAATTGATATCTTCAGGACTACCTAAATGAGATATTAAACATTTCAATACAGTTTAGTCATGATTATATTACTGCTGTAGATACCAGATTATATCGTTGACCAACTCATCGTGGTGGAGGAGTTAATGATGGCCTATCAGAGACCCTCCAGTTCGAAAAAATCCTTCTCAGTGAAATTAAATTGCTGGAGATACCAAGCAACGGAATGAAGTGCATAAAAACTATTTTCACGGATTCAGTCAATGTTTTCATGTATTATTAATTACTTTGTTGTTATTGCTCCGTCTTCACAGGATTTTGTACAGTTTAGAACAACTTTTCATACTTGAGGCATCAGATACAGCCATCATTAGCACCCTCACTACCAGATGTCTTCCCTAATCTGGATGAAATTGTCTACTGTCATCAAGAAAATAACAGGAATTATATCTTTGGGTTGAAAGGATATACAGAAAAGAACAGATAATGATCAGTATACAATTTTATGTTCCAAGGAGCAGGTGATGAGATATGCTCAGAAAGGGAAGTTGCAGAAGTTACTTACGCCCCCCGAAAACACACACACACACACACACACACACACACACACACACACACACACACACACACACACACACACACACACACACACACACACACACACACACACACACACACACACACACACACACACACACACACACACACACACATCCACCTTCGCTCACTATGCGTCTCGATTTCAAATTTCCGGGAATTGTTCAAAAGGAGGAATTATGTTTGGGAATGCTTTATATTAAGGGCAACAGTTAAGACCGGACTTTGCTCCTAGTATGTATATTTATATATATATATATATATATATATTTTTTTTCAACCCAAATTTACTGTACCTGGACACTATGCAGACTAAGAGGAGTTCATTATATTTTGCTATTTGTGGAGGACTTGAGACGACGTGTAGCCCCTGAGGAGACTCGCAATGACCTTCCTTTCACCCTCAGCTCCCCATCATCCCCGCCGTTGTCTTCCACGCCCATGTCTTCGTTTCTGCTCCTCATCGATCCATTTTTATAATATCTCCCTCACCTCCTCTAGGGCCACAACTGCCACTCCATTCTCCCCTCTGCTCCCCTTCACTCCTCACTTTTTGTTTCTTCATTTTATTCATTCATCTACGACATGCTACACTTCGCTTCACTCACAACTTTCCAGCTCCATCCCCTACCTGCACTACCTCATCTACTGCCACTGATACCCGTATAGTATATCCATCCCCCACCCAGTATCCCCCCTTTGCATAATTCTCTCATGCTTTCATATATTTTACCATGCTTCTTTACGATTTCTCTCATTGCCTTTTTTTATGCAGGAAGATGAACCATATGCAGATAAATAAATAAATAAATAAATAAAACTTTACAAAATGTCCCATCCAGAGAAATCTGAATTAGCCGAAAAAATAGTTGTAAATATGGATATCCATAAACATTTTTACATTTAAAAGACTGGATGCCATACAACAGGTAAAAGAGTTAGCAAAAAGAGGAGCAGTGCTTCAGAGTTGATCAGTTGTGAATATGAAGGGCTGATGATGTAGTTTAACCCTTGAATTAACGAAGTGAATAGAAAAGGCAAAGGGTGTAGCAAAGCAAGAGCGGCACGTCGTTACAGAAAAAGCATGTAGGCAAAGAGTTGGAAATTTTCTTTGGTAGTACCGAGTGTGAAGAAACTGTGACAAAGTACAACAGATTTTACCCCTCAGCTTCGCAATAGTTCTTCTCAGACCCCCACTGGTTTACTATGCTACCCCAGGCTACACCTCCGACACACCATAGTACTTCTCACACTCTCCCAGCTTTACCATGCTACTCAGATACCCCTCCACCTCGTCAACGGTTCTTGCTGTGTTCAAAGTCTTCCCCATTCCATTTTCTTTAATATCACTGAGTCAAAGGGCAATACGGAAATTTAACTGGGACAGTTCAGTGTACTCTGTTCAAGTCTCCATCACAAACTTTTCGTCAGAGAACTCCAAGACCTAGATAACAGAGAGAGAGAGAGAGAGAGAGAGAGAGAGAGAGAGAGAGAGAGAGAGAGAGAGAGAGTTAAAAATGCGTTGTGTGAGTGCTGGGCTGGTAGGAAGTATTAAAAGTGTGGTCCTCTGTCGTTGGTGGAGTGTCTGCCCCGCCCTGTACTTCATCCTCTCTTGGATGGGGGATGAGGTAGGGAGGGATGAGGCGGACTGGGGTGAGGTAGGCAGAGATGAGCCAAGAGTGGGTGAGGAGGCAGGGGTGAGGTTGGATAGGGCTGAGGTAACCAGAGGAGAGGTAGGAAGGGATGAGGTAGACGGGGGTAAGGTAGACAGGGAAGAGATGAGCAGGGGTGAGATGGGCAGACGTGATGTAACCATGGATGAAGCAAACAAAATGAGACAGGCAGAGATGAGGTAGATTGATGAGGCAGGGAAGAGTAAGGTGGACACATACTGTATGAGCCAGGAGGAGATGAGGCGAACTTTTGGAAGCCATGCAGTCAGAGAATATACGGGGAGGCAGAGAAAGGCGAAGCAGACAGGGACGAGAGGAAAAGATTAGCAGATAAGAAAGAGATGGGAAAGATTGTGGCAGAAGGCGGAGTAGATGCAGGTAGAGACTAGGCAGGAAAGAGAGAGCTAAGATAAGGCATGGCAGAAGTAGGCAAACGCTAGGCAGGGAAGGGAAAGGAAGAAGAATACGCATCTGAGCTGGGGATGGTAGGCAGGGAGAGGCATAAGTAGGTGAGAAAGATATGAGGCAAGAAGAAGTGTTGCAGAGGGAAGGGAGGCAGGTAAAAATGAGTTAGGCAAGAGGAGCCAGGAGAGTTTGTAGAAGAAATAGTAAGATGTGATAGGCTGGGGTGTGGTAGAAAGAAGCGCAGCAGAATCGGGTGAGGCAGGTAGCATGAGTCAAACATAGATGAGGCAAGTAGGGTTGAAGCACAGATGTGAGGCCGATATCACCGAGGCAGGCAGAAGTGAGGTGACATAGGTAAGGTAGCAGTGGTGAGGCTGGCAGAAGTGAGGCAGGCAGGGTGTAAGAATGTAAGGAGGCACAGCAGAGGTGGGAGAGGGAGGCAGACGTGAGAAAGACACAAGTAAAGCATGCAAATACAAAGCGAGGAGAGGTGAGGTAAGAGGAGGTGAGGTAGGTAGGTGTGAGGCAAGCTGAGGTGAGATAGGCAGGGGTGAAGCAAGCAGGATTACGACAAGCAAAGGTGACCAAGCAGAGGGAGGTTACGCATGAGTGTGGTAAGGCGGAATTAAGGAAAAACGAGGCAAGGATGTGAAGACGATAGGCAGAGATGTTATAAGTAAACCAGTCAGAGAGAGTGAAAAAAAAAAAGATAATCCAATTCAATATGAAGTGAAGCTTGGACCTTGATGAAAGGACACAGGTCAAGAGTGAGGGCAGTGGAAATTAGTTATCTGTGAGGAGCATGCGGAGTTACATGGAGAGAGAGACTGACAAATGCGGAAGTGAAAGAGCATTGTGGTATGGATGTAGATATGATAGAATTCATTAGGAGAAATGCAGTGAGGTGGTTTGTCCATGTAGAGAGGATGGAGAGCGAGAGACTAACTAGGAGAGTAAATGTGAGTAAGGTGGAGGGGGGGCCGGAGGGGGAGGCCGAGGATGAGACAGAGGGATGGGATGGAGTGGAGAGGTTTATGAGAGATGGGGGTGTGAGCTGAGGGAAGGGAAGTGAAATGGCGGGGGACAGGGCGACATGGAGGCGATTTGTTTGTGGCCACCCCTTACGGGATTAAGGCGTCTGGCAATAGATAGATAGATAGATAGATCATGATAATTTGTCTCTGATGAATATAATCGTCCGTTAATGGTAAAAATAAAATAAAGATGTCATGGTAGGGTAGGTGAGACGAGGCGTGGGTTGGGGAGGGGGGAGACTGTCATGAAGAAGGGGTCAATGGCAGGTAGGAACGCGGAAAGGTCAAGAGGCAGGATGGTCGTGCTGGGATGTGCGGGGAGGTACAGTAGGGCAGGGAAGTGCAAGACACGATATGGCAGGGCAGGGGAAGGCAGAGGAGGGCAGGGCAATGCAAGGTAGGGCAAATCAAGACAAGGTAGAGAGGGACAAATCACGAAAAGGAAAGCAAAATGGAGCAGGATAGGACAGGGTAGGACAATGAAGGGCACGATAGAACAGGACAGAGCGAGGCAGGGCAAGATAAGGCATGTTATGGAAGGCCAGATCAAGGAATGGCAGGTCGGGACTGGGCAGGAAAGGGAAGGGTAGGGGTGAGGGAGGTGAGAATAACTGCCAGATATGAGCAAAACGAGGAAGATGGATGAAAGAAATAAGTTTGTCGTGTCGGAGAGTGGTGATGTAAAGCGGAATAAGGAGGTGAAGGGGTAAAGTTTTATTGTGAGGGGTGAGGAAGGAGGGCAGGAGGAAAGGGTTGGTAAGACACTGAATGGGTTGGGTGATTAACTGCCTGTCTTGCAAAATATAGATCAGTCTACCTATTTTTCTGTCTGTCTGTCTGCCTTTTAATATATATATATATATATATATATATATATATATATATATATATATATATATATATATATATATATATATATATATATATATATATATATATTTATCTTGGATTTATTCTTGACAAATAATCCAGATCAATACAGGATAGAGGTACTGTCACCACTTGGATCCTCTGACCACAATCTCATCAAAGCCTCATTAGTTAACTCCCCCACACCTCCCCGTTCTGAACCTGTCAGGGTGACCCGATGGCACTTTGATAGGGCAAACTGGGATGGATTTAGAAATTATCTTGCTGACATTCCATGGCAGTCTTTCTTCTCTAGTGATCCCATTTCTACCCAGTCCCACATTTGCGACAACACTAGCTGGTATGGATTTATTCATACCAAGTCAACAGTTCACTAAAAGATCGAACTCTCCAAAATGGTTCGATGGCAATTGTGCCAGAGCAACAGCCCAGAAGTCATTAGCATATAACTCTTACTTAAAATCAAAAACATCTGAATCACTCTCTCAATTTTAAATTGCTAAAAATCATGCAAAAGCTGTATTAAATCTAGCTAAATCAAACTTTCTTCAAAAGCAAGCATCAAAACTACTTAACAACCCTAATGACAATAGAATATTCTGGTCAACTCTTAATTCTTTCAATAATAACTTTAACAAGTCATCTTCCATTCCCCCACTAAAATCTTCAGATGGCAACATTACAAATGACCCGAGTGGGAAAGCGGATATTTTTGCCATTACATTTGCCTGAAACTCTATCATAAACGATACCAGCCAAAATGTCCCAGTACTAGAACTTGACTCTCCCAAAATTGCCCCACTTAAAATACAGACAAGATACGTAAAATCCATCCTAGACAGTTTACCTACCAACAAAGCTCCAGGCCCAGATGGAATTCCACCAATTGTTTTGAAAAAGTGTTCCCCTGAACTTGCCTCTGTTCTAGCTAAATTATTCAGACTATGCATACATACTTCTTTATTCCCAAATTCATGGAAAGAAGCCAATATCCACCCATTTCCGAAGAAAGGAAGTTCCTCTGACCCCTTCAATTACAGACCAATAGCTGTCACATCTTCTCTTGGTAAGGTATTTGAAACTTCAATTAATAACCACATTGTTAAACATCTTGAATCCAACAACTTAATTAGTGACAGACAGTACGGTTTCCGCCAAGAAAGATCCACCATTGACATAATCTCCTAACTCATACCATCCATCAATCTATTGATCTACATGGAGAAACTCATGCAGTAGCTCTTGATATTTCTAAAGCTTCCAACACAATATGGCACCGTTCCCTACTGTTCAGACTCCCTTGCTATGGACTAACGTCGTTTGTCCCTTTGATTTCTTCATATCTTAGTGACAGGAAAATAAGAGTAAAAGTAAATGATGTATATTCCAATTTCCACTCAATTAACGCCGGCGTGCAGCAGGGGTCAGTTCTGGTGCCAACCCTATTCCTGGTTCATATTAATGACCTCTTATCTGTCACATACAATCCCATCCACTCATACGCAGATGACTCAACACTACATAGTTCATTCACACTCAGACACCCATTTACAAAGGTTAACATCTCTACCTCTCAACTCAGTACAGCCATCTCCATAAATCAAGACCTAACTACGATCAGTGAATAGGGACAAAACAACTTTGTCTCTTTTAATTCTAGTAAAACTAAATATATACAATTTACTAATAGACAAATATTGCCAGATTCGTGCATTATCTTCACTGCTATTAATATTCCCATATCCAAAAGTATTGAAATTCTTGGCGTCTCAACAATACCCTCAGCTGGACCTCTCATGTCAGATCACTTGCTAAAACCGCCTCAAAGAAACTTGGATTATTGTACAGATTCCGTAACTTCTTCAATGATGAGCAGTTAGCTTTAATTTATAAGAGTCATGTGCGCTGTCAGCCTGAATATTGCTCACCCTTGTGGAATGGATGTGGAGAGGTTGCACTAAAACATCTAGACAAAATTCAGAAAAAGGCTGTTAGAATCATTAACAACCCTGCCATTACAAATAAACTACCTCCCCCGCAAGTAAGAAGGAATGTTGCCTCCCTTGCATTATTTTACTGATATTTTTTTGGCAAATGCTCAGACGAAGTTGCGTCCATGGTGCCACCTCTCCATGCCTTCCCTCGTGC
>NC_137029.1:11272627-11287627 GCF_032717465.1 Coenobita brevimanus | reverse complement strand
CCTGAAGGAGGGTGTCCAGGCCCTATAGGAGGAGAGTCAGAAACGCAAAATTTTGCAGTGTTAATCCTCCCCCGGGGCGAGATTTCATCAGGATGGGACTTACACCCAAAACCGTTAGGGATGGTCCGATTTTTTATTTTTTTTAAACCTAAGAACAAGAATTTTAGCACTTACAGAAATATAATAGTGTCAGATTATAAGCATGGTGGGATCCACACCTCCTTGACAAAGTCGTTATGCACGGACAAAGTCGTTATGCATGGATAAAGTTTGTAGCCAAAGAAAATGAAGTTTTGGAAACTTATAGGTATTCAGTAACAGCACCATTTTAGCAACGGCGGAACCCTTCAGGGGAGGAGGAGGCAACCCCGGCGATCCCGACAAACCATTTTGCACAGCCATGGTTTTTAACACGGGAAACATACATTTTCCATATTAGCAGGTATTTGCCCCGGCCACATTTTAGGCGGGATGGGGCCCAGACGGTCACCTTCCACCGGAAAGGGCTGTCCTTAGGGGTGACAACGCCATAGTTTTTATGTAGGCACACGAATTTTGCGCAGTAGTGTTTTCATGCGGACCAGAGTTTATAGAGGGTGAGACCCTCAGGGTTCGTCCCTCCGTCTCCCTGATCAATAATTTTGTCTTTCCCCTTCCAATATTGCATGGCGGGGACGGCTATCAAGGGTGTTCTTGATCTTTCTCGTCTTGCCATCACTTGAAAATTTTGTTCCGCTTGAGGGAGAAGTTTCATAATAAAGTGTACAATGAAGCTATCTAAACCTCTCCAACTCTCCCAAGCTAAACAAAGTCATCTGGTGGTAATAACTATAACATACAAGAGCAGAAACGACAAAATGGAAGGGCAATTGACAATATTAGGGTCACAACCTCTTTGATCAGACGACACATTCATTAATTTACTTCTTGTTAAATCCAGACGTTTCTGTCCCGCTCAGGAGGGACTCTTATTAGAATGGGTCGATATAGCCTTCATTTATCTTTTTTATCACAAATGCATCATATGGGTCGAAGACAGAGAGAGTAAACCAAACCAACCACGTGATTTGCTTGAAGGGATAAATAGCTCCGTGTGAACAGAAGGGGCAAAGCAGAATATGCAATGTTGGGGTCATGTAAGAGGAGATGATGTTGGAAGACGAAGGGCAGGGAGGAAAAGCAAAGCATGTCGGGTGATGAAAGATGTAGAGAAAAGAGAGAGGATACTGGAAATTGAATGTAAAGAAAGACGAAGTGATTTGGAAAGATGAAGTTTATGGAGGATAAGAGGATGTGGTAAGATGAACGATAAGGAAAAAGAGATGAGGATGTGGGAAGATAAGGAATATGGATAAAGAGGAAGGGATGTAGGAAAGTGAAAGATGTGTAGAGGAGGCGAGGATGTGGGAAGATAAAGGGAGTGGAGAAAGGGAGATGTGGGAAGATGAAGGGTATGAAAAAAGGGAGGATGAGAAAGATGACGGTATGGAGGAAGAGGTGAGAATGTGGAAAGGCAAATGGAATAGAGAAATGAGCTGAGGGTGGTTAATGAAGTTTATGGAGAATGAGTAGTGGATGTGGGAATATAAAGGATGCAGAGAAAGATGAGAGGATGTAAGAAGATTGAGAATATGGAAAACAAAGGGAGGATGTGGGAAGATGAAGGTTATGGGGTGGTAGAGGTGAGGGAAAATGTTCGGAAGGGGGGTGTCAGAGCCTCGCGAGATGGGTGGGGTGGCAGGAGGGGGAAACGTGATGGAGTGGAGAAGAGGATGGCTGAAGTGAGGAAAGATAGGTACCAGTGACAGTGTGAGAGAAGAAGTCGGGGAGAGGAGGGGAAAGAGTGAGAGGCTACTGCTTTAGAAGAGAATGAAGAGAGGTGAAAGCAAAGGGGAGGAAGAGAAAAGGGCAAGAAAGAGATGGGTAGGGGAAGGAAAGACGGCTAGCAGTAGGACTGTGAGAGGGCGAAATCAGAAAGAGGAAACGGAGAGGGAGAGGGGCAGTGCTTCGTATCGTGGGAGAATGAAGAGAAACGAGAAAATAAGAGGCAGGATAGAGAATGTATGAGGGAGGGGAGTGGAGGATGAGTAAGGTGGGGAAAGATTAGTACAATAACAGTGACAAACAGGGAGGGTGAAAGACTGAGAAGTGGAAAGAGAAGGTAAATGCTGAATGTTGTAGGGGAATAAACAGAATAGGATGGGAAAGTAGGGGAAGGGGAAGGAATAGAGTTAAGATGGGTGATGTTGGAAATAAAGGTGCGGGATGGGGAGGAAACTGGGAAAGATGGTGTGCAATCTGTTGTAGGGAAATTAATGAAGACAGTAAGTCGAGGGAATGAAACGAAAGGAAAGGAAAGGGGGAAAAGAAGTGTGGGGTGCAGAATGATGAGTAACAGATTCAGTGGACTAGGGGATGCAGAGAGGGGAAGGGGAAGAATAAGGGAGCATTCAGTTTCGAAGGGAGGATTAGATCAGAAAAGGGAGGAAGAGGAAGGAATAGGGAGAGAATGATTGCGGTGGCAGAGAGGGAGTATAAGGAAACTGGGAGGGAAGTGGGAAGAAGAGTGCTGAGCGTGGCAGGGAAATAAGAGAGTGAGCTTAGAGGTTGGGAGGAAGGGGAGAAAATGGGTAAGGAATGGGTAAGATAGGGGAAAAAAGGCACAAAGGACAGTGTGAGAAGGGAAGTCAAGGAGGGGGAAAAGGTAGGAAAGAGGGCATTGGAAAGGAGGAAGGAGTGAGGGATGGGGATTGGAAATGGACTATACAAAGCAAGAAAAAGTGGAGAAGGAAAAGAGTGGAGAATGAAATGACTGGAGAAAGGAGAAAATGGGATGGAGTTGATAGGTGAGGAAGAATGAGGAGGTGGAATGGGATGATAATAGAACAGAGAGAGAGGGAAAGAGGAATGAGATGAAGAAGAGTGACGAAGGGATGTAAACAGAGAAGTAGAGGAGACAAGAGGGAAGGGGGAGTGTTGAGGTAGGGAGGGAGTCAGAGAGTACATAGGTCAAGAGGGGGAAATGTGAGGAGAGGGGAGAGGAGGCAAGAAGGGAAGAAGAACTAAAGGAAAAGAAAGGAGAAGAGGTGAAAAGATTGAAGACAAGAGGAGAGTGGAAGAAGAAGCAGGAGGGAGAGACGAGGAGATGGAGAGGGAGAAAGAAGGGGGGGGGGACAGACAGAAAGAATGACAGGGGAAGAAAGGAAGACTAGATGGAAAAGAGGAAGAGGAAAGGTGAAAGGTTAAGAAAGAGAGTGAGAGGGGAAGAGAAGGGCGACACACAGAAGAAGAGAGGTGGTAGGAGATGGAAGACTAGAGGAAGGATGGACGGTGAGAAATAAGAGGAAGAGAAAGGGGGCGATAGGAGAGGAGAGGTGTGGAATGTAGAGAGGGGAGGTGGAGAGGAGAGAAGGAAGAGAGAGGAAAGAGGGAGAGTAGGGAAGTAAGGAAAAGTGAGAGAGAGAGAGAGAGAGAGAGAGAGAGAGAGAGAGAGGGGGCGTCCTGTCAGGTTAAACTCAAGAATACCCCATCCTCCTGATTGTCGTGTCACATCTCTCTCTCTCTCTCTCTCTCTCTCTCTCTCTCTCTCTCTCTCTCTCTCTCTGTCAAACCGTCTGTTTATCTGTCCGTCATCCTTACCCAGACATATTCTCTCTACCATGCCTATCTGTCATTCTATCAGCCCACGCCTCACTTCAGTCTATAATTCCGTTCCTCCTCCTCTCCCTCTCTCTGAAATTAAGTGTTCGCATTACAGACCTTTGTTCTTATTTATAAACATTTTAAGTTTAAGGGCCGCGTTCACAGTCGACCCCATTTTCGTCCCCAGTGGCCTACAGTACACAGCTCCGAACATACGATTTGGTTCTTCACATTTGCCCCCAGCCAGCTTTTCGAGGCATTCTTTCGGATGCTGGGTCAAGGCTTTCCCCAACATTACAGGAACATTCGCTGGGGAGGGGGGGGGCTTCCCAACAGATTGGCCCGAATAAAGATAATAAAAGAGTCGTTGCCTAATGTGTATTTAACAATGATTTGAAGTACTATTCCCGATAAAATATTGCTGATATAATTATACACCCCATGAAGGAATTACCTCATATTTATACACTTTTAAGAGATTATAATTTACCGGAGTACAAGGCAATTTAAGGCAGTTTATGCTGCAGCCCATTAGAGGCTCCACAACAAACGGACCGGAAAGAAAGAAAAAATCGTTGTCTAATGCACATCATCATCAAAATGTTATTATTAGATGATCAATGTACTGCAGGTATAAATAACACACCTCGTTTAAAAAATACATGTTCATGTACTATTACTGCTGTATATCCGTTAATAAACCAAACTATCCCTCATTAGAGGTTATTATACGGCTGTTGCTTCTTCATAGTTATTTTTACATATGCCTTTTTTTTTTTTTTTACAACACTCAATATTCATCACATTTCATCTTACTTCCAATGTTTCAAGTAGCCGAGTGTTGAGGTTGCCGTAAATTATCCCTTTCATACCGCTGACCTGTTTTCTTTTTTCCTGCCTTCAGACGAATATCCTCACTCCTGCATATAATAGTAAGAGACGTCTGTTTCCAGCAAAGCCATTCACCCAACACATCACATTCTAATTTATTAATATTCAAAACAGATGAAAGGTGCTGGGAGGGGTGTTTTTTCCTTCTAATGGTTTACTTCATCCATGTTTTGGCCACCCAGAACTACCAACCCTACAGCATCAACACATTTATCTCCAGAACGTCACTTGGAGGAACTGTGAAATCCAGAGGTGCTTTTCTTTCGGGCCTGACCCAAGTTCAGGACTGAAAGGTAACGGATAACTGTGAAAACGACCTTAAGTCATTTTACGATCGTTTGTTTACACTTTTATCCGAATATATGCAACTTTGGATGGCCAAGGCTATTCTGATACCACTTTCTAACTAACCTAACCTAATTATACCACTCAAATGTGTTTAAAATAGCCTAAAAACGTATGGTAATTCTCTACCCTAATTATACCTAACCTGACTGACTTAACCTTGCAAAACTAGTCAACCAACGCCAACCTAAACAAACTTTCATAACTAATCTACCCAAGTACTGTATAACCTAAGCTGATTATCTTAGTCTTGCTAAACAGACTTAAAGATTTGCTCTAATCTATCCTAGCCTGACTATCCTAACCTAACTAACATTGTCTCCCTAAGCCAACCAGTGTACACTTACAAATCTACCCTAACCTGACTCACCTTACCTAACTAACCTCCCTCATCACATAACCTACAGACCTAACTTGGAGTATTCTTCCCTAATTAATCTAACCCAACCTGACTAACCTCACCTTACCTAATCCAGAGGTATGACTGTCTGAAACTGGAGAAATACCTTTTTATCTTATACCGCCTGCATCCGGTGACTTTTATATTATACCCTTTTTACTCTAACTTGTCCTAAAATGGCCACCTCTCTATATAGACCCAGAGCCCATACAGGTTTATTTGACTTTTTAGCTCCAAAAGGTCTGATGATTGTTTCTGATAGGCAAATATGTCTAATTTACAGAATTGAACGTCTGACAGATTTTTGTAGGGCCGTTTTCTCAAAACATGCTATAGCCTGAGAGTACCGTCATACCGCACAGTGACGCATTTTCAAGAGAATTTTTTAAAATCCGATATTCAGACTACTATTACTCTACATAAACTAGTCATATTTTCCTAGCAGAAACAACCATCAGGCCTTTTGGCGCCAAAAGTCAAATTAATAAACCTGTATGGGCTCTGGGTCTACAACATTAATGTTGAGCTGTTGCAATAGGTTAACAACATAAAGCAGTGCTAGTCACGAAGAAGTGCTGTGGAAAGGAATCAGAGCTGTCGTGCTGTCTATTTCTGCCATTGGGCTATGTGAAAATTACTACAAAAGAACGAAAATCTGGGCAAAGTTTAAGTGATTGAACTACAATCTTTTCCTGCTGACTCCAGGCGATTGTATGTAGGTCACTGGAAATCTCATGTCGTGAAGGGGTAAGGTTATGACCATATCCAGGATGGTCCATAGATAACGCTCCATTAGGAATTTGCCAGGCTGTTTCTTGTGTGTTGTGGGGACGGCTCAATCTACCGATGTGGGTGTGGGTGACACTGGGAATAGGAAACTTATAAATGATACAAGACAGATATTGATATCGCTGCAGCATGTGAAGTCACCAGCCGGGGTGGAAGAGGAGCGCTATGTATGGGCCACCCTGTGTATATCTTTTGCAGTTCGAAGTCTCTCCGAACTGAGTAAGGCCGTTTGATGGGAACAATAATATACTATACAGTGTGGCACCGAATTTTAGGATTAACTCGCACACCCATCAAAACACATCACAAGGTTCACTGAATAATATCGCAAAAAAAAAAAAAAAAAAAGATATATGTAATAAATAAGAAAATAAAAAAATAAATAAATAAATAAAAGACTCATGTTTATCGAGAAAAATGTAGAAAATCTTTTATAAATATCACTTCCAATTCCACTGTGCCAAGAGAAGACAATATTTTCTGGGGTATGATGACACACTACTGATTTTTTTTTTCTTGTATACTGTTAAGAAATTTTATTCATGTGTGACTTACTCGAACATATTTACGATCGACTTTCGTAACTTGGACTCGTTTTTGCAGGAGGGACAAAGAAAGGAGAGGAGCAAGACTTTCTATGTCTCCTGTTCCTCCCATGAAAAGTAAATCTCAGCAACGGAAGAAAAAATATTGCAGTTTATGTTTGCTCTATGCAGGAAGAATAGGGAGAGGAGATCCATAATACCCTTATGTATCTTGTTCTTCCTTGAAAAATAAATCTAACTTGCGACAGGGATTCAATTGTAATCTTGTTCGAATATCCCAGCTCAGTTTTCGAGTGACTGTCGAATTGGAATTGTTAGGTCATCCATTAATACCTTTCCTTCAAGACGCCTTCCCAAAATGTAATAAGATCGTCAGGATGTGGCAAAAATAAGCTAAAAAATACATGGTTGGGCTGATTGTAGTAACCTTTTCAGTGCAGTCTCATACTCTCAGTCTTAATCTAGCTGCATCAACGCGATATCGTTTACTTTAAGGGGGACATTCGTTTGTAAAAAGCTTCAATGGAGGTTATATTAAACTCCTCCAGTTCTGTAAGTGTTTGTTAAGATGGATAAAATTGTCTGGAAATGGCAAAGTGAGAGAGAGAGAGAGAGAGAGAGAGCTTCCTGATTGTGTTTTAACCATTGCATTCCGGTGACGTATTTTTTCACGTTTTATGCATACTAACCTCAGAAGACTTAATTCGCTTCAGGATATACGAATACCTCTCACAATAAGAAAAAGAAATCAGGAAGGCTGAATCTAACTCCTCCCATATACAATTCGTATCTTGAGATATGTAAAATCGTCTGGTAAAGGGGGTTAAGCTTACATCTGTCCCCTGGAGATGAGTAAAATAGCTCTGTGTCATCAAGAATAAGGTTAAAAAGATCACATCACTGGAATGGTTAGCAATTTTAATCTTCACTCCGAGGACGTCATTTTCATTTTTTTTTCTAGCCTTTTGCAGACCGTTGTATTCTGCTTAGGGAAAGACTTCTGGAATTTGAGGGCTAAAGTACAGCTTTCATTGCTTCCTTCATTACCAGAGATTCTAAGTTGAGTCCAAAGCCAGTATTCTCATCGCCTAGGAAGTTCCCTATCACCCCTCCAATACCGAATTACTCTTGGACAGGGCACGATAGTATATTTAAACTATATCGGTGTTAGAATGAAAAAAACAACAAAACAATATATTAACGTGTGGTATGGCAAATAAACCACTCAGGAAAATGTGCTTGGGAAGTTCCTTTACCAACGAGAATACGGACCCAAATAGTCAAGTGGCAGAAAAAAAAATAAAAAAGTCGCCGATATAAGGTATTCAGTACCGTCCTACAACCCCACTGACATACCCTTAACCCCTTCATTCCAGTGACATAAATGCCATGTTATTGTCTCTAGTCGATTTTTATTGTTTTTGGTAGTCTTCTTGTAGGCAAAGGGTAAATGATGGATTTTCACCTCTCTAGTTCGAAAAGTCTCTCCAAAGCTGAAGAAAATCGTTTGGGAATAGCAAGCATAATTTGATGAGAGAAATATACTCCTGCATTTGTCAGTACCCCACAGCGTCCAGTATGTGATTCAACAGTCTCGAATAATTGGCTGACAGTACCTAAGTAGCTGCATGTCAAAGGGGGAGCCCGCAGTAACTTCTGTCAGTTTGCGACGACTGGCCGTCTGGGAGGACTACTGGATCTCGGGGAAAAAACTGTCTGCTTTACGCCCAGATTCAGATACCGTACACAACATTATGTCTGCGTGGGTAACTTCTTTCACTTGTTCAGTATGTATCTTGTTTTACTATTTGCCGTGTTTTTCTGTTTGCTTGTCGGCCTGTTCGTTTGTCTACCTGTGTTTCTTTGTTTATATTTGTTCCTGTTTTTTTGCAATCTCATCCACAAGCCTCCCACAATCTCAAAACATAGCCCACTTTTTCACAACATTCTGACCTGTCCCTCAGTACTTTCCCCCCATCTCATATTATCCCCATACGCTCCCACAACTCTTCCACTCACTCTTACATTTCCACACGTTATCAAAACATTTGTACTCTCTCACCACACTCTCACAATTCTTCTATAGCTTTTACACCCCCCCAAGAACACTTCCATCCATTTGTACAACTCTCCCAAATATACTTCCAATCTTCCCACTCTCCCCACACTCTCACATCTCTGTTTCACTATCCCACATTCTCACAGATCTTCTACATTCTCCCACACTTTCATAACTCCCTTAAAGTTTCTTGCACTGTCCCATACCCTCACAACTCTCCCACGCATCACAGCTTTCACTCACTCTCACAGACTTTTCCATATTCTCTTACACACAACTTTCCCACATCTCTCCCACACTCCTTCGAGCTCTATCACATCTCGCACCTCGCTTACACTCTCCTAACTTTCCCGTACTCCCACACCTCCACAACTCTCCAGGATTCTGAAAAATTCACCCAGTACTCTCTTACACAGTCGCACAACTTTCTTACCATCCTACAACTTTCCCATAGCTTCCTACAGCCTTCTCACCCATTCTCACACTCTTTCCACAGTCTCACAACTCTCAATATTTTAATGACAACTCTCCCAACTCATCTACTCTCTCCTAAATCCTCATACTAGTTTCCGTATTCTCACAACTCTCCTAGAGTCTCACAACTCACCCACACTCTCCTAAAATCTCACAAACTCCCCCACACTGTCTTCTCCTAAGGGATCATCTTTTTCCGTCTCTGAGAAAACCAGTCAACTGCAAAATGAGGAACAGCAGTCGTGGGGATATGTGGGGTGAGGGTGAGGGGGTGGGGATGAGGGTTAGGTGTGGGGGTGAGGGTGAGGGTTGAGGATGAGATGTAAGAGGTGAGGGGTAAGGTGTGAGGGTGAGGATTAGCGTGGGGGTGAAGGTGAGAGTAAGGGATAAGGTGAGGATGAAGATGCGGGGGAGGGTGAGAATGAGGGAAGAGAAGAAAGGATAAAGATTAGGATGGAGTATGAGAGTTAGAAATGGGAGTGAGGGAGAGGAGGGGTTGGGGGTGAGTGGTGAGGAGTGAGTGCTGACAGTGAGGGAGAAGATGATTGTTGAAACTGAGGGAGAAAGTGAAAGTGTGTTTATATGGGGTGAGGGTATAAAGTGAGGAGTGAATGGTGAAATGGTGAAAGACGAGTGGTGAGGAGTGGGGACATAAGAGATAGGAGGAGGCGTGAGGTTGACTGAGGATGACAGACGTAAAGTAACAGGATGGATGATGGCAAGTGAGAATAGATTATATGGCTGAGAGTGGCAAGGTCATGGGAGAGGTATTTGAGGGTTGAGGATGAGGATGAGGGGTAAGGGTGAAGAGAGGACTACAGAGTTAGGGTGAGAGGTGAGAGCGTAAAGTTATTATTATGGTGAGGATTGAGGCACAAGAGTTAGGGGTAGGAGTGAAAAGAGGCGAATGAGAATAACTGAAGAGTTGCAAGTGTAAAAGAGTTGTGAGACATGGTAAGTATGGAAAATTAGGTGAAAGCAAACTTTGTAAAACGGAAAGAAGAGAGAGGGAGAGGGAAAAAGGAAAATGAGAAAACGGCTTAGGGAAACGGGATCGAGGGGGAAGGGAATGGGATAAAAAAAGAATGAATGAGAAAGCAACGGAGTGAGAGGAGAGGAAGATAAACGAAAGGGAGGGAATGGGATAAAAAGGAATGGATGGGAAAGCAACGGAATGAGAAGAGTGGAAGATGAAAAGGGAAGGGGGATATAGTAGAAAAAAACAATGAGTAGGCTATGTATCAGGATCTAAATAATTTATTCTAATGAAAGTAATTTTTTTGGATATATATTTAAAGCATCGATAAGGTCACATAAATGCAAAAACCCACTTTTTATTACATCCAGTGCATTTCTCAAGCTGATACCTCATTTCATACATAACATATTAAGCAGAATACGGGGACATTTTTATCAGGATTTAAGCATCATTTTATGCACCATTTAAAATACCTATCTCTTTACTGAATAAACACAAAATTATCAACAAGAACCGTAAGTATTTTTTCACTCTACTCGTCAAAAGCTCTACATACTGTAAGTAGGTTCTCTGATACTGTTTGGTGGAGTGCCCCACACCTTAGAGCAGTTGCAGATAAGCGTGACCTGCTGTCTGTGTTTGTTCACGGTAATTGTGAATGGAAAATGATTTATAGGCTTTCGTGGAACTGGTAATGTTACTTATGACAAGAAACTGTAGGAATCAATCAGGATAAGACGGTGAAATGATAAACAGGGCACGGGGCGAGCGTAAGAAAAATTACTCTCATGATTTAGACAACCAGTACTTTTTGCCATCTATGGTTAGATAATTTTATTCATATAAGAGTAAACCGTAAGAGCTTGAGAGTGTAAATACTGCCACCAATAAGCTTCTTATAAGAGCGGCAACACTTTTTTTTTTTTTTTTACATTTACCCCCAGATGATTTGATTAAACAAGGAGATAGTTATCCTGAGAGGGTTTTCTACTGTGAGGGAAGAAGAAATGGAAGGGTTATAGATGTGGAGAGAAATGTGGTATGGTATGGATATAATGCAACAAAACCACACCGAGCTTCAACACTGATATCATGCGACCTATACCATGCAAATATAATCCAACACTGTTTTCTGTTTCATCAATAATACTTTCTTGATTAGACTTTTTCCCTTGCTGCTAACTACCTTACCGAAACAAAAAAAAAAAAAAAACAAGAGACGAGATGGGTAGATGTGAGGAATGTATGAGTGCAGATGTTGAGGGGGGGGGAAATTTAAGGTCTCTCTCTCTCTCTCTCTCTCTCTCGATAGGTCTCTATCTCTATCTTTCTATCTATCTACCTTTTTAATTTTTTTCGTCATGGGCTTCTGGAGATTGGTTTGATCCCTTGAAAAGGCGACGTGACTTTCCTACGGTGATTAAATCGGCTGAAAAAAAATGATAAGACAGCACCTGAGAATTATGCTAAAGTTAGAGTAAATTTTTGCTTGTTAAAAGTTCCAATCGCAAATCTACTGTCATAATAGAGGTAACTGAGTTGCTTTATGCCTATATAGCAGCATGAAGAGGAGTAATAAAAATGATAAATACACTTCCAGGAAAGTGGTACTGAAGCTTATAGAATTTAACAGCACCTGAAACTGTAGATGAACGAAACTTAGGAAAAAGTGGTGGGCAAGAAGAGGCCTTTCAGGCAATCACTACGAGCTTTTCACCATGACGAAATCTTTCTTTCATAGAAATTTGCCACCAACAGACGATTTAATGGTCTTCGTGAGGACCTCTGGTAGTAAAAGGGTTAGCTATGAACTTCATTAATTCCTTCATTGCAGTGGCAGCCTTTAAATTGTCATTCTTACCACTGCCAGGCAATTCACTTACAGCTCATTAAGAATCTCTCGTTGTGAAACGGTTAGTTGTCCAGCAAAAATAATATAAAAAGTAAAATATAAGTGGAAGCCTCACATAGACTAAACATTCCCATTACAGAGACTCCCGTAAACTCTCATCACATTGGCTGTTATATTTTTGCTGGCACCTAACGGGTTCTCTTCGTTTCGGGGAGACTCATGATTGTGAAAGGATGAGAAACGATTGCCACTAATGCATTCAGTGCGATGGTATTTTTATTGTTATATATTTCGTCACCGCCTGATTATTGTATTCAGCAATATCCTTGCAGTGAAAAGGTCAGAGCTACTCAAAAATTAAAACATTTAAGAATAATAATGAAGAATTGGTGTAAAGGACTTCTGATATTCGCAGCAGGAAAGAAATAAGGGTGACAAACTGGAAGTCCGATTTAAAAAAAAGGAGGAAAGAAAGAAAGAAAAATACATGAAAAAGAGGATTGAGAATAAGAATCTTAGGACACCAAATCATGCTGAACAAAATGTATATTTTGGGCCAATCCCTTTGTTATTGTTTAAAACATTTATCACAGTGACACTTTCTGAATTTCTATAACCCAGTCCTCCTCAGTTACCAGATTAGATTTGTGATGGGTGGAATCACCGACAACACGTGCATCTCGTGTTTAGTACAAGCCTACACAATGTAGCACACGTAATTCAGCGCTGTGCAGCACATGCCACACTAGGACGCAGACACATTAACGGTGTAGGGTACCTATAGGACAGCCCCATAGGGGCAGTTGCATACCTGCGTTAGACGGATCTGCTCGGCCAGACGGACTGGGGTTAAGCAACAACAACAACATGAACACAAAAACAACAACAACATTTACTACCCCTGTAAGGAGGAGCTTTTCCTAAGCTAAGTAAAATCGTCTGGCATTAACAATAGTATAAGGAGAAAAGTCGCCATTGATTGTACTGTACTGCACACGGGGTAGTAAACATTGTTTCTATGTCATTAAGGTCACATCCATACCAAACGCTTGCTTTCGCGGGTGGAGTTCTGCATCACTGTAATCCAAAGAAGTTTTCTGTCGTACTCGCTTGCGTCCAGTGAGACTACTTGTATGGCGTACACTCAGGCAGAACTCTCGCCCGCACCAGCAAAATTTTGATGTGGACACGGTCTAATTCAGAGAGAACTATTATTTTTTGACAGAAATCGTCTAGCAGCACAAAGAATATAATACGAAATCGTGTCATAGTGATGTGCCAAAACGTGTGTTGGGGAAGGGAAGCTATATAGGAAGTAAGCTATGGTGGAATATACTGCATATGAGACGTGACTATGAGGATGTGAGAGAATGGGTGGAAGTAAGTGGAACTCGAAAGGGGATGAGTTAGACTTGGAGACGATGATAGTGGCTTGGTATGATAAGCCATAATGACGGAGAACTGAAGCGAGATAACAGAAAAATAGTATATGCAATGAAGAGTGTTGGAAAGTAGGAAAGAGTGAGGATGTGGTATACCGTATTGCAGTGAGATTAAGGATCTTGTGAAGCTGGGTGAGGGTAAAATTAAATGAAGTTAGGACTGAGTATGGTGAGAGTAAAATAAGGTGTACTGATTGAGATGTGAGTAGTGAGGGTGCCGTGAGTTGAGGGTAGGTGTGGGAGGTGAGTTTAACGTGGTGAGTGTGATGTGAGTTTAGGGTGAGGTAAAAGTGTTATGACGTGTGTTGAAGGCGATGTAAGGGTGTTGTGGTGTGGACTGAGGCTAAGGTGTTGTAGATGTGAGTTTAACGTGAGCAGAGGAGGGTGAAGTGACGTGATGGTGTTGTGAGACGGGTTGACAGTAGGCTTTGGTGAGGGTAAATTAACGCAGTGAGGGTGAAATTAAGTGTAAGAGTGAGGTGAGGCTGACTTGATATGATATGAGGGTAGTTTCCAGTGGACAAGGCTAATGCATAACGCAGTGAAGGTGATATGAAATGTGCTAAGGATGGTGTGAGGGTGGTGTGGGGTAGTGAGGGCAGGGTGTGGTGGTGGTGTGGAAACAGCATCATATTATGGATGCGGGTAGGGACAAGATGAGGTAAAGAAGAGCTGGGATGATGGAGGACTGAGGGGGAGAATAAAGTGGCAGAGGTTTGAGGAATGAGGGAGGGATGTTGATGTAAGTGATAAGACAGAAAGGAGATTATGAACGAAACACTTTGATATTTAGGTGAGTGAGGGATGAGTGGTGGGTCGGAGAGAATGGGGTGAACCGATGGAAGGGTGAGGGAGGAGTGAGGAAATGAGAGAGACGATGATGTACAAGGAGCACAACGAACGAAACTACGATATATTGGGTGAGCATGAGGTGAAGGAGTCAATAGGTGAGGGAGGGCTGAAGTGAATTATGCTTGGGAGATAACGAGAGAAGGAGTGGGGAGACAGTGAGGAACAGGGTAGAAAGAGGAGGCAGTAGGGTGGAGAAGGTGTGCATTGTAAGTATAACAGGAGCATTGGTGAGAGGGGCGGTAGAGTGAATAAAGAGTGCATAGATGGCGGTAGAAAAGTGTGGAAAGTAAAGTAGGGAACTGATATCGATGGAGATGGTGGTGTGTGTGTGTGTGTGTGTGTGTGTGTGTGAGAGAGAGAGAGAGAGAGAGAGAGAGAGAGAGAGAGTATGAAGGATGTAGATATAGCTGAAAAAGGATGGCAAACAACACGAGAAACACTATGGTATCGAGGGTAAGGGCGGGTGAGAGGTGAGGGGGGTGGAATGGGAGGGATGGGGTGAGGAGAATGGGGTGAGGGAGGGGGTGACACGCCATGTTAGGCACAAATCAGGGGTGAAATATGCCGGTGTACGCGATTCCTTGGTCCCAGTTGTCTCGTGTGTGTGTGTGTGTGTGTGTGTGTGTGTGTGTGTGTGTGTGTGTGTGTGTGTGTGTGTGTGTGTGTGTGTGTGTGTGTGTGTGTGTGTGTGTGTGTGTGTGTGTGTGTGTGTGTGTGTGTGTGTGTGTGT